>NC_092520.1:89198333-89552500 GCF_037038585.1 Patagioenas fasciata
TTTGAAGATTATGATGAAAGTGCAATATGCTGGGTCATTACACTGAAATTCTGGAAATGAGCCCAACCTGCAATGCTCACATCCATACTGACAGACAAACATGACCATGGCATCAGATTTAACCTTCTTCTCTTCTGGTTAGCCTGTGAAATTACACCACAGGTCTTCTTATATGGAAACCTTCACAGTGCAATATGTATCTCTCTCAGGGTTATACTGAAGCCGAAAGAGCAAGAACCATAGAAAACAGTATTTTATAGTTCTTATTTTCTGTCTTTTAGAGACATCAGCATTAGAGCAAGAGTAAATAGCAGCAGTAGTTTTCCAGATTTCAGAAATTTCTTAAGTGTATAAAAGCTTGTTCAGTAAGAGAAAAAGAACTTTTCCTTTTTCACATTCTCAGAAAATGAATATTTAAGGTATCATGAAACAGCTGACCTAATAAATTTTTCCTAGAAGTCAGTAATATAATAACCATTCCATAGTCTTAGACAACATCCTGTTGCCTAAGAACCAAGCTTTAGAAGAAATACACCTTTGAACTTAAAAATAGCTGCAATATTTAGAACCATACTAAAAAGAACGTGCTTCTAATATATTTTTTTTAAGTAACAACTTTATCACTTTCATTTCTTTCCCATTTCTTGCTGCTTCTTCTCTTTCAGCATATACGGATTTCAATGTTTCCCAAATCACACCTTAGAAACAACCCAAGCGAGTCTCCTCCTGTAAGCAGGTACATGTAATAATGTTGCAGTTAGATTCCCCTTGCAGATTATTTGACTTAAATTATAAAAAAAACCCCAAAATATGTGTAACTTAGAATGCAATTGTTCTTCTTTTGGATGTAGACCAGATTACATCAAGCTTTCTGGTAGTAAACAGTGTTCAAAAGCATGAGAAAGCTTGGAAGATCCAATTCAGGGAAACATTTATTTCCATGTAATGATTAATTTCAACATGACCAAGGTGGTTTTTTCGTTAAGGATGGATTTCAATGCAAATGCGGTTTTGTACATGGCTATGCAATTGCAGAGAGCTTTGAGCAAAGGTCTATGAGAATTTCCATACCACTTCATCAAGGAAGAACCAGAATAATTCTCTCCCATTTTTACAGTCTGTTGTGAAACTCGTGGTCTTGAAATTTTGTCTAATTTTGTAAGAAGGTTGCTATGACACTCCACCTTTAGTGAAAGAATATTGTAATTACTACAGATCCTTAGCTACCTGACAGCTACATAAATTAGTTATTAACTCAAATTAAATATCAATATAAGGCTACAGATGTGTGCACATTTATAATTTTTCAATATTTAACAGCCAGTCAACTGAATAATGGTTGCATTTCCCCTTCAGCTCAAAGCAGAGAATATTCAAGGAAGTTTGTGGGATAAAATAAGTCCAAGCCAGAAGCTTGTCTTTATCTCTGAAAAAGAGTTATTAAATAGAAATTAAAGACACTGCTCTTCCCTTTCACAACTTCAAGCCTTTTTATCCATTTCTGTGGTCTCCTTCTCTTCTCTCACCCTCTCCTCATTCAATTTGGTTAAATTAAGAATATTGTCTCAGAAAAATAGTTCACCATTCACAGCCTCAAAAGCTCTGGAAAATACAGAAAAATCCCACATGCATATAATGGTACCCTTTTGGGTAAAAATTCTAAATAAAACAGTTTTTCCTTACTAACATGTAAACTCTCTCTCCATGTAAGACGATGGCAACCTAATATCAAGGTAGACAGGCAAATATTAAAAAACGCTTGGTGAAAAAATGAATTGAAACTCTATACCATAATCAAGAACATACACTCTGTGTTATTATCCTGATCCACATAAGGCATGGTAACAAATTCCCGAGGTTTAAATTTAACTCCACATTTAATTCCAAATTAACATATCATTAAGTACTTCAAATAGACTGGAGAGTCTAAATTACAACAAATAAACAGCCCTCCCCCCAACGTCACTGACATTTCTGCCAGATGAATCAGCATTCATTATGCTCCTTCAGTCTTGGATGAAGCAGAAAAAGCCAAGTACATTTCCATTCTAAATAAGTAGGTTATAGGACTTAGAAGTGAAACTGCCCTGCAAAAATAACATTTACATGAAAAACTGCTACGGAATTTTACTGTCTTACTTCCCCCTAATAATTATTTATTTTATTTGTTTATAAATTACTTCACGGTCTTATTTACTAGTAAAAACAATTTATTTCCTGACCTTATAATTCACCGTAAAACCCAAAACTGCAATAAAACCTATAACTCTATCAGTTTGTAACACCTGAAAAGTCAGTCATTTTATAGAAACACTTCTAGAAGTCAGAGTTACGAATCTCATGACAATTTTTGATGTGTACTGAACTCTGAGGCATCTTGTAAATCATTAAATAATTCATAAAAACATATAAATCTGAAAATTAATGTATTGCACCTGATTCCCTTGATCAAAAGAGAACATTTTTGATTTCACTTAAAATAGTTTAAATCAGAATTTACCCAAACTGAATTGTGCAGCACTCTTCCAGATAAAATATATTTTGCCTGTTCATTAACTGCATTTTTAGCACTTGATAGGTCAAATGTATCCTGGGTTGTCTGAGTATTCTAAAGAGACCCATTTATTAACTTTGAAAATATATCCATTAAATGGGATATGACCTATTCTGACGGCTCTTATGCCATTTTTTATATGGATGATGTAAGAGCAGGAAGCAGAGCAGTGAAAGGACTGGAACCCCATCCAGGCAGCACTACTCAGGAAAATGAATTTTTCAATTAAATTGGGCATACGAGAACCAAGTAGCAGGAGAAAGATGCACTGATGAAAGATTGCTTCATTTTTAAGGCCACGTGCATGGGAACTCACTGTTGGGAGATTACTGCAACACTTCCATCAATACAGCTGTCCTGTAAAATCACATACCCTCACTAATTCTCTTCCCTTTTCATCCCAATAGTAAGAGTTTGTCTAGCAAGAATATATCAGGTATTCTTGGCCATAATAAGCACCTATGAATCTTCACTCTGCACACCTGAAGAGAAAGTTATGCCTGAATAAAGCAAAACTGAGTACATAGTTGACATTAGAGGCATATTCAGCCCTCCTCCTCAGGATATCTGGCCATAGCGATGCATTTCACACTTTGGTGTCATAATTTTTCCAGACAACAAATCCAGAGAGCATTCTGAGATCAACAACTGACACAGTAGCTCTGTAATTTATAATATATAAAGCTATGATATATAGCTTGTGCAGACAGTCTGTAACTGATTCTCACTGGACACCTCTAATTTGCTGGCATGAAAGAATTAAGATGATTAATTACCTTCTTTCACAATCTAACAGTTCCTATTAGGAATATGAACTTAGAGTGAATTACACAGAATGACACAACTGTATTTCCAAAGCAAGTAATTGGGAAAAGAAAATCCATCATTCAACAGCAAGTACTGAGAGAAAGCTGTTGTTGGAGTGCTTGTGCTCCCACAACTTCGGGCTGCTTCAGTAGTCACAGACACCGACATCATTAACTTGAATTAAGAGGACAGGAATAAGACATATTTATGAATTAAATTACACATATATTTGGTGCATCAAGAAATTTTTCGATAACTAAGCATAATGACATTTCTGTTTCTCCAAGCCGCCGCCTCCCCATCTGAATGGAAGCACTCAGAGTCAATCTCATCTGAGCCAACCTGCTCTCAGATCCTATTTGTGAACTGGACAACTGCAAGATTTTTTCAGACTTTTGTTATCCATCCAATAAAAGAATGGCATCTTAAATTTGACACATGATGAACAAACTTCTTAATTCCTTAAAGTAGAATGGTAGAAAAAATTATCAGGAAATACAAAAGAGAAAGGCCAAAAGAAACCATCCTGCTTCAGAACACAGTAGAATCAGACTTTAATATACTGATTTAAAATAATACCTACACTCCTACATGTTCAACATTTTCAAACAACTGTAGCCCCTCTACCAGCACAAACAATGCCCTCCAAGAAAGAATTTCTCAGCCTGTTGTCTCCACATCACCAGAAAATGACACGTGAAATGTCTGGAGAGTTAGAAGAAAAGGCTCATCAGATCCACACGTTTCCATGCACCCAATCAAACAAGAAAAAATAGGAGCGAATACAACCAACCACTGGGCAGTTATTTAAAGCTCAGTGCATTTTTTCTCAATTCTAGGATGAAAAAAGGTCACCTGTAGACTGCTCCGGAGAGGTATTTAGAAAAACAAACATGCGAAATAGACATGATACCAGCCTCAACCTGCTGCCACTATGAGTCCGGAGTGGTCTCTTGGTCATAAATTTCCTGTGGGACTTGTGGTGAGGATGATAACTTGCTATTTAAAGATAAGTGTCCATGAAAAAATACTTCAGAATATAGGAACACAAAAGACAAGAGAATAGAGACTTCAAGAAGAACGTACCAATGCAGGGCAGAGGGTTCCATCAGCTCCTTAGAAAAAAGGAAGGCAACACCTTTAAACCTCCGCTGCTAAAGGATGAATTGTTTTGAACGAAAGATTCAAATACCCACTGAAATAGCAGATGACCAGAAAATTTTAAAATTACTTAGTTTAAAATCTGCAAGTCCATAATTATTATCAGAAGTTCCTGGTCTTCATTCTAACACTTGGATCATGAGACCAGATTTCCTTAGAGGTGCAAGTGAAACAGAACAGTGTTTTTCAAACCACTGGAAAAACATGCTCTTAATGAACATCATAAGAGCTTTTTATTCTGATGAAGTGTCTGAAAAGCAAATGGAAAACAAGATGTCCCATATTTTCCCTGATGAAGAACCCATCCCAATCAGAAGTCAGGTGAAGCCATTTATCCTTTTGACATTATCTGTAAGATCTGGAAGAAGTTGATTCTTTTACTGACTAAAGTCATGTTCACAATATTTATGAGATTAAAAGAGGGCTTGTGCACACAAAAACCGGGATTCATGTATTTTCTGAAGAATATTAGTGCCCAAGACAAGATACAATAGAACATTTAGCTACAAAAGACGGGGAGGATACAGTATGCTACTAATGAAAGCATTTGAGAACATCAATGTCAGTGAAGTACATTTATATCTATTTTAATCATCTGCTATTCTCTGCCCAATTTTCTATGACAGTTAAATAATCTGGACAGAAAATAAGAGATGCTTAGAAGAGGAAAATGTTCGATCTATTTCCAGGATTTTTTTCCTTCTATCCTAAGCTGCAGTAAAGGATGTATTTTACTAGCAGACAGAGCTGAGCCTCCAACCTGGAGAAGTAACTGAGGCACTTCAGCTCTTCCAAGCTCCTGAATGGCGTGCAGAATTTACAAAGCATCAGCAACACAGAACTGTCATTTCAGCTGGCAATCACCTTTGCCTACTAAAATGTAACACACAAAGGGAGGACAGTTAGTTCAACAAGGAATGAAAATTCCTGCACCTAGAGAAGAACCACTCTATGCACAAATTCATCCTGGGGACTGACCAGTTGGAATGCAGCTTAGCAGAAAAGAACCTGGGGGTCCTGATGGACACCAAGTTGAACATGAGACAGTGATGTGCTCATGCTGCAAAGAAGGCAAATGGTGACCTGGGCTGCATGAGACAAAGCATTGCCAGCAGGTGAAGGGAGGTGATCCTTGTTCTCCACTCAGCACTGCTGAGGCCACACTACAAGAAAGACATGGACACACTGGAGAGAGTCCAATGAAAGGCCACAGAGATGAAGAAAGGGTTGGAGCATCTCTCTCACAAAGAAAGGTTGGGAAAGCTGGGACTGTTCAGCCTGGAGAAGGCTTGGGGAGGATCTCATCAATGTGTATAAAAATACCTGAAGGGAGGATCCAAAGGGGATGGAGCCAGGCTCTTGTCAGTGGTGACCACTGGCAAGACCAGAGGAAAGGGGCACAAACTGAAACACAGGAGGTTCCCTCTGAACCTCAGGAAACACTGTTTTACCGTGAGAGTGACGAACCACTGGGACAGGTTGCCCAGGGAGGCTGTGGAGTCTCCATCCTTGGAGATATTCAAAAGCCATCTGGAGATCATCATGGGCAACCTGCTCTGGGTGGTCATGCTAGAGCTGGGGGTCCTGCACCAGATGACCTCCAGAGGCCTCTTCCAACCTCAGTCACTCTGTGATTCCGTGACACTGGTTGATTCCCCACATAAAAAAAATACATCACCTTGCTATAACAAATAGCTCAATGGTATCTTATTGAGCTATTTATGGCATTTAAATAACTAAAAATATTTTATATAGGTAATGAAGTGACAAAACTGATGGCTTAATAAAGACCACAAACTTGTGATGATTAAAAAAAAAAATGGAAGGGTGTGTGTATTTATATAGGTAAAAAAAAGCCAAGTGTGCTTTAAAAAATTATGTCCTTGGGTGGAAGAGGTCTTAATTGCTCACAGGCAGTCCAGCTCAGTCATATGTCAGTTTTTAAGCATAACAAAACCCTATCTAAATGCTGCCGTGCAAAGCTTAACACAGAATTCATTTGCTTTTGTGGAAGAACTCTGCTATTTTTAACCACTGACCCAGCAATACAGTTTTTGCAACAGTTCTAATAAATCATTTATTCAACTGAAAGCTATAGGGCTTCAAGGGAGAAGATTAAAGGTAAATAACCATTTCACAGAAAATTCAAATTTTTCTTTGGAAAACTAAGGTTGCTGGATATGCACAAATTGCCAAGTCTATTATGGGGAGAAAGCACATAGTGCTGGAAGTCACTCCAGGGTACCTGTACAGATACATATTCTCCGAAGGCTGCTTTCGACTACATGTTCCAGTTGCATTATCCTTACGGGCAAAAAGGGCAGAGCAGCCAGGGAAGAACAGGAAGCCTGCATGGTACAGCACAGATACAACAGTCTCTTGGAAACTAGAAGGAAGGTTTTACAGTACCTTAGGGTAAGGCCTGCACGTAATTGTACTACTTCCAGAAAATTTGTTTAAAGGTTACAGAGAAATTTCTGTATGGTGTAGATATACCCATTGAATCTGAATGAAAGAATTGCTGCCATGGAACAATGTGCTGGTTTAAAAGAGATGAGAGTAGAAATTCAGCGCTCACAGTTTGGCAAAGATGACTCCTCTGTGACCAAAACTGAAGACACTCCCTCTCAAGTACAAGCCAAGTGCCTGGGGCAATTTAGAAACAACAATTCCATTGACCTCCAGAATGGCAGAAAGCATAAAATTTAACATGAATTGTCCAACCTTCCTCAACTACAGATTTTTATAACTACTGCACCTGTACACTGGATTTATGGATGTTTATTTTAGCCTGGGTAAAAAGGTGAACTCCATTTGACTCCTTCAAAAAGAAAAAACAAAAACAACAACAAACCCACAAAAACAATAACAAAAAACCCCACTAACTAAAACCCCCACAAGAGCAACAAAACCCAAAAACCACAACAAAAAAACCTAACTGGAAAGTATGGCTAACCAAAACCAGAGAGGAGCTGCTTTTCTTCAGCAAGAACATCTTCCGTTTCCCTGTCCTCAGCATGCTCCTCTGCACCTCCATCTCCTGCTATAAAGTGCCTGTACTTAAGCAGCAAGTGGACCTCCCCAGTGTCTGCTCTCAAGAACAGTCAGAGCCCATGCTTACACTAGCAAGTTGTGAAGTGAAACACCACAGTAAATACGAACAATCGAGACTTCCGTTACCAAACATGCTCGCTCCTATGTGAGCTAAAATGCTGTTGTACACAGACCCAGAAGGATTTATATCAACTGGATTAAGCAGGTTTGTCAACTGGTGCAAAACCCAGCTGACCCAAGAATGAACACCACTGATGACAATTCCTCATCTTTCTCTATTCAGGCTCACTGACCTTGGTTTGTTCCAGTACAGATAAATCCTAGACTGCTTATTCATTTACCCATGCTTCAACATCCCTGTTTTCCTTCACCATAAAAAAAAAATAATTAAGGTATTATAACCACTCTGATACATGATATGAACTGCATCAAGTAATTGCTACCAGTACTTTTGCCCCTAGTCCGAGAGGGAGAGCAGAACTGGTTCCCATGGAGTGGACCAGAACTGGCACCTCCATGACCAATAAGCAATTTCAATAATTTTCTAGTGCGATGTACTGAAATTGAGCTATAAGGTAATTACTGTTCTTTCTTGGAATGAATGACACCTTACAACAAGCTATTGACACATTTAATGTATGTCAACTTCCCTCTGTTATTCTGGTACCTCAATATGGCAACTCAGCTTCAAATAAAGGTGCAGAGATACTATGCATTGCTTCATGATTTTATACATTTTTGAAAGCAGAGCTCTTCCCTTCAGCTAAATCTTAAGAGAGAAAGTACAAGGAAGAGTTATAGAAAAAAGAGACACTGAGAGGTCCCACTACAGTCTGAAAGACGTTACTAATTACATATTCAAAACATAACGGTTTAAGGGGGAGGACAAAGAAAATCACAAATGGCACCAAACAGGACAGACACAGAATTTGCTTTTGCAAAGCCCCCACAGGTGTGTTTTGGTTTTGCAATATAAATCCCCAAACCACAATGGTTGTCATTTTGGACTGCCAGTCAGTGCCAAGCAGCTAATGCCCCCAAAACTTCTTAAGAAGGATAGCATAGAATGAATGGAGAACAGCATCCTAATTCAATTCATGGTAAGAAATGCAGCAAGACTGTGGATTGACTGCAGGTCAAAATTACCAGCTAGAAACAATAAATCAACGATTAGTCTTATAAATGCTGAATGACCAGAGCCAGCTGAGGTAGCACTAACTTTGCCCTCCACAGATACAGACTGAGAGGTATAGGGACCTAATGGTTACAACTCCGAAGCTCATCGTATATTTACAGCTTTTTCTAAAAATACTTAAAAAAAACATCAGAGGAAGTTGTGAACCAAATGTCAAGAAGCAAAACTCGCTTGAATTTTGTCATGCTAAGCTGAAGCACATAAACATTTGACATAGCACATGACCCACAGCACAGAGTATGCATTTGAACACAAGCAGCGACCTGGGGTCTGCTTGTGTTTGTCCTGTTTTCCAGCTATATAATGTGAGTGTGGCATCCAGAACATGCTGCAGAAGAATGGGGTAGGCACAGCGAACAGAATAATAAAATAACAATAGCTTGATTTTTATTTGTCAAGGGACAGATGAAATCATACTCTTCTACTTATTGCTCATCACGGAATGTTTCAGAGCTTAGTTACCATACTACTGCAGCAGGCAGTGCTGAATATTTCATCAGTGGTGGGCTAGAAAACATGGAGTTGAGGACATCAGTTCGGAAATACAGCAGCAAAGACAGAATTAAAAATTCAGCTCACTGCCTGCCCATTTAACTGATGCACAAAGCTCTGACGTAGCTTCTGATCCAGAAGCTGTGCCTGCTGTGTCACTCCCAACAATAAATTGCCTTTTACATACATGGATAAGCAGTCTAATCAAATAAGGATTTAATGCAGGATGTGCTCAAAGGAGCTGTTGATTTCTCTTGGAGCCTGCCATTGCTCTCTCTGAGCTTTTTGTACATAAACAGCATATGAGATTTATCAGAGGAAAAAGGTGACTACAAACACCAAGGGCAACCAAATAATCTGCTCACCTACAGTGTGCAAATAAATATATCTTTTCAGGTTTTTGTGCCACTCTCCTATTCATGGGGCATACTCCTTTCCACAAGAAACAGCACTTAGCACCAACAACTACATCAGATGCTGAGAGTGACCTGGTTTGTAGCACATTTGCGTTACTGCCCCCTGAGAAATCATTTGCAGCTGGAATGCCAAATGGTCTCCTACACAAGTGACCTCCTTATGCTTTCCAAGCTTTGTCCTTAACAATCATGGTCAGACAGACCTTCTGCAACTCTTACAACTGATCCTTTTTCCCCCGCCACACTGTGAAGAACAGCCAGCCAGCAGTATTCTTCCTTACACATCTGGAATCTGCTGTGGCAATATGCGCCTGTCACCTTAATGGGGTGTTTGCACATTACACCGCGGTCAAATGCTCAGCAAAAAAATCCTCCCTTTGTGTAAGTGCTGCTTCCTACCCTTTGGAGTGCTGTGGGTCTTCTCCTTTATCTATATACTCAAATCAAGGCATCTTCTCTTTAAGTCAACGAACATCAACCGGCAATGAACACCTGCAGATGAGGACTATAACTCTCTTAAATTTTACCCTAACCTCTTGCTACTGTCTCTGCCGGAGGTCTGAATACAACCAGGAGTTTCAAAAGGCTGCTCTTAGTGTAGAAGCTGGATTTCATATTTCGGATTCTGCACCTTAAAACTATGGCTGTAAACTTGCCTCTTGAGATACGAACTTCAAACATATCCTGTATTTTAAAGGAACTTCATATGTCCAAACTGCTGGATTGTGATTCATCTAATCACCAAGCATTAATTAAAAAAAAATCTTCAGATTGTTGAAGAAAGCATTCTCTATGCAGCTGCTATGCCCCTTGATTCTATTTCATAAAATTCCAATTCACTGCTCAGCAAAAAGACTTCAAAATTAACAGACAGAAATTAGAAGTGTGCACTTTATCTTCAGGCACATATAATTTTCAACGACAGAACACTACCTGTTTCTCACGGATGAACCTTTGGTAGTAGACTGTCAGGAAGACATAAGGGAAATTTAAATGTATTTATTGTTTAGTTTCTAAAAATATAATGAAAACCCAAGACCCGAGATTCAAATCTGTCAACAGCTATAACAGTAATGGAGAAACTGTGCAGAAGAGGGCATATTTCTCGCAATGAGAAAATCTACTTAAAACCCAGCACGTTATTAGATATTAGATGAATTAAATCCATGGTACAAATTCACAGGAAACTAGATCTCATTCATGTTGCTGCTCGCAGAACTACTTGCTCAATTCAAGGAAAAACTATCTTTGGCAGAGCTGCGTCTTCTAAAGCAAAGATTATTCATCCCTCAAGGTGAAAACTGTTCAAGAAGAACTCTGCAGTAAAGCACAGAACTAGAAAATGAAGGCATAACGAACAAAAAAATCTGACCTAAACCATGAGCCATCTAACTTGCATCCCAGCCTAAGAGAAGAACTATTTTCAACTATGCTTCCTTACATGTCATTTATTATTCAGGCACTGTGCGTGTGAGATGTTCTTATCTAGGTTATTTTTCGACTTTTCCACTGACTCAGACTTTCTAAGTCAATGGTTCTAACCAAAGGTATTTAATGAAACATTTATCTTTTTAATGAGAGTTGTAATGTTTCTTGGGACCGTTACAAAGTGCAACTTTGTTAGTATGTTACTTCTCCACAGATTCTGCAGCTGCAATAGATTTCCTTTTCCATGAGTTTATGAAGAGTACAGAGACTAAGAAATTCAATAATTTCAGAAAAGAATTTGAAACAGACTGATCAGTGCTCCAAGTTAGAAGGACATTGTCTCCTTTAACAGACAGGAATGACCTCAACTAACTTTCATTAAAACTGACATGCAAACCCAAGTTTACAGCCAATGTTAGGAACAGGGAGAATGTTGATACTGAAAGAGAACAGACTTTCTTCTCATTACTGAAAACTATTTTATCTAGTACAGCCCAGGTCTGATAGTGCTTTCTTCAATTTCTGCTGCCTGGTAACTCCCAGTATGAGAATTATTTTTCATCGCTTTAAACTTTGCAATGCTTTGAAGAATTTTTAGTATAACCAAACCCACAAAAGAATCAAGGTACGGAAACGTACTTGAGAGACTGATATATTACTTCTTTTGAGATATTTTAGCTTCTCTCATCTTATTATGAAATAATATCCTACTAATTTTAGGCTATTTTTTTTCCCCCTAACAATTAGTATTACATTTGAGATTAGGAGTCAGATTTTTGTAAACCACTTAGCAGTTAATAGACTTCTGGTCCCATGCCACTTCAAAGCCTCTGATATTCCCATTCCACTTCCATATTTAGGAGGGAGAACAAAATTTAGAAGAATGTCCTCACCAACAAGCACTACCATTATCAATAACAGAAGAAACTGAAACTTCAAGCAAGAAAACCAAGGGAATGATAGTGCTGCAGAAAGAAAACAAGTTGAGCATCTTGAAGACCTAACAATATTGGCATCTCCTTCGCTACAGAAATGATATGCTTTCAAATGATCAATAAGGTGTTGATTTTTCTTCCCTGAACAGCTCTCTACAGCTACATACTGAGACTGCTGATTATGCCTTGTAACTGTGGAGCACAGAAGCACATGGTGAAGGATAATGACTAATTCAGCTATCTTTTGTTTCCTCCCAAACTCTTCCAACTTCCTGATCTCACTCCCATCCCCTTCAAGCTATCTCACAAGCAGAAGCACTTCTCCTCCCTAATGTGTGCTTTGGACAAATGAATCCCACACTCCTCTCTGTCCATCCCCTCCCTGTGTCCTAAGGCATCCTAATTCTTACCGCAACAGCACGCCTCCCTCTCTCATGCTTTAAAGACATCAAAAATTTATTTAGTCAGCTGAAGCTGGTTATTTGTGAAACTAGCCCATTAACTGCCATTTGGCAGAGTATTACACCTTGTGAAAAAAAAAGCTGTTCCAAAGACAATGACCATCCCATCTCCAGCATTTGCATTCATCCATGCATTATTTTTCTTAAAGAAGCACATTAGCATCATGATGTCCAGGGCTGTGGATATATCTGAAGTTAACACAGGCTAAGAGAACTTTCCTATCTGCAGTTGCATCACACAGCAGAGTTCTAATGCTGTGATGGAGATGTCTCTGTTGCAGCAGTGCCACAGCCAAGAGCAAAACCCAAATGAGAGGAAAGACCATTCTCTCTCACAGCTCTCTGCTGGGACAGTGCTTGAGGAAGATGCAAACATGGGACTGTTGCTACCCAACTGGTCCACAGCCCAGCCTGTGCACTGGAAATAATGGGAGCAGAGGAAACACACATTTGACCAACTAACTAAGAACTAAATGACCAGTAAGATACTGCCAAGGTGCACTTAGCAACTTCCAGCTGATACTTACACTTTTTTCAGATGTTTGCATCTGCAACTAACTTTTTAGCCGTGGGATTTCCAAAATGTCTATATCAGATAACATAAATACTTACCATATGAATTAAATATCCAAACTTGGGAAGGATTTGCTAAATACCATTGTCAATAGCTGCTTCCATATAGCTTGGAGGCTTCAAATGCAAATTATCATATTTCAGGGAAAACATTAACAACAATATGATGCTGCTGCATGAATTATGTAAGATTTGTCTTCCAAATAATCATTATAATTTAATTTATAATCTAAGAACATCAGTAAGTTTACCCTTCTATTTTTCAGCTGGGATAGTATATCAATAGGAGAAGTAAGATGCTGTATTTTTGCTTTTGTTGGTAAATCATCACAGAAATATTTCCCTTTTACTACACTAATACTTTACATACCAACTTCATCCTGGATTTCCTCTGCCACAGCAGGCACATTGTAGAGGAAGGAGAGAGACTGGTTCATGCGTTCATATATCACACGTAGATGCGTCATAACCTACGGAAACAAAAGTATTTTAAGGTGGGAAAGACTACTGCTAATTATTACAAATTTTCTATGTTATAGGGAGCAAGACAGTTTTCACTTGTGCTGGGGATAAAATTTCAGTATGCTCTAGGGACTGAAACTGTAAAATCCATTGCAAAATTCACCTCTCTCCTACAGCTGCTACAAAAATGGTGTTCTAGATGTTCTTTCATAGTAACTACCTGAAATCCCATGGGAATGCAGTAATTTAAAGTAGAGTTTACATGTGCTGTGAGGTAGAGTATGTACACAAGCAGCTATTGTGGCAGAAATCCACAGCCTCATTTACCCTTCAATAACATTTACATTTGCCCATACCCATAAGTTTCCACGTAACACACAAACCCAGTGAGGCACAATGACTGTTGCATCAAAATGTGTCAGCTTTTTTTTTTCCCCTGTTAACCTAATATTGCAAAAAGAAGCAGCCCTTTCTGAAAAAAAAAAAAAGCTCCGATTTCCCAGGTAAAAACATTTGCAAACATTTTCAGCTGAAAACAGAAATAGTTCCACCTAGAAGCATTAGTGTACTGTCTCATGTGATTACAAGACTATTGCCTCAGGCTCCTGCACACTGCTATGGATTCAGTCACGACATCCCATGATATACACTCCCCCAGAGTGCCCTTCACAGGTGTCACCTCTCTTCAGTAGAAACAGAAACTGAGGTGCCATCTTAGAAGACTGACAGGGCAGTTAGGCCTGAAGAGGAAAATGACTTGTGGAGAGCACTTTTATGGAATAAAACAGTAAAATTTCTTCAAATTGAAATACAGTATTTATGCTTTTGAATAAAATATTTTGTTTTCCATTTTCCACTGAAAAAAAATTCCCATCAGATCCTCCAACCTACATTCTCCCAAGCTTCTGGTCAATTCAAGAAGCAAAGGTACTGTAGAAATACCCATTCCTATGATGATACAATAAGCAACACACTGCACTTCTCCTACCTAAACATCAGTGTTTATTTTTCATCTGTGTTGCCACACAAGCTGTAGCCTGCAAAATTTCACTGCTTTTTGTTATTAAATAATCCAGTGTTTTAAAAACTAAAACTCTTGTTTTCAAGACAGCATGACCTCAATGTACAAGTATGGCTGGAACAGATGTTTGAGAAGTCTAATATGCAAATCGTGTCATTCAGAGAGGTATATGGGTTTGATTTGGTTTTTCGTGATGCCAGTCAGTTCAAAAACTGGATGGAACACAGTGTTTCCCATTGCATCCTGCAGATGGATCAGTGGCTGATTCTGCAGATTATGGCATGGTTTTTTACAGCTTATCCATTATGCCTACAATTTTAATTGCCTTTCTGTAAGCCTTTTCTCAGTCTTTTTTTTTTTTTCTTTTCTTTTTCACCCTCCATGATTCACAAAGGCAACATAAAAGCTCTTCCAAAACATATGCGTTGAGGACTGCAGTAACATTCAGCAGTTAAAATGCCATGAACTACAGTGCCTATTTTGAAAGAACACGTTAAACTCAAGTGCCTCGCAGTAATCACATTTATAGACTCTACAAGTACCTTTGCAAGGATGATAGGAAGGTTGGTTGCAGTCAGATGGCTAAACCATTCTGGTTCTGCCATTTCAGCTGAGGGAAGCAGCATCACATGTGGTCGCTAAATCTATTACTGACATTTTCCCAGACATATTATTTACCAAAGCACTAATAAAGGCTCTGGGCATTAATGCGCTAGAGGGCTCCTCAGGAAATGCTCACGACTGACTCACTGTCTGGATAGACATAAAACTTGCTTTTCAGTTTTTCTCAGAAGACAAATTATAACCACCCTACTCCTACATAACTTTGCCCTAATCTTCTGCCGGAAAGCAAACCATTTTTTATTGCGTGTAGCTGTCCACAGAAGGGAGTCAGGTATTTTTAAAAAAATAGGGCGACAGAAGTTTCACAACGGTTATGAACAAACACGACCCCATTAATCATCAGCGGAGATTACCTGAGATCTGATTTGGGCAGCTTTCTTTGGGTCTACCATGCGGACATGCTCAAAGTGTTTGAGAGTATGCTGTCTGTCCTTCTGCTCAGCACGCACGTACTTCTTCAGCATGTTGAATACGTGACGAGGCTATAGGGAAAAAAGAGGAAAAAAATCAGTTTAGTTTACAACAACATGGTTTAGCTCCTTGCATTGAAGATGTAACCGAAACCAAAAGCACTTGGCCAGTTGGTGTCTGCAGCTGCCTTTTGAAGGCAGGTCTGACTACTACAAAGAACATCCACCCACTCAAGCCATTCAGCAGGATGCACCACTGAATAGTAGCTGTAGGGAGTAGGTATGGTCCCTGGAGAGGGTGTTCAGATTTCGTCTCTGACCACAAGCGTAAGCTTAGTTATTGCATTTCCTTGTCTAAGTGCTGTACTATCGCCCCAACAAGACAGCAAATGCCACCTCAGCATGCCAGTTACTGGACACCCAACTTAAATTTGCCTTGGCCTTTGCTTCCGTTCTCCCCATCGCTCCACTCCTCCTCTCACCTAACTCAGGCAGCCCCCATGCTCCCAGCTTTGCAGTCTTCACCACCAAGCAAATCCCTCCCAAAAGATTTCCTGAAACCTGGACTCCACTGGAAGCATTTCAAAGATTCCCCATATATGCTCTATTATGCCGAATACTCAACCAGTATCAACATCCGTCAACTTCAGTTAAACTTTAGCAACAGGAAAGATTACAACTGCTAAGTTTTATCCCCAGTAAACTGAATGCACATAATCAGATTCAAATCAGAAGGTAACCTGTCCAACAGCTGCACAGAAGACCATGCAAAAGCACTACTTAATCTAAGCCAAGGAATAATCAACAGACTTGACTGCAAAACTTAATAAAAGGGTAACCCACTTGGTTCTTCTGAAGGTACTCAGCTTTGATGACAGATCTTGTAAAAATCTTAGTGTATGTATATATTGCAAGTGATTTTAACTAGTAAAAACTACTAAACATACGCCTTAAGGCATAAAACTGAATATGAACAAAGGAAAGGTCCATAGCTGAAGCAAACAAGAAAACATACACAGACAAATGGTAGAGCAGTGAAGACCAAGAAATCGGTATTTTCATGTACTTTTGTACTCCATACAATAATACAGTGCCAAAACAGGGAAGTGTTCTCTAGCATTCAGCTAAGACATTCAACTTTTAACTCTGTGTTTACAATGGATTCTGGAAATCCACTCCAACTCTTCATGTGCTGTTGTGCTTGTGCATCCCACCTGAAGCTGGAGAGCAGTGATAGCCATGAAGTTAAGGCAGGTGAGAAGAAAGGGCAAGGTGACCTTACTGTGCAGTAAAGAATGAGCAGAAGTGGTAAACAGCTGGTCTGCACCCTGGCCAAGATACAGGGGACAGGGTGGGGAAGTGACAAAATAAGCATCAGAGGCTTCATGCACAGATTTCTGAAGCAGGAAGAACCGTGGGTGAAACTGAAGCTTTAAGAAGACTTAGATTCATGGACAAATATAGAGCCTAAACTAATTTAACATTTATGCAAGAGATTAATAACTAAGCTACATAGCTCAAAGATTTAAGAATCTCTTCAGATCAAGAGAAAGAACAGATTTAAAAATGTCCAAAGACAGTAAAACAAAGGTTATTTGAAGAAGATTTGTCAGATAGAAATACATGTGAAGCCATTCCCTACCAAAGGATTAAACTTAGTGGTAACTCCTGGATCTAACTGCAAGGAACTGTGGTCAAGTGTTGGAAAGTAAGTAATCCTCATAACATTATGGTAATGGCAAAACAAACTGAAATGTCAACCGTAAAGCTTTGTAGGAACAAATGCTAGAAGACCAGAAAGCTTAACAACAAGAAAATTTTGGAGGCAGAAAATGTTATCTTTCCTTGCCCCCAAGACACATCAAGATAGCAGCTTTGGGCAGATTGGAGAGAAAAGGATTAATTTCTGTTTCTTCAAGAGATTTTCCAATTTAAGTGTCATGTCTAACACCAGAAGGACATATATTTTGTTTTCCTCCAGTATGTTTGTAGTCACTGCAGTATGTCAATGAAACTTTTACATCAAGAGTCACAAGCAGATTTGTTAATAGGATAACAACCTTAAAAATACCTGTCAAATACCACTAACAGCAGTAGTCACTTTGTTCAGCCTGGAGGAGACTGAGGGGAGACCTTATGGCAGCTACAGCTCCCTCACAAGGGGAGGAGGAGGGGCAGGCACTGATCTCTTCTCTCTGGTGAACAGTGACAGAACTGAAGGAATGGCGGGAAGATGTGCTGGGTAGGTTTGGGTTGGACACGAGGAAAAGGTTCTCCCCCCAGAGGGTGGTGGAGCACTGGAACAGGCTCCCCAGGGAGGTGTCACGGCCCCAAGCCTGACAGTGTTCAGGAAGAGACTGGACAATGAATGCCCTCAGACACATGGTGTGAACTGCGGGGGTTGTCCTGTGCAGGGACAGGAATTGGACTCGATGATCCTTGTGGGTCCCTTCCAACTCAGGACATTCTACATTTGAGCATTTATTCATGTGAGCACTTGGGTAAACTGGTTCACCTTTTGTGCCTTTTACAACACCGTGAAATGCCCCAAACTTATCACTACAAAGGAAAAACAGATACACATGCCTCTGCCTTGTCTGGCCAAGAAATCTTTCTGTGACAGCAGCAGAAAAGCATAATTCAAATACAGGGCAATGCAGAAAAAATATTAAGTGCAAGGTGTTTCCTTACAGGGGCTGTGACATTGCTTTTTCTCAAGAAAACAAACAAGCAAACGAACCAGTAGAAACTCGACGTAGGTAGACGTTAACTGTTCAAAGTCCCAGTCTCAATGGGTCAGGTCAGACCTCCAACCTTCTCAACAGCTTTGCAGCGCTACTGCCTCACAGCTTCAGGGCCGTGGCTGAAGGCCTAAACTACTGGAGCTGTTGACATGCAATGACAGCAGCTCTCCACTGTGCTTTGTGTACCCGACTGGGGTGGCTACCATAAATAAGGATCAAGTCTTATAGCTAAATGCAACTTCAACAGTAAAAACAAGAAAAGAAAACAAAGAATGAACATTTTCTCTTCAATGCCTAGAACTGTAGACCTACTGCTTGCAAAGTTTTAATAAATTTCTGTATCCGCAAAATTACCTCTCACCCTCAAGTCCCACCTCTCTAATGCATCACACACACATTATCCTTTAAATGGCATTATGTAGTGAAATGGTTCTGCTTAAAAATCCCACCCATACAAGCACTTTTTGCAGAGGTACTTCCAGCAGGGTTCCCCTCAAATTTAGCATAATGAGCAGTGATATGAACTCTTGTGATGGTGGAGCAGAGGGACCAAAACGAATGGTCAAGCACTGAGGAGAAGGAGACCTCCACAGGCTGAAGAGATACAACCAGACCCTGTGTCTGAATCAAGTATATCTGCAGCCATCTATTACCTGGACCCTAGGCAGGAACCTTCATATTAAATTATAAATGAAAGTGGTGCTATTATCAGATAAATTAAGGTCCTGAGGCCTGAGCTCTGGCACTGTTTACAACAGAAAAACAAAGGGCTGACACATCCCACGGCCAGCTTGGTAAGTCTCTCTTCTTTACAAGTAATGTACCAACCACCAAACTTCATTAAAAAATTTGGGGTTTGGTGCTTGAAATTCTGCTGCGTGTCTTGCCAGGGAAAACTCAATGTATTCATATCTGTAGTCATCTAATAAAAAAACACCTTGCAGAATAACTAACTTGTATCAGCCACCAGGGGCTACCTAAGCTTCATGAAATAATTCCACTATTTGCAGTGTCTGTACTTATTTTGTTGGCTTTTTTTTGACCTTCCCCTGAAAGCCACCAGGATACTCTCAACATGGCTTTTGTTATTCCCATGTTTTTAGTCACCCTGGCCGATGCTGCTGGCAATTGTCATTTATCCCATGACAAGAATGGCCAGTGGCTTCCTAAGGAACAGGATCCAGGACCAAACTCAGAACGTGTATTATTTCATGAGTCCTCAGTCTCACAGTGCACTTTCACTGTTGAGGTAAATGCAGGAAAAAAGATAGAACGCATCTAGTAAGGCGCACAGTGGGCAAAGCGGGGTGAAGCACTGTTGGTTATCAGTAATTTAAAATCCTGTTTATGCTGAAGAATGTTGTCAAAGTATTATTTTATAGATTTTTGTGAGCATATTGGGATTTGCATGCATTCATCTGGTACACAGCAGACAGATTCACAGACTATGTATGTGGTCTATGTAGACTACCTAGGCCAAGGGTGTGAAACTAATTTTCACCAGGGGCCATATTAGCCTCGCTGTTGCCTTCAAAGGTCCAAATGTAATTTTAGGACTGTATAAATGCAGGAGTAGTTACATTTATAGAGTCCTAAAATTACATTTGGCCCTTTGAAGGCAACTGTCAGGCTGACGTGGCTCCCAGTGAAAATGAGTTTGATACCCCTAATCTAGGCTTTCTACCCAAACTGTAGGGTACACGCTTACTCTCTTATTTGGAAGATAGTTTTGTGAATATAAATATGCAAGAGGGCAGAGTTAAGAACCTGTACTGCAATGCTCTGGTTTGAAAGCTTAACTTGGTAGCCCTGACAGCTGTACAAGACATAAGCCCCAATGAAGCAGAAACTGCTGATGGCTCCCTGGCTAGCTGGTGGTGAGTTCCAGCTCCGCTGACTCTGGAATCAAGTGCCTTTATTTCAGGTGGCATCAGTGTCAAGATAAGGTTACTCCCATACAGGAATCATATATGAGATCGAAAATGCCCAAAAAACGTCTAATAAATGAAATACACAAACATAAATACATATATATGAATATATATGCAGGCAGATGCATCCCCCATGAACTCTATATTGATTCTAGCCTACTATTTCAGATTTGAAGGGAGTGATGAAACAGTGCAATTTCATTGAGTTTGGAAAATGAAAACATCAAATGTAGTTTGGACTGCTACGAATATAACTTACACTCTCCCCATGGAAATCCAAAATACTTAGTACAAAAATCATATCAAAGCATTTCTGTGTATTTAAAATAAAACTTCCTGGCTCTGTGCCATGGAACTTCCAGGGGAAATTCTGAGCTGGCCTGTCATTTTGATCAAAATTCTCTCTAAATCAGAGAGGAAAGTTTCACAATGCTGTATTGTGCTATTTAATCTTGCCTTTAGAGAAAAATCAATCACCAGGCCTTTCTGGTTACTGCTCTTGAAATGTACAACAATCGCTTCTTTTCACTCACTTATTAGGAATGCCTAGTATACCACACTAGGTATATATTTTACCTGCTGTTACTAACTTGCAGGTCATGTTTGACTCAGGCATAGTAGTTCATTTCGTGAGTATTCAAGACAGGCTGGCTAGGATGAATGCATGACTTTTAACTCATGAGTGATACAGAACTAACTCCCTGTCTAGATACCCGTCCTAGTTTTGTTAAAAACAAGTTTCTCTTTCAGTGAATTTGCCTGTCAGCTAAAGCCTTCTTATTAGCTGCATTTTCCTGAAAAGCTAGATACATGTTTTGGTACACATAGCAATGGAGCACGAGGTTGCTGATAAGGATGGATGTACATCCCGCGAGAGGGGCAACGAGAAACAGGTGACCAAAAACTGACCAACTGAGTATTCCATCCCATTCATGTGATACTTCATATAAAAGTGGGAGATGTGAGTATCTCGTCCCTCTTTTTTCCCTTTTCCTTACGGCTGACATTAGGAGAGGACCTTGCGAGTCGTCCCCATGAACTGAGGCCTAGTGACAGACTGAATCCAGTTCCAGTTGGCTGCAGAGTCCAGTCCAGGACTTCAGGTGCTGGCCGTATATCTGTCCGAGCAGTTGCTGGGACTTTCAAGATTGGTTTTGTATATTTTGCACTATTTTCTCTATTTTTATTAGTAGCATTAGTAAAACACTTCTAGTTTTTCCAACTCTCTTCTCTCTGTCCTTCTTTCCCTCTCAATCACCTGTCCTAGGTGGGAAGGGTGAAGAGGGAGGGGCTGAAGGGGGAAGAAGGGGGAGAGGGAGTTAACAATACATCTGCCACGGTTTTATTGTCACCCTGCAATCAAACCTCAATAATACCTTTCATACGGAGTTAAAGATGCCTTCTCGTAATTTCTGCTACTTTATAAGAAAACCCCACACATCACTATAATAGTACCCAAAAATACCCTTTGCTTACCCTCCCAAGGACCTTTCTTGGGGTAGAATAAAATGAAAATGAAAACAGTATTTGATTCCATCTCATCATTTTCTTTTCAGGACCTGAACTTACTCAACTTTGACAAATTAAGATAAATTTTGTTTCTGCTCATTGTTTTCAAACTTTGCATTTTAGATATAATGAAACTGCCATGGTTTTGCAGAACTTAATACCCATCTGGAATTGCCTCTTCTGTTTTTAGTTTGCTTTTACAAAAAACCTACAGCAAGCTTAGGTGTACGACTATACCATATGCTTAAGCCCCCAGACTGGAGAAGAAAACAAGACAGTCTGGTTTTATTCACATTAAAGACACAAAAGCTGCAGGAAAACAGAGTTAGATGACCACATTTCTCGAGGTCTGACCTGGTTTGAAAGCAGAGCTGAAATCCATGCCGCCTATTTCACAAAATCCTACCAAATTAAGTGCATGTGTGAAATTCCACAGTTGTAAATTTATGGGGTTAGAGGAGTAGAGCTAGAGGGTGGAGTACTGGAGCTGGATGGCTCTTTCCTCCTGCGCAGGGGGATTTTTATCACCAGATCAGCAGTGATGCTCTGGCCTGCCGCCAACTGCATTTTTCCACAGAAACCTCCTTGGACTCAGGAAAGGCTTCGAGCTTCCTGAACGCAGAGGCACTGAGTAAGGGCCCCTCCGGAGATACCCTCCTTTATGCCCAAATAGCCACACTCAACCAGTTTCAACCTGCAGTGTGCTCCCTCCATTTGAACGGACACTGTTTCCATAGCACAAAAAGTACCAGAGCAAGTGCTGAGGACAAGAAGAAAAAAAACATGGCAAAAATGTCAGATGGATGCTAGAGTTGATTCTCTATTTAGAAATAATCTACATTTCAGTAACATTGTGCTAAACTAGAAGAGAAGCATTTAAAACTGATTTTAATCATTATATGCCCAGTTTGTACACAAAGAAAGGCAGTTACCTTTCAAAGTTTTCCTGTACATTTCCTTGCTCTGAAACCCTTTATTTCACCACTAGGAGTTGGATTTCTTTTCTGCTTTTCTTTGTACCCCCACCATTGGCTTCCCACAGAGAATGTGCATCTCTTACCAATGAAGATTAAACAGGGAGACATAAATCCAGCAAAATTTGATATGCACGTGAAAGATGGAATATAAACAAATTATAGAATCAACCTGCTCAGGGAGAATGATGGATTTGAATTCCTCTATTTAGCTTGCAAAATGAAGGGGAAAATTTCCAACTGTTTTAAAAACTAGAGGCATATTGGTTCCAGCTGCCACTAATCCTTCTTTTTGTAGTAAGGCCATCAAGCAGGCTGAAACAATACAGTATATTTTGACATTGGATACTGAACAGCTGCACCCCATTTTCCAAGGCAACAAAGTATAGCAGCACAGCTAAGCAGTATCAGGAATCTGGGATGTGGATCAAATTTTAAGTTTCTGGGCAGCCTGCATGACATCGCTTCTGAGAACAGAACAACAGTATTAATGTTTAGTTTTGCTCAGATTTGTTTTCTAGCAGACCACAAAGCTATGCGATTTCATCTCTGTACATTCCCTGACCCCCTTGCTGTCCAGAGCGGCACAATGAAGCACTCCTCTGACACCGGCACTGGGCAATCATCTGCCTAACACCTGAAAAAAATCTGCTGTTTAAGTTTTTGGTCTTGTGCAGAAGCTATTCATAAAAGATTCCCAGAATTTTGTAGTTTTACGTAGATGGCACTGAAAATCATCCATTTTCTAGGCATGCATATAAGAATGTAATGACTGTGCTACTGGCCCAGACCAAAGGTTCCCCATATCCTGTATCTTGCTAGCCTACAAGGAAAGCCTCCTCCAAAAGAGCAAGTAAACGATGGTGGTACTTCTCACATAACCTTCTAGCTTGCCCCTGCCCATAGTTCAAGGACTTTCCGAGCTAGAGGAAGTTTCTCTCCAGCTTCCATGAGGAGGCTGCCCCTTGAACACAGCACTACAAAATCTGTACACATACAGGAAACAGGAGTTCCAAGTGGATTATGATTTTGTCACCCACAGAGAACCTTGTACCACATCCATGATCAGTCTGACGTATGCCAGACTCACTGTGTTCCTATGATAAATGATCTGCAGGCACAGACTGGTCATAGACTTCCAGACATCCAAAAGCAAAACGAAATCCTGCTGCTTCAAGTGCTTTGCCAGAAGACTAAATAATCTTGGGAAATGTTCAAGTACAAGGCAATACGTCCAAGTGATTAAACAGCACATGGAAAATAATTTTATGCAAACACACACACATGTCCATATACATTATATACAGAAACCAGATTTACGGTAACCCTGCTGGCTGCAGGAGACATGAGAAGACATGTGCTTCAATAAAAATCCTAAATATTTTTTTTCAATTTAAACCCGAATTCTGTCCTTATAACTTTGGAGAAAGCTGAGGAACTCAACCACTTCTTTGCCTCAGTCTTCACTTGCAAGTTCTCTTCCCACACTTCTCAAGTGGAAAATGAACTGTAAGACAGGGACCGGGGGAGCAAAGTCCTACTCTAAGTGAGGATCTGGTTCATGACAACCTAAGGAATCCGAACACATGTAAGTCTATGGGACCTGATGAGATGCATCCCAGAACCCTGAGGGAATTGGCTGATGTAGTTGCCAAGCCACTCTCCATGGTATTTGAGAAGTCATGGCAGTCAGGTGAAGCCCCTGGTGACTGGAAAAAGGGAAACAATGTAGCCATTTTTAAAAAGGGCAGAAAGAGGACTCTGGGAGGCCTGTCAGCCTCACCTCTGAGCCTGGGAAGATATGGAACAGATCCTCCTGGAAGCTGTGCTAAAGCACATGGAAGACAGGGAGGTGATTTGAGACAGTCAGCACGGCTTGACCAAGGGCAAGTCCTGTCTGACCAACCTATTTGCCTTATAGAATGGAGTAACTACATCAGTGGACAAGGGAAGGGCTATGGATGCAATCTATCTGATCTTATGTAATGCCTTTGACAGGGTTCCCCACAAAATCCTTCCCTCTCAATTGGAGAGATTTGGATTTGATGGGCGGACTGTTCAGTGGGTCAGGAACTGGATGGATGGTCACATCCAGAGGGTAGTGGTCAATGGCTCAATGTCTGGATGTACACTGGTGACAAATGGTGTTCCCCAGGGGTCCGTACTAGAACCAGTATCATTAATATCTTCATCAATAACACAGACAGTAGGGTTGAGTGCACCCTCACCAAGTTCATGGATGATACCAAGCTGAGTGGCGCAGTTGACACACCTGAGGGACAGGATGCCATCCAGAGAGACCTGGACAACCTTGAGAAGTGGGCCCATGCAAATCTCATGAGGTGCAAGGTTCTGCAGCTGGGTCAGGGCAACTCCCAGTATCAATACAGGCTGGGGTATGAAGAGATTGAGAGCAGCCCTGCCAAGAAGGACCTGAGGGTATTGGTAGATGAAAGACTGGACATGAGCTGACAATGCACACTTGCACCCCAGAAGGCCAGTTGTATCTTGAGGTGCATCAAAAGGAACATGGCCAGCAGGTCAAGCGAGGTGATTCTGCCCCTCTGCTGTGCTCTGGTGAGACACCACCTGGAGTCCCGCACCCAGCTCTGGAGCCCTCAGCACAGGAAAGACATGGACCTGTTGGAGAAGGTCCAAAGGAGGCCACCATGACAATCGGAGGGCTGGAACACCTCTGCTGTGAGGACAGGCTGGAAGAGTTGGGTTTGTTCTGCTCCAGGGAGATCTTATTGCAGTCTTTCAGTACTTAAAAGGGGCCTATAAGAAAGATGGGGACAGACTTTTTAGCGGGGTCTGTTACAACAGGACAAATGGTAATGGTTTTAAATTAAAACAGGGGAGATTCAGGCTAGACATGAGGAAGAAATTTTTTACAATGAGGGTGTTAAAACACTGGCACAGGTTTGCCCACAGAGCTGGTAGATGTTCCATCCCTGGAGACATCCCAGGCCAGCCTGGATGGGGCTCTGAGCAACTTGATCTAGTTTAAGATGTCCCTGCTCATTGCAGGGGGGTTGGACTAGGTGACCTTTGAAGGTCTCTTCCAACCCAAACTATCTGTGATTCTAATCTGAAACAGGTGGTGGAAGGGGGTTCTTACAAATATTTTTGGAGAAGTCAAGAAAAACCTCCCTTTTGTAAGATTACTTAACAAATCACCAGTAAGCTTATGACTTACTCTCACAAAGACAACCCAATTGCATCAAGTGTACTTTTACTTTATTAGGGAACCACCAGACAAGAACGTATCTAGGGTATCAGAGTTGAATTCTCCATTAATCCCATTTTCTCTTTGTCTAGCTAGCCAAAGTTTGGGTTCACAGTGTATCCAGATTTCTGGCTCCATATCCTGCAAAGCAGTTAGTGGACTGGATTAATTCATTAGGCTGTGCAGCTATCATCAATCACTCTCTCAGGTTTCACCCTATGCCCCACAATAAAACCAGATAAATCCTCCTGCTGAATTCAAGGTCATTTTTTTTTCACGCACTTTGGCAAACATCTGGTCAGTAGTTCTGAGGCATGTGCCAGAACTGTCAGTAACTACAGAGCACACAACCAAAAGATGCTGCAGCAAGGGCACTACCATCCACAAGAATGGCAAAGGAATTGTTTAAAGACCTTATCCTTCAAACCATTCACCCTCATTAGTTTTGAGATGAGTCGCTGTTTGGTAGCACCTTCAGCTGATGTCCTCCATGCTTGCTGCCTGTTCCTTTCAGAATGCTTAGCTTTTGTTAGCATACAATAAAGGATGTACCTCGAACTTTTAACAGTACCTTTAACATCTATTTCTACTGGAGTCCTGCATCAAACGGTGTTCTTTAACACAGTCTTTCAGGTCTGATATTCTCCCACTAAGACAGTAGATGTATTATTAGTTTAGATGTTCTGGGAGCTGACTACAAGCAACCCAAACATATAATGCAGGTTTTTTTTTTGTCCCACAGTAGTGTTAACATTTTTACTCCTTCAGTGTTCTGCACTTGAACTTTTTAAAAATTTTTTTAGTGAAGAAGTCATCTGTGGTCCACAAACATGAAAGGTCAAGTTCACTTGTGCTAAGAATAAAGTTGCACATTTTGACAGCTCTGAAGACCATTCTACTCTCATGTGTGGTCCCCATCTTCACCTTCCACACCATCAGATACCTGCAGAACCAAGCTGTCAGCCTGATCCACACACAACTTGAAAACAAACCATTTTTCTGGGGTACTTTTCAGATAGGATTACATTTCCATGAGGCTCAACTTCACAGCAACAGCTGATTGATTGGCTGAAGTCAAACATGAAACACCTGCAGTCAGTGTGTGCACTCACCTCATCTCAACCCCGGTTCTGAGCTGCAGACTCCATTTTCCCAAAGAAAGCTGCATCCCAGCCTGTAACTCACTCATCTGCCTCCTAAGGAGAAACTCTAGTTCAACCCCTTCACTACCCTCAGGACAGTCAGAGGTTACAATATGCATCCTCACACTCAGACCAAACAACATGTTCTACCAATTTAATACAGATTAACTTAATTTTCCACAAATTACTATGTTGCAAAACACAGATTAACTCTTAATACAACAACCCTGAAGTCTCCCCTAGGACACTTTTACCTAAGTAAAACACTTTTCTTTTAGCTGGCATACAGTAAAAACAAGAGTTTTGCACCATGGGGTGGAGAAAAAAGTTCGATAATGATGAAGAACTAAGATGATGATCACTTTTCCATGCTCACTAAACATGCAGGCTTCTCTGCAGAAGGAAATTCACTTAAAACATGTAATTTTGCCAGGTTGCCTGTACTGATTTAACTCCCTGTGAGGCCAATTCCGGATCTAATGGCTACATCTTACACTGCTGACCCCAAAGCCTTTTAGTAACATACTGTTTTTTTCATCTAGTAAGTGTGAAAGGGGCAAGAGGTATATACAACATTTGACTCTTTTTCCCACAGTGTTTGTGCAGATTCTCATTTTCTGGACATCACAGACCGGTTATTTTGGTACTGAATACAGATATCACAGATACGCAGTCATTAAAAAGTGTATTCAATCCACATTCTGAACTTAGTTTTTACACCCACCAATAGCCACCACATCCAACACAGACAACTTCAAATTGCTAGTGTGCTATCTTCAAGCCATCCAACAACCTTCACAAGATCCTTCATCAAACATTTTGACACTTTAGCAAACAAAACCGAAAATCACAACTACCCTCATCCTTAAGCTCCATCTTGACATGATGAAGTATCCTACTGTCCATCACTTGGAGGGATGCTTCATCATCCTTCTGCAGGATCTGTGAAGGGCTACAATTTCTGACAACCAAATAACTTTCACATTTTTCGCTTAAGTATCATTACGTATGTATCTATCCATAGGTATGTAGAGGGCGTCTGTGTTTGTGCCTACGTTTCTGTACATACAAAGCCTAAACTTTTAACTTTCAAACTATCTGAGAGCTTCTTCCCCAGGACAACTCCAGTGATTTTGACACAGCTGGTAGAGCTTGTGGTATTGTGCTTACCCTAGGCGGGACAGTCTGCAGGGCTGTGATATAGTTCTCCAGAGCAATGCGGCGACGGTCATTCAGCATGGCTTCCACCCGTGCCATATGAGTCTCCACCAGCTGCTGCCTTTCATTCGCTGCTTCTTGTTCCAGTGATTCCACTTTCTCCTGGAAATGCTGAAAAAAACATCCATCACAACAGGAACACAAAGACATCAGCAAAGACTAGTGGGACATGAACATCTCTGTCTGCAAATCACCAAAATCTTTCCTCATGTCAGTCTGACTTGGTTGCCAGGAAATCTGCACTGAATGCACCTTTTACTGCTTTCAGTGGGAACTCCTGATGCCCTGAATTCCTGAACGCCTGGCCGTATTTTATTAATCTAATCAAATATTCCTGACACATTCAGCACAACCACCAGTGAATCCTTCATTTACCCCCTGAGACAGTGGTTCAGCACTAGCAAATCGTGCCTAGAGTGGGGTGGAGTTTGGAAAACATACGTCCCCTGCCACCACGAGTCATTCACATGACTTCGCAAGCAAGCCTACATGGGTGAAAAAAATTCCAACCTGAACAGAGTCGGCAAAATTTCTTATAAACTGGCCACCAGGAAGAAAAATTGACCCTAAACTTATTCCAATAAAGGAAAAGATTGACTGGGTAAAGTGCACAGAGAGCGAAGCTGTGGGATCTCATGTGCAGAGCAATCTGGTTCTGAATGCTACCTTTTTATAGTTTTGCATTGAAATCCTTCTAGCAGTATTAAATAATACCTGACATGGCCACAGTGGGATTCAAGGAGTGTCTGGCTCGCCAGAATTTTTGAATTATAGTATAATTTCGGATAAAAGTATTTCTGGCTGAGGGTTTCTTTCAGATAAAACTGATGGTGATTCCTTCCTTAAATCACATTTTCCATCTCTGCTTTGAGCTTAGGTCCTGCAGCTTGTATTGGTTCATCACAGCCTAAATTTTACAAGGGACCCATGGGAACTGAGTTTTCAATTCTCACTGAAGGCAAATCTATATTCAAGCAAAATTCTACCCCTCCATGCAGCCAAGAGCAACATCCTGCACTGTTGTTCCAGGGACCAGCCACAAAGTACAGAGACACCCAGCAGCCACTAGCAGCTGGGAACAAAAACGGAAACAGCAGAGACTAACATTAAATCCCCATGGAAGTACGTTTTAAAATTATATCACACCCAGCACCCCTTGTATTTTAACTGTGGCCTCAGATGGCAAGGATATGGCTGCGTTCTCCTCTACCTGGATAACAGCTTTCTTGTCGGCCTTTGGCAAATTCTTTGCTTGACGCTCTGCCTCTTCCCACTCTCTCATGACCTAAGGAAAAAAACAAGGAGCGTGACTTTCATATTTTCCTCTCTTGTCTCAGGGCTTAGCAACAGCCAAGCACTGCAGCTCTGACAGTCGCCTTTTTACATTCCTCTCCTTCTTTTATCTCAATTTAAAAAGCAGTTACAACATTTAACAAAGGTGGGATCCTGTTATTACATTAAACAAAGATGGTACTTCTGTGTCTGAACATCATGTCAAGCCCTCACAACTCCGCTGTGAAGCCATACAGCTGTGAACCAGCCCAAGCAAGGGACGTGGAGGTCTCTAGGGGTGAGTATACCAACCCCTTTTCATCTCAGACACAAAGGAAACCACTTCCATCTACTGCATGTCCTTGGTCAAAATGAGTGAATTTCAACACATTCTAACTGATGCTTTTTTTGGCACCACAAAAATTTTCAGATTTATTCAGACTATGTTGCTGGCCTTTGAGCTGGAGGGATCAAGAATTAAAATGCAATTTCTGCCAGTCTGTCCAGAAACAGGTGTCCAACGCTTCAAGAATTGAATATATTTATAACTCAAGTAGAAGACTGACAAAAAAATGATGTAGGAGAACTTTTGGTACCATTCATTTCAGCAATGTGAGAGGCCACCTCCTCCTGTAACACAGGGCAGTATTTCAATACTCAAGGAATGAGTTAGTCTTAACTTGCTGTCTATGACATCTGAAACCTTCTTGTGGTCTTACCCAGGGACTTATTTCACACCTAGACAGCAATCTCCTCAAGTAACACATTTTATGCAGGAACAATTGCTCTGACTGAATGCGATGCACACAAGTGACTTATTTGCAGGATTAGCACAATGTCAGAAGTCGACAGAAGAAACACCTAGAAGCAATTACTCAAAATGTGCAATTCCGTTCCTTTCTTTCTGAACAAAAACCACATCGTCATACCATTTAACAGAAATAGTAAAACATAAGGTTTCCAAAGGTGATTTCAGAAAAGCTCGGAGTCCACATACATGACCGAAATTTTACAAAGACCAATGCCAAAGGCAGGACAAATTAAACCTGCTGTGTCTCATATCTGGAAGTGAAGCTTCCACCACTCAGCTCCTGTCTCAGGTTCCTGAGTTTTCCCACGTGCTGGACATTGCTTATCAGGCTCCTGATCGACAGACTGGAGAGCATTGCTGGTGCCTCAGGCTATCTGGTTGAGCCTGTGCCTTTGAAAAAAACACCAAGCAACCAAACCTGGGCTCAAAGGCCACAGGCACAAGTCCTAGTCCTTGAAACAGAATCCCTATGTAGGGCTGCAGACCTAACGATTAACCAGCACGGAGACACCTGCACTCAAGACTGACTCAATGTATGGGATTTTCTTTTCAATTTTTCATCTTTGTTTTAACCCAAAGACTGGGAATGTATTTCAAGACAGCAATAAATCAGTCACAGTAATAACAGACCAACTCAGTGAGATTATTTAGCTGTAAGAGTTTCTGGTCTCAATAACAGCCCAGGAGAGCGGAGACATATATTTTGGGAAACCAAGGCAATGCTAAAAACTTTAGAGCAGAAATTTTTTTGTTGTTGTTTTTGTTTGTTTGTTTGTTTTTTGGTCAGCTTCATGGCTTCAGCAGGGTCACAGTTAGACACAAGTTGTAAGCACAAAGACCTGAAGTTAAGTACTTAGAAATCACAGTCTTAATTTCACTCCACTTTTTTACTGGGAACTGTGAGCTGAAACTTCAGTCTCAAGAATTGTACTACAGCCTACACAAACTGGCAGCCTAAAAGTACCTCTTCAACTTACATTATCTTCTCATCAGACAAATATGCACTGATGTGCAAATTGCAGCCAAGACCTAGGGAGGCAGGAAACCAAAGTTCACAGGGAGAAAAGACAATTCATCTGCAAGGGGCTGCAATAAGCAGCTGACAACAGAGAACATGATGCGCAGTGCACTGAAGTCACAGGTCGCCCCTCCACCAGTTACTTTCCCAGTACTTGGGCACAGATGTTACTGCTTCTCTGGCAAAGCAGGACTAGAGGACATGAACCGACACCACAACTCAGAGCACTGTGATGTGTTCTGGAAAAAACTTATTAATGCTCAGAGTGCTGCTGTGTATTGAGTGCACGTTAGGTATTCACCTCTTAATTGTATGCTTAGGCCATATGATTGTGGTGGTTGAGAAAACTTAATTCATGTACACAGGTAGCACCTTTCTAGAGACCTGAAATGTCACTGGTGTTGAGATGTGAACATTCCAGAAGACCCAGAAATTACTGCATTAATTCAAGTCACAAAGTACAATGATGTGCTCAAGCTTGAGCACTGGTCTAGGTTAGCAACTTTATTATTTTCTTCTCCCTCCTCTCCTTTTATGTTTCCAAATCACATCTCTGACATCTGCTTAATACTCTTTCATTCTGAATGAGCAGTTCATGGGCTTTCAGAACAACAGTTTCCTTGCCATCTTTATCCCCCAAACTAACCCTCTGCTAATCCATATGATGAAAACAAGTATTGTGGATAATGTGATAAAGAGACCTTTGGCTAGACCAGGTCTCTGCCTGCTTTATTTCTCTAAACCTTTTAAGGCATGGAAGGCAGGATGATAAACTGACAGCCTACACAGCTAGTTGGGAGGGATGTAAATTATGGGCTTCAGAGTTCCATTCTGGTGCAACAAGAATGACATGGCTGTTTGAAGAAACAATATTCAATGTAAAGACCGCAGTAGTTGGGCTTTGAATGCCAATTTTCGCAACTGAGAAGACTTCAGTGGTTGAAAGCATCTCTATGTGCATGCTAACTAACTGAAGATACAGCTGCCCTGCAGCTATGGGCAGCCACGCTGCCAGAGAAAACTCCTGCACTCACCAAAGGTCATCGCTTTAGGGAATTATGAGTGACTAAGAAATATGCCGTAGCACACTGCAGGAAACCAAAGACAGGAAGGGAAAAAAAATTCCCCAGGTACAGACCTGCAGAAAAAGGCTGAACTTGGCCTTATAAACCTGCTCTCCTTCACCTTCACTTATAAACCAAACCTTCACTTAAAAACCTACCCACCAAAACATAGACCTATCAAAGCCAGACAGATTTATGGCTCTTCAAGGCTGGGTGGCTTTGTGCAGGAAAAAAGGACAACTCCTGGTTGAGATTTAAGAAGCAAGCCATTTCCAAGTCAAACTTCTTCAGAACTCAGGACTTAGTGCCTGGCAGTCTCCTTTTGAAATTGGGCTGCAGGGGACAGCAAGTGGGAAAAAGGAAGTACAGAAAGCATCATTCATTAGTAAGAGAGATGCTAAACGCAAAAATCTCTTACGGACAACGGTAGAATGTACTCAAATTTTTTTACACTGGGGCACAGAAGTGTATCTGCAAGAGCAGAATTTATGACAGACATTTGAGTTACAGCATTCAGACCAGCACAAGTGCTTGCCTGAAGGTTTGCCTAGTTAGAAGGTCAACTTGGGCTAGTGGAAGGTGTTCTTGCCCATGGCAGAGGGGTTGGAATAGATGATCTATAAGGTCCCTTCTGTGATTCTGTGGTGCCACTGGCACTTAGAACCAGTTGAAGATCTCTTCAGGATGTTTGAACTAGTGGCATGCAATGACCTGAAAGAATCTTCAACATAACACCAGTCCTGTTCAGGATGGTTGAGGACTGCAGTATTTTCAGATGCTTGTTTTGGAAATGAACTTTCAAGAAGCAAGACTATTCTTGGAGACAAGGTATCATTAAGTTTCTATCATAAGCACTGCACACACTGTGATTCCTAAAATGTTGTAAACAGCCAGAGGGTTACAGTAAATTATAGACACAAGGATGCCATAAGGTGTTTGAGGAAAGAAATGTATAAATATATTGCTCCCTTAAGTAAGGTTCAATATCTGGTTCTATCTGGCTATTTAGCAGCAACTATTTAAGCGATGGAGCTGTACAGGAGTCAACAAATTGGGAAGAGAGAGAGAGGAAAAGACAAATTGTCCCAAAGCAGAAACAAGAACTAAAACATCCTGCAATCAGCGCAATCTCACCCTGTTATACGTCAGAGAACAGGAAGCATTTAAAGGTTACATACACATGCATTGCTGAATGGCTGTCCTGTTCGCGTGGGAATGTAGCTTTGTTGTTATTTGGGGCAGCATCAATAATTCTTGGGAAGAGCTAATATAATTCTCTTTACATGACTGCCTAGGAATGCTTATAAGCCTCATTGCTCCAGGTGCCATGCAAGATATAACGGCAGAAAAATATTCATGGTCTATAGTCTAAAGGGATCGACACTTAAGAGCACAGGGATTAAAACAGTCTGAACCAGAGGTGCATCAGGTCATCGTACAAAAAGAGCAAAGAGAGAGAATCTTTTTGGAGCTGTGAATAATGAACTGACACATCCACCGACAGAAGCTGGGTCTCTGCCTTTGTGAATATCTTTATGCAAGAGAAAAAAGAAACACGAGTTGTCATAATTTCATGGTGAACAAAGGGAAATCTCAGTAAGAGGATATACAGAAAATCTGCATGAGCCCTCATGATGTTTTTATTAAAATATTTCATCTCAATTTATTTTTTTCATGACAAACTTCCCTGCTCCTTAGATGATTATGTTTTATGTGAACTAGAATGCATTAGTATTTTTATTAGTTGATTGGCTACTGCAATGTGTGCATCAAATCAAGTACTGCTTTACAACTACCTGCTTTATTAAAAAAATATCTGGTTTTAGTCAACAAGCTGATATAGTTCTGATTATGACATTTATCAAGATTAAAGAATGATTTGATCATTTGATCATTTCCTCTTTATTTTAATACAAGAAAAATGGGCATTTCTGCTCCTATATAAGCCCCAATTTCTGAGCTTTGAAAGAGCTGGATTTTGAGCTATTGCTTGGGTAAATAAAAATGAATATGTTTGGTGCTGCTGGAGAACTTAGCTAGTGACTCTTATTCACTAACTTTTTTTTTTAAAATAATAAAATATTGACAGCAAAATTTTACTAAATTAATTTATTTAGCATGTTTTTTAGCATAGTTTAGCATAGTTTAAAACAATGAATAGCTTCAAATTAATTTTAGTTAAATATATATTAAGAATCTACCAGATTTTAAAGAAAATGTAAAAAAAAATTTGTAAAAAAAAATTTATAAAAAAAAAATTTATAAAAAAAATTGCCAGGAAAGCAGACCAGTGGTACGGGACACAGACACATCACAGTTTACATGAGGAACAAAACACAGAATGGTACACGGCTTTTCTACCTCTCCATAAGATCTTATACTTTTTAAACATTCGAAGTATTAATTGGGAGGGGCTAGATCAATGCTGTATAAGACATTATTTAGAGAAAGGAAAACGATTTTTTAAAAACTGAAGTAAGTTATCTCTCTTCTTGAAAGCTCTGCAGAGGTTTTGTGTGCTTCAAGACATACATACTTTAAGCTGTGATTTCATAAGCAGCTTAAGCAAATTAAAGAACAAAGATCCTTTCTTGTTGATGTACTATTGTGTTGCTGTTTCCCAGGTCTGACTTGGCTTGAACTGGCCAGGGTCGGTCATCTTACCTTTTATTTTTTGTTTTTCAAGAGTGACATGGCAGGGAGATGAGGGAGCTGACCTGCCTGACCCTGCAGCTGTAGGCTCATTAGCGCTGACAGAAAGGATGGCTGGGAACATGCTAACGAGGGCAGAGCACGGGCAGTACCAGCGTCATCTTCAGTCAAACCCTTGAACTGTGTTTGTGAGGCTGCCCCAAATGCGCACAGTAAAATGTGCTGTGCATTTGCCCAGAAGTTTTCTGATGCCATGGTTCAGTGCTTTTCCCAGTTAATTTTGCTGGTGCTTTCTGAGTGCCTGTGCATTCAATTACCTCTTTTCCACAAACCATCAGCTTTGTAGAAAAGAGAAAATACACAGTCCACCCAAATACTGCCCCTAATTACTCAGCTTAACCTTGGCACTGCACATGGGATTTTGGAGACAAACCCGAAACCACGGTGAGGATCTGGGGACTGTTCCAGGGAAACCCGCCTTTCACACCAATGCTGTTGGCTTTCAGGACACCCGCTCCGGTGGTGTTTGTTAACTGGGGCTGTTTCACACAAGAAGAGGCAATAAGGAGGTGAGGCCTGTGTTACCTATTGACCTGACCCTCCGCCTGCCTGGGGCAGGGACTCTCTCCTTTTCTGTTCTCCCGATTCCCAGCCCGTCATCTCCAGCCTGGGCACTGGAGCCACACACAAGTTTTATCAGGAAGAGAAGCAGGACAAGTGGCTCTGTGGGCGGGAGCACACAGGTGTCCGGCCAGCCCTTGCCCACCTCCCCAAGCTCCCCCGGGGGCTCCAGGCCGGTCCCTGCTGGGTGCTGCTCACACCCATGCTCACACCTCAGCCTCAGGTCAGTTTCATGCAGTTTTTCATCATCCAGAGGAAAGGAAATGATAACACTTTAAAAGGAATTAAACGAGGACTATTTTCTCTCTTTAAGGAGATGGCTTGTTTGTGCTACAACACTCCCCAAGACTGAGGAACACACATCTTCCTGTTCCCACTGGACACAAAAGGGGAATTTTTCATGATGAGAACAGCCATTGGAACAATCTCCCCAGGGAAGTGGTGGATTCCCCAACATTGGACTGTGCTTTTGCCAAGAAAAGTTGGACCAGATGATCCTTCTTGTCCCTTCCAACCTGGTATTCTATGCTTCTATGATTCTATTATCATATTCACAGCACATGGTTTGCACCCATCGGTGACTGTTCCAGGTAAGATGCCCTGCCCTGTTCATGAGAAAAGTGTGAGGCATAGCTACAGTGCCAGTTGACAGAGACTTATTCCAAGAACTGAATTTCAGGCTTACTCAAACATTTTAGCATAGAGCTAAAGGTTATTGTGTCAGTAATACACAGAAACACTGAAAATACAACAGCGGAACAAAGTTACAAAGAAAAATTATAGTGAAATAGCTACACAGATCTATGCAGTGCATCTGAATTATACTACATTCATTTTTGTGGTTGTTCCATCATAAAAAAATATGCACCACAGTCTTTCCTTTAAACCTCTCACATTTTTTCATTGTTATTAGCACAGAACTGTGCCAATTTTTTATTGGCATCACTATTATAAACTATTTCTGAGAGATTGGATAGCTCATCTCTTAGTGTTCAACAGAATTAAAAACAGTGTACAGTTTCAGGCTACAGAAATCTTTCCAGTTCAAGGAAAGAAAAGCATTCATTCAGTTGGATTTTGGTTCAGTTCAAAAGCACTAATTTTTCCTCTTTTCTTTGGCTACAGACACATTTCATGTTACCTTGAGGCTCAAGACAATGCAAGCTTATGTTACCCCAGGGCATGGCCATGTATGCTTACACACAGATAACAAAGCTCATCACAAGCAACCTCCCTCAGCTGCTACAAAGGAAGGATGACTAATACACTGGTCCAGTTTTACATTTAGAAATAAGAATAATCTCACAAACTAAACATTCTTCCACAAAGATGAGAGCAATTTTTAACAGACTTTTTTTTTTTTTTTCCTGTTTACCAGCATAAATAACTGTAGCAACTTATGACTGCAGCTGCAACCTCACAAGAAGTATATGTCCCAGGCAGCTGAATTATTAGGCAGAGTCAGAAAGGCAGTAAATGGTATATTTACAACACCACAAATAAGCAGGGCAGCTGGCTAAAGCCTTGGGAAATAAGATGATGATGGGGATCCTGAGCATTTTATGACTTGACAGACAAAACTCCCGCATTTAGGAATAAAGAAATCTGCCCTTACCTGAGACATCCTTTCACGATGTTTAGCTTCAAGTCTCTCCTTGGCTTTCTGGAAATGGGCATGTTCATTCTCATCTCCAGGCGTCTCCAAGTACTTGTCAACAGCATCAGGAGTGCTAGCGGCAGTGGTAGGAACTGAGGTAAAATTTTGAGGGAGTGGAGAGAGAAGGAAAGGGAAGAAAAGCAGAACATCTACTTCAATACAGGTAAAATTTAGTTGGACCAAGCAAGAAACATCTGGTCTAATTTCCATCAGAACAAAGCCATTCATTTAACCTCAGATGAGGATATAAAAATGTTGGTTAGATGCACATATTACATACAGCAAATACATATAAATATACAGGGATTTCTCCCCCTTGCTTCATTTTATAAACCAGGAGAAACTCTTCAGAGTGAACAAAGCAATGTTATTCAAAAAGGTTAGAAACTGCCACCAAAGGAATAATTCCAAGGAGAAAAAAAAGCAAGCTTGGTAATAACTTATGTACATAAACCAGCAGAAAGCCCTTTGCAAAGTTACATGCTTTGTATATTAGTTTATTTTTAAAAGGTAAACTATAACACACACAAGTGCCAATGCAAGTATCTTCTAAAGCACCTATGGACCCCACAGAAGCCTAACGAAATACCTCAAATCCTTCCCTTAGCGACAGTTTGGTCTCACAGATATTTACTTTATTTGAAATGACTTTGATTAAGAGAAGCCCTCATGGATGCAGGAAATAATCACTAAGCATGCACTAAATGCCAGTCATTCCTTTTGGATAAGCACACCGGTAGCAGAAAGATTTGCGTGTGGGTTAATTCAAGCAAACTGAGAAAGAGTTCCGTGGCTATACAGTAACATCCAACAACCCCTGCAGTAAGTACAGTAACATTTCTGTGCTAGGGACATAACAGCACTTTAAAAAGCTCTCCAATGGTGACCAACTACTTCATTTCAACTATATTGTCCCTAAATATTTTAGTATAGAATTGTTTTAATTTCCCTGGTCCCATTTAGTCCAACAATTGCAAAGCTGTTTTAAGAATTCTAACAAACAAACAAAGACTATATAGACAGTTTGTGCAGGATTTCTTTTAAAATTTGTTTGACTACATGCACCATAGTTAACTTCACTTACAGGGGTACTACGTTTTAGTCAACAGACTAATACAGGTAGTGAGAAAGCCAGGACCCCCGCAGACCCCAAGCATTCCTCAATGTCTTCAACCGAAGCAAACCTTAATTTTATGATCAGGCTGAGTAATAAGAACCATTATTTATTTATTACTACTTTCCCGCAAAAAAGTTGAAATATAAACATATCTATATTAAATTATTAAATAAACTCCAAACAGAAGTATAACATGTTGGTCCCAATGAAATACACCCTCAAATTTTAAGAGAAACTCAAAGCAAAATCCAAACATTTCCTCGTATTTCACCTTAGATATATAACCCCAAAAGCAAAACAAACAAAAAGCCCCAAAATGAACACAAAGCCTTTGGCTGCATTTGAGATACCTCTAAATTTTCTCTGCAATAGGAAGGAATTATTTTGGCTGCTGTTTGTATAAATTGCTCAAGAGATCATCTAAGTTACTTCCTGGACCAAATAAAAGGCATTGCTTGGCTCTAAACAACAATAAAAAAAATCTACAAGCCATCAAAAAAAATCCAACTGAAAAGTAATATGCAGTGCAAATTATCACTCCTCCCAACTTTTCACCATTTTTCTCTTTGTTTCATAAATATTTAATTACAAGTTTACAAAAGCTAACGTTTTAAACTTTGTTACTAAATTATTGTGTGTGTATATATATAACAGACAGGAACAAATAAGCTTCCCAACTAGCCACAAAAATTACAAAAATAGAATGCAACTCCAAATATTTTCAGTGGGTACTCCTACAGCTTCTGACAATTTAGTCTCTCATACTGTTACAAAAGCATAAACATTGTCTTCCATTTTAAACTCTTGAAGACAGCAACCCGTCTTCAACGATACTGTGGTTTGTGCTGGGGGTGTAGTGCTGCCTGCCCAAAAGGCTACAGCCAGTGTAAACAAATTCCAGAAACAAATCACCCAAAGCTCAGATTGAGTGAAAACATTTCTGTAATGCTCAGAATTATTTATAAATATCTTTGCTTTTTAATCTCTCTAGCACCAAATTAAATTAATCTTTACCTTTCTAGAAGCTGAAGTTAAGTACAGTACATTTTAGTTCCATTATAAAATGAAATTTTATTTCAAAGCAGGAAGAAATTGAAGAGTGTCAGAACAAGCAAAGTCCACTCTTTCCAAGCTCCTGTTTCCTGACAAGGTGATCAAACACCCCCAGGCAAGAGCAGTAAATACTCCTTTGCAATGTTTAACTAACCTTGTTGGATTTTCCTTCCAGGAGTCAAATTGCATTCTCCCCCACCCCAAAAAAAAAACTTGCATGAGATTTAACATTCACAATATGGTATGGCAATGAGTTCCACGGTTTCTCCTCTCTCTACACCCTCCATCGCTGCCTCTGGAGGACACAGCAGGATTTAGCACGGGAAGATCCAGTGGGGTATTTGCCATCCTTCTCCATTTTTTAATAGCTTTGGCTTTTTTGTTTTTAAACTGAACTTAAGCCTGTACAAATGTGAGTGGAAAGAAGTGATGATTAAAGTAACTGTCCAATAAATTATGTAAATTTAACCTTTAACTTATTTAACAGGAAAAAAGGTCACCAGCATTCGCACTGAGATCAGTTAAGCCACCTGTACATTCAACGTCTGACTTGCAAAAGTTCCCGTCTCACACATGGCATTTATGGTCCAGGTTTCTGTACAATGCACTTTCCACTGGGATGACTGAGACAGCCAGGCTGTCCCAGGGGCAGGGGAAAGGATGCAGACAGTGTACGGATACCTGACTGCAAGCTGCACTCTCAAGCTGGTGCTATGGAGCAGGGGTGTCACACTCATTTTCACCGGAGGACACATCAGTCTCGTGGCTGCCTTCAAAGGGCTGAATGTAATTTTAGGACTATATAAATGTAGGAGTAGTTACTGCTATAGAGGGTAAAGCTAACAAAGTGCAATAATGCACGGGAGGAGAAAGTTGCTATACCTGACCTTGTACAAAAGGCATAGGGCTGGTGCAACACCACACGGGGCTCTCTGCTGTGCACTCCCAAAAAAAAAAGAGGGCTTGGGAATGGGCATGTGGGCTAAAGGGAGCTTGGGGGGTCTGTCTTGCAGTAAGAAGCTGAATCAGTTACACTTACCCAACCAGGGAGCAGACTACTAATTTGATTTAGAAAATCTCTACAGATAAAAGATTTCTGATGACAGTCCTATCAGAAAGAAGTAACTGAGGTCTGACGGTTGGAAGCCAAAGCTAGGCAGAAATAAGGCTGGAAATCCAGACCAGAAACAAGCCACACACTTTCAGCAGTAAGTGCAATTAATTATTTGAACAACTTATGCAAAGATACGCAGATTTGCCCAAAACCCTGTAACCTTGATTCAGCTGTTGGTGGCCAAAGAGGCCAACCAATGTAACAGCACCAACCACATCCCACTCCGCAAACAGGTACTGTGTGAACTCTTAAAAAAAAGGGGATAAGCTTCATTAAAAAAAAGTTCGGTGTGTATGTTTAGGAAAATACTCAAAGGTGGGTTGAAATGGTCATATATGTTGTTTTCTGTTACAACTGAGATTCAGCAGCTTTTTTAGTGAGTGGTTAGCTATGCGATTAATTTGAAATCACAGGTGTTTCTCTGACATAAAATAACCAGTCTGCTTAAAATTAAGTAGCTCTACAAGATTTCACTCCCTGTATGTATAAAGCCTGCAAACGATTTTGTGACAACTTCTCCATCCAGTATTAAAAAAAAAAAAAAAATTATCAACAGTATGTTAAAAAACCCCTTGTGATTCCAACATAACAGTAACCAGCAGCTGCCCCCCCACAAAAAAAAGAGATGGTTACAAAAATACTGAGCCTCCCTTCTGCATAAAGCAGAAACATTTTAAAATCTCTTCACTGCTACTGGCACAAAACCTATCCTTTGCACGCCAGTATCTTTGGGAACTTTGTTTCTAGGGATGTATTGCATGTTTTCTCATAGTTAATTCAGAACAGCTGGTCAGACATCAGTTACATGTAAGGATTCCTTAAAAATCTTCAGTCTGATCTCATTTTTTGACCACATCTGCTCTTATAAGGTAACTCATTCTACTACTGCATGAAGACTGATCAAAAAGTGTGTGTTGACAGGTGTGGAAGAAATGTAGCATCAGATGACATTTTCTTCACACTTGCACACTCATTTTACCTGTCAATTCCCACATATATATATTTTTTAATTTTTGTTAGACTTTAAAATCCCCAAAATCCTTTACAATTCTAAAATCCTTGAAAATCCCAACCTTCCTGGAGACACATTTTGCTATTTAACAACAATTCTTACATAACAGAAGAGCAGGAAAAGAAAAAAAAAAAAGCGGGACCATATTCCCCCAGATCTTGCTTTATTATTTCACATACAAATAAATAATCCATATCAGCCTCTCCAGTGGAAGAAAGAACAGTCACTCACAGTGAAAGGATTAGCAGATGCCCCTTCTCTGAATGACATTGGCTGTTGCACATAAGATAGGAAAACATTTGAAATGAGAGCATTATCCAGCTACAATGTAGTGTTCAGTGGATGCATTCATTGCCTACGAATTCCACATATGCAGCTGCCTCATTAATGAAGGATTAAGATCAAAGCTTTCAGTTGCTGACTAAGACCACAACTAATTCTAGCACTTCTGACAATCACAAGTGCATGTGGAGTATCTTTAGCGAGAAGGGTTTCTATTATTGCTACTGCTACCTTGCGAAACGAGCTGTTTTTACAAGGTGGTATCCCCATTCTTTTGTGAATAAGCTACTCTGCTTACAGCAGGGTGGCAAAAACAATGAACAGAATCTAAACAACAGGGAAGGAAAACAACGATTACCTTTTTATTACAAAACAGACACATTACGGACTGAATGAGACAAGACAAATGAGGGCTGGGAAATGTTGTAGCAGATTACCATTATTTTAAACATAGGGAAAAAGATGTACAAGGATGAGCTTTTACATAAGAAATGGTTAAATTTAATACAAATGAATTATTTGGAGGAAAGTGTGTGCCAAATTGGTATACTTTCTAGTAGAGAGCAATACAGGGGCACAGAACAGTAAGTGTATTTACATACTATATATAAATTATAATCTACTGCATTATAGAGACAACTATTCTCATTCTTAGCACTGTAAGCTGGAGGACAAGCAAAGTGTCATTCCTTTTACCTTTTAATTACTTTATACATGCTTTCACCAAGACCACTTTCTGAACCCTGTCTAAAACTAAAAAACAAAAGGGAGGGCAGAGTTCCTCCCACAGTCAATAACACAAGGGAGACCTGGTGAGAATGAAAACCAGATATATGCCCAGTTTTACCATTTTACCTGTAAGCGGCGGGTTGCTGCTGCTGGTTTCTCTCTAGGGTTTTGGGGGGGGGAAAGACAGCACTGCTGTGCTTCCAGTGCTGGCAGGAGCTCTGGGAGGCAGATCTTTCACCCGGTGGCTCATCAGCACATCTCTCAGCCTGGAAGCCAAGTGCAGAGCACTGACCTGCGCTGATCACCTGCAGAGCCTGAGGCTCCCGTCCTTCTGGCCACTCAACTCCAGCTGCTCAGTCTTACAGTTTTCACAAAGATGCCCAAAACTGCAAACTCCCATTAAGTTATTCACTGATGATAAGGCTCATCCATTTCAAATACATATTTATGACTCAGTCTGATCACAAAACCATTCAGCTGGGTTTTATTTATCCTTCATGCTTGCTTTATCTTCATGTTTTGACAATTATCTTTAAGACACGCAAAAGTGTTTGAAAGTAAAGTTTTCTTCATAAAACTGAGGGATTCTGACTGCAACAGTTGGGACTCAGAAAGCAAAAAACATGGACTAACAGACTATAGAAAAAGAAATATATTCTTCTGCCAGAAAAAAATATATGCACATTGGTACTGAATTAAGAAAAAAAAGCCCCCTCTACCAGTGGTGGTTGCACACACAGGGATCATATCTGATATAGTAAAAAGAACCATCACGTCTGAGACTTGACTTGTCAACCTTTCATTTCAAGCTGCTTCTTAGCTTCCAAAAATTTGTTAAATTAGTGTTCCTAAAGTGGATTAGAAGGCACATTGTTTAAAAATGTCTACTAATTTAATTGAAAGAGATTCCATGCACAGGTGACATGAAGAGAGTTAACACATGAAAGAGAACCCAGTGTTCCAGAGCGATGCTCCTCCCTTTCTTAGTAGCTGGGTTATCTCAGTGTTTTATTACCCCTCAAGGCTAAACTACTTCATCATAAAAGACTGCCTGTAGGTCCTTGAATATTTTGTAACTCGCATTAGTATTCAAACAACAACTACAGGTCAATGGCCTGAAAATACAATTGTCTGGAGATAGGGAAATCACATACTTAAATGTTACATTCCTTCTTGAACTTTACTTTGCAAAGACTGATCCAATCTTCATTTGATGTGTTATAGTTAAAATAATTGGTACGATATCAAAACAATAGGCAGCTTGAAAGACAGTTTAGCGAAATCCCTCAGTGAGACTGCTTGGAGAGAAAAACCATACCATACTTGTATTATTCCTCATCTATTGCTGTAATTATAGTTGAGACTTGACAGCTAAACTAGGTTTAAGTTAAATTTTCTCATATAACAATCCCTTGTGTAACAACTTCCAAGATACACTTCCTACCCATGCAAAGGTAGAATTTGGCAATCATGCTTTCAATGCATCTCCATGAATGCTTCTTCCTTTTCACCAGCTCTGACAAATCCAATTTTGCCTTGCTCATACCCATTCAACACTCATCTCAGCCATTAATTGCTCAGATCACTCCTTCTGAGTTCTTAGTTTCATTTAGTGTTTGGGAGGAGGTCCCCAAAGCAAACTTTCTTCAAGCATCTTTGCCATACTCTGCTTCAAGGTCATTATCTTTTGATTCGTCACCATAAATTTAAATATTTATGAGGGAAAAAAAAACTACTAAATTCTTCACCTGCTACATCAAATGAGACTATGAGACTGCTGTGAACAAATACAAGCCAGAAGTATTCTCCTGAACATGACTGCTGCCAAGTCATCAGGTTCCAGAGAGTAAAAAAAAAGACCTTTGGTTAGACTCATGAAAACAAATTACAGCAAAACCAGTGTCTACAATAACAGATTACATTAAAAAAATTCCTAGTGCTTGAAATTATAAGTAGTCTAACTCTCGTACATGAAAACATTTGCATAATTTCCCTTTTGAATCCTAAACTTTACTCAATTGGTTTTTAAAAAAGGTTCACTCCAACATTGGCTCCATGTGTTGTTCAAGAGTGCAATATAGTGTAAAGTTACGTAGATAAAGAAACCAGGAAAAATAGATTAGTCACTTGCATCCACTAAAGGTGATAGTCAAAATCAACGATTTAAATAGGTTCTATTAGAACGCACCCCATTACAGCTTCTAGGCACTGAATGGTAAGTGTCAAACACTCACAATGACTGACAAATTGCAAAAATAGGTTTTTCTTAAGATTTCACCTACACTATTTGAAATTTGCCTTATCTCCACCAAGACACATGACTCATGCCAGAGAAAATAAAACCAGCAGATAAAGGCAATTCACGCCAGAGATGGTGGGAGAGGGACACATTTAAGTGAAGTCTTGAGAGGTAATGTCCTCTTTACTGCTAATTTGGGAAGCAGTTAGACAATTGATTATAAAGAGCCCTAGTGATGAAGCAACAGGTTGTCTTAGAGTGATTGACTTAGTCAATTTGTAATAACTAAGGGGTTTTCATTCATTCAAATAGAAGACTCTGTACTTACGTGAAATGCTTCCTTGCAGTACCACTACTTATAAAGACAGATTTTTAGGATTTGAAATGTTATCACTAGACGTCTGTATATTAAATTCTCTCTCTCTCCTGTAGTGCCATGACTAATTAGTGCTGTAGCTAGCTGCTGCGATAAAGAGTTTCCAGTGCTAAGTGTACTGTCAAAAAAAACCCACAAAACATCCATGGCATGAAGCAACTTGCAAGCTCTGCTGCTTTCATAGACAGTGGTGAAAGGGCAGCATCATGATGACCATACTCCAGATGTGGCCTCAATTTCTGTCTTTGAGCCTCCTAACTGACCTCAAGCTCAAGCAGTCTCTGTAGTTGTACACATAAAATGAGCAACCACCCACAAAATAAGACAGAGGATTAAAATGTGGGTACACTTTCCCATTCTGCTTCCAGGAATCCACAGCAGTTCTTTAATGCCTTAGACACGCTCTGGAAGTTGGCATGCCAAGTGTAACTGCCAAAACACTGCACTTACTGCTACCTGGGGAGATGTCAAGACCCCAAACAAGTAACAAATGGATGAAGGAAATTCTGACAATAGGAGTATCACCTGCTAAGTCTTTGCTGTTAGAAGGTACAGATTGTTATTTGCAGTACCTCTGAAGAGAAACTAAACTGGACACAGCAAAACACTAGAGGTCATGAATTTTCTTCTCACTTACAAGCATGAAATGGAAATACACTAAGATCGATTTCATCAATTATCAGGGACAGACTGATACTAATCTGTAGGCAAGCTGAAGCTAGCCTACATGAAAAGCAGGAAGAGTGGATCTCCCATATTAGTCTTAGTCTTGTGCAAATGTTTTGATCTATATTTAGGAGGGTTTGACATTCCATGTACATTACAGAATTGTAGCTTTTAGTGTATTTATTTTCGTATCTTCCATTTGAAATGGAAATAAAGTATCTGCCACTTAAAAATCACCAACAGATTTAGCAAGTTTGTAAGTTTACAACATTTAGCCTAGAGAATAAATACTACTCTACCTAAATTCACCTAAAATTTGTGATCAGGCCTTAGAAAGATCGAAAATGAAGCAGTGCGTGGTGATTAAACTTATTATGAGGTCTCAGGGTTTACAGTAAGAAGGAGGCAACTGACAACACTGAACCCTGTTGGTTCCTTCTGTTGTTAGCCATAGGAATTCAGTACAATGATAAAACCCCCATTTTACAAAAGGTCATTTTAATGTTATGTCAAAGTGTTGAGAATCTGACTGTGCCACCAGAGAGCAGTTCACTCCAGCTTCAGGCAGCACAAATTCCACTCCCCTCTGAACGTAGCACGCTGCAGCTGCAGGAGCTGCTGGTAGAGCCCTCTCCTGTGCAACGGCTGACAAACAAAACACATTTAAGAGAACTAATTTTCTCAGCTTTGAAGCACCGTCTGTCCCCAAGTTAAGACTTCACAGTATCACAGTATGTTTGGGATTGGAAGGGACCTCAGAAGATCATCTAGTCCAATCCCCCTGCTGGAGCAGGAACGCCTAGGTGAGGTCGCACAGGAATGTGTCCAGGCGGGCTTTGAATGTCTCCAGGGAAGGAGACTCCACAACCTCCCTGGGTAGCCTGTTCCAGTGCTCTGTTACCCTCACTGAGAAGAAGTTCTTTCTCAAATTTAAGTGGAACCTCTTGTGTTCCAGCTTGATCCCATTGCCCCTTGTCCTATCATTGTTTGCCACTGAGAAGAGCCTGACTCCATCCTCGTGGCACTCACCCTTTATATATTTATAAACATTAATAAGGTCACCCCTCAGTCTCCTCTTCTCCAAACTAAAGAGCCCCAGCTCCCTCAGCCTTTCTTCATAAGGGAGATGCTCCACTCCCTTAATCATCTTTGTTGCCCTACGCTGGACCCTCTCCAGCAGTTCCCTGAGCATTAACTTAATTTCAAAATAGTTCTTATTAAAAATACGTATTTCCTGTAGCTTAAAGGATGTTTAACAAGAAACAATTAAGAGACAAGTGAAAAAAAATTGTGTAATAGATTACTTTTTAGTATGACAATAAGGCAGAAATAATTCCTTTAATAACAGCAATTTATCGTCTTCTGCTTATTCTCATCAATACACATCCATCCTGAGGTCATTAAACCTGAATTAACCGCCTGATAGAGCCTAATGACATCAAAGGAGCCATTATGGCCAGTCACACAGTAGAAGTCTGAGTCTTTATATTGAAGAGAAAACGTAGACAGTATTGAACATCCTTATTAAAAATCACTAGAGAGCAGGCTAAAGGAACTGGTAACAAGATCCTTAAAGCCACCTACTTCTAGGGCAATTATACATCAATTCCCATGTAGCTGGGTGATGAATGAAAAAATTTGACAGCAGTAGCTCCTACTCAACAGACAAATCATTTCTGTCAGACCTCGGAGCACTGGCCAAATTCATTGATAATGGAGAGATTCTAAGTCTTTGCATGACAGGACAGACTCACCTTTTCACATCAAGATGAAGAGAGTTCAGCAAGGAAGCAGAACAAAACATGATATATTTTTTTCTCTGTAGACAATGTGTTCGGGATATTAGTACTCAGTATTTGTACTTTCAGTATTCACAGTATATAAGTATTTTTGACAACAGAACATCCTCAGGTTTTGTTTCACTCGAATTTTGATGCATTATGAGAAAAAATAACCTCATATCCCACTATCTCATCTTTTGCCCACTATTCAAGAGAAACCCAACCACTATCTAATATTTAGTATTACTCTCTTTAAAATCTAACTTAGTTTTTCCTGCAAACTGCAGTTAGACCAAGAAAAGTCTTGCTTTCAATGTCCATCTTGTCTCCTCTCTAAGAGAGGCTCACAAGGGAGCAACAATAATGCAAATATTGGAGAGAAAAGGAATAAGAACAAAGTAAATAAATAAGAGAGGCAGGGGAGTGTGGGGAGTGGGGCACAAAAGTCAGATAGAACTAAGAACTATTAAGGGTGATGGGGGGGGGGGGAAAGACAGGACAGAACAAAGGTGGCCTAGATACTGTAGATGAGCCCAGATGAACATAAAGGAATCTATACAGGTGTATACACCAGGGTATAGAGCACACTGAAATAACATGAAAATACAGGAACAAAAAGATAACTAAAGTAGCTTGGAAAGTGTACCCTATAGGCTCAATTGCTGTTTGAGAAAATATTGAAGAAACCCAGAAAAAAGCCCTCTGGGAGATCTATTTTAAAAGAAAAGACCAGCTCTATTTTTCCTTACTGCCAGTTGTGCAAATGAAGCCACACAGCTCAAGTACTCAACCTAACTCCATTTTCCTTAAAAAGAAAATGACTTGGATCAAAAACCGTGAATACCAAAGTAAACCAAGATATCTATGGGAAGAACACAAATGGTAATGCTCTTGGCATTGTTTTATTGAACTGAACCTAAAAGAAACCCCAAAACAACTTCCATGAGACAGAGAGGAATCTCCGGGGCTTATCTGAATATCCTAATGGATATATTACACAGCAATTTTAGAAGTTGTTTTTCTCTCCATTTTTGATTTTACATGCTGCATAAGAAATCCCAGTCTTTAAAGATCGTTTATCCTCCTAAACAGCATGAGCACAAATGGTACAACTTCTGCTGCCAAGAGACAAGTTTGAAGAAGGAAGACAATCTAATTGGACTAGATGATCTTTCGAGGTCCCTTCCAATCCCTAACATTCTGTGATTCTGTAATTTCTAAGTTTCATTAAACCCATAATATTCTTTTTAAGACCATAACTGAGGCCATCTCTTGTAGCAGAAGATTTCCTGCAAAAAGATCACTAGTTGTTGGGAAATGGATCCGAGCAGTCTCACCTCACTTTCATCACAGAATAAACTCTGCTGTTTACTTTTACAAGCAGTTGGTGCTATGATTTCACCTATAAACAGTGTATGGAAGGCAACAGCACTGCATTATCAGTTTGACAAATCAGAGTCTCATCCCTCCAAGTTTTACTGTGTAAGAGTAAGTTTCATGAAGTCTGTTCTGCGACGTGACAGCTCTTTAGCAACACCCTTGCCTCCGTGTAATAATTTGCAGCACTATGAAAGGCAGAAATGAAACTCTCAGACTGCAGCGCTGGGTAACTGCAGCTCTGCATGCAAGATGCACAATGTTAGGAGATCTCTGAGTCTGCAAAGAGCGCCACTGGAGAATTTGGACAAAAAAATGTATCCATATGGCTACGCTTAAAGGGCAGGAACCAAAACAAACCTGAAAAAAAAGTACATTCAACAAAAAAAAATCTTGCAAGAATCAGGATCTACTACAAGTCCTTATTTATGCTGTTGCCCAGCCTTCACAAAATATTCTAGATTTTTTAATAATGCTGACAAAGGCTGTAATAATTCTTAATTCTTACCAGGTATGTGAAAAGGTTGACTTTTTCCAACAAGAACCAGCATATGTAGCTTTTAGAAACTCTTCTACTGACCATAAGAGTAAAATGTTCAGCACAAAAGGCTAACTGCTATTTTTCATTTAATCCTACCTTGTTGGACGTGAAATGTAAGGATGAAGACACACTCTCCCATTTTTAAAAATATTTTTAATTTCTGGGGAAAGGAATGGGTACTGTCAGAAGAGGTGTAAGATCAGTGGCAGGTGACTTTCATTTGCCTCTTATAGATCAGGCAAATGCCTGAAGTATCCAGAGCTGTGTGCAAGTAAATCATGTTCAGACCTGTCATTTTTCCCTTGCTAACTGGGACTACTTCCAGATGCAAGGTAGCAAAAGATTCAGTTTCTCAGCTATTTCCATTATTAGTTTTGACAGCCGTCATCTTGTCTGGGATCAAGTCACCACTTCAGCATTATACTTACCCATACGCAACTGAAAATGGTAACTGCCCTTCACAAATTCCCTATTAGTCAAGGCAGTAAAGAATAAACACAGCCTCAACTCAGCTATCTGAAACTAAATGTACAACAGCTCAAGTGGTTTTTTTAGAATTATTGTTCAACATCTCTCTCACTGCCGTTTTCTGCTTCACTTCTGATCTGCACAAGCCAGCTACCTTCAACATCAATATCAACTTCAATATCTACTGCTCCTCAATGTCACACCCCCTACATTTTTCACTGTATAATTATTTCTTCTTTAAAACACTCTTTTTTTTCTCCACTGTTGTCCTAATTTAACTCGTTACTGGCCTGCTCCTCCATGCCTGGTAAGCAGGCAGTGCAGTGAGATACCTACTCACTCTTTACTGTGACAGATGCAAACAGGAGGCAACATTCTCCCCAAAGAGTATGTGCTGGCGAGGCAGTTGGGAGAGGAGCATACCAGAGGCTCCCAAAACAAAACCCAGCTGGTAAATCCAGTGTCTGATTCATCAGCTTTAGTATTCTGTGATGGAGAAACCCATCCTTCTCAAACCAAAAAAATCACAATGAAAACACTCTTTCTTCAGGCAAAGTGATAATTAAAATATGAGGTGTGTTAAACAAAGTAAGTGGGAGGTGATTCACATCCATTCATATAGCAGCCTTCAGGGAAACCTAAAAAAATCAAATGTCATTTCTCCCCTTTCCGTCGCAAAAACAAACAAAGAAACTAAAAACAAACAGGCAAAATGAAAAATGAAAAAATGGAAATAAACATTCTGTTATTATTGCTTTGATTAAGAAAGGTCAGAAATCACACATGAAATTACACAGAAATAATACATGAAAAAATAAATGAAAATAAAAACGGTGAGCTATTCTCAAACTTACCTGAAGCTCCCCTAGAGTTTGTGCTTTGTTCCTGCACATGCACTGTACACACACACACACCCCCAGAGCCACGCAGAATATCAGTACGTGTTAGACAGGAGATTAGGAAGAGAAAGTGAGTGCGAAGGCCTCGTCTAAGGCAGCGTTAGGCTGTGAGCCACCTCCCTGCAGAACCCCGTCTACAGCACCCAGAAGTTGCCCACTGCTACACCAGGTTAGCGAGAAGAGAGACTAAAGAGGGCCTAGCGGTGAGCGGACAGCCCGCAGCCGGGGGGTTAGTATGAGCCCCGTCCCATCGGGGTGTAGAGAGGACTTACTGAGGCTGCCACAGACCGCCATGCAGTACTCCTCCGAGTCAAAGTTGTTCCGGTTCCCACCGCAGCCGCCGTAAAAGAAGGGCGCACACTTTCCTTCGGCCACGTCAAAGTACCAGCGGGAGATCATGGCGCGGCAGGGACCCGTCTCAGCTTGCTCAGAGCACACCTCTAGTCACGGAAGACCCAGAGGAACCACATTTAGCATGGAAATTGTCTTGTCTCGGTTTCTTAATTAGGTGCCTCTCGACGTCCACGTGTGCCAGTGAGGAGGGAGTTGCACCAAGAGGGTGTTTCGGGGAACGGGAAACCCTTACTTGGAAAACCACCCCGGAGACAACCAAGGTACATTTTGAACTGACTTGAATCTTTGATTTCTGCCACTAAGTCTCCTCAGCCTGCCTATTGGTTTATGTTTTTAGCTACTCTACCCACACACACTGAGAGGTGCTGCCCTGAAACAAACTCCAGGATGGTGGTAATGGTGCAAGTGTGAAGTTTCATCTGTTTCCAGGCTGGGGGGGTACAACCACCCCCCAGTTCCTGCCCATGGGGCTTTGCTGATGGTCCCTGGCAGGTTCCCACTTGGCACCTCTCTGGAAGGGGAACATCTGAAAGCAGAAGGTTCCACTTTCTATTTTTTTTTAGCTGTACATCCTCCCCAAAACCTCCTCGCCCCTACCTACTCCCCCCCCCCCACCAGCTGAGCAGCTTTCCTAGGTTATAAAAAAGGAAAAAACAAAAACAAAAACAAAACAAAATGAAAATATTTATGAGTTATACAGGAAAACAAATTCTCTTCAGACACCTGTTTATGTACATTCACTGCTGAAGAAACTCCCTCTTGCAATCCACCCAGCACAGGGTTTATAATTCATAGTTCGAGGGTTCACATATATAAAATTACTGCCATAGCTTTATCCCATCCATGGGAGGAAATCTCCCCAGTGAATATATATAGGAAAAAATTAAAACGGTTTGTGTTTGTGTTCACTGTGAGCTGCCACAGTCTCTGCCTACATCCTGCAACACAAGAAAACCTGAGGGAAGAACCAAACCACACAAATTCAAGGAAGACAAAGCAAATTATGCCCACAATTTGGAATTCTGCCAATTACACATGTAAATGTATAGCCCTTTACCAATAATGTTCCAAACAGACAAAACCAGTTCTGTCTTTCAATGTGCTGCATAAGTAATTTCAAATCTACATCACGTTTAAACACCAATACGCCCCTCATTTGCTTTCATCCCACACTCTGCATTGGCAGACAAACTGGTAAGTTCAACTAGAGGCTTCTAAATTCTCTGCATATATTTGAATTTTGTGGAAGGCACATCCCTAAGGGTTGCAAAGTACGAAGAACTATCAGTGCATTAGCACTGAAAATCCCCCTCACGCTCATTACCTCTCGGATGCTGGCTACAAAGAACCTTGCCTTTCAGAATCTGTCCTAATCCATCACTTCATTCTCCCTGGGAGCACTGATACTTATAAACAGATTTTATATTTAATTGTAATTGATAATCAGTGTCTATCTACATTTCCTTACATATTTAACATCGGTATAATTTCACACGTATTTAACATAATCATATACAGTACCTGTAAATAATGTCAAGAGTCAAAGTTAGGGAACACTCATTTGGTCTAAGAAAAACAGATCCACCTATGCAAATCATCAAGGATGTGTTACAACTGTCACAGCTCTGTCCCAAGCAATTAGGAGAAAGGAATAGTGGGGGGTAAAGAAATATTTAGGCTTTTTCTGTAAGAAAAAACAAAATAAGTGTATTTAATTGTAAAACACATTAATTACAATTAATTGTTTACTATCATACAATCAATTATAGACCAGATTTAGTATACAGGTGCTTCTGATGTATTTTAAAACCAAACCCAGCCCTGCCATCCAATTATACAGTCAAATCTTCACACAAAGCTAACTTTGCGCAGCCTTGGAAGAGCTGCCACATGTCAATTAAAAATGAATAGTGACTCTTGACATTAAAGAGACAGGTATAATCAAGAGAATTTTTGCTGACATGAAATGTCATTTAAAAAAACCACAAAGGTCTCAACTCAGTCTTTCTTAGTTAATGTTGATGAGGTGCTGACATCTACCCCATAAAATAAGCACCTACGTTTCCCTTAAAATATTAGTTTTGCTATGAAGTCTGATTTATTTCATTTTGCAGTGTTAAGGGCTATCAGGATGGGAACAATTCACAGATTTAATCCGAAATTTCCCACAGGTACCTCTCTCGCAGAAACGGCAGCAAGGTTTTCTTGCAGGTGCAAATAATGTGCAAAAGTGATGGCAATTTTCCATCAAATACTTGATGCCAGTGATAACAAGGAATTGGCTCTTTGGAAACTAAAGTCATTTATACACATGAAATGTGCTTGAACAATCATTCAAGAAATCACAGGGCAGCACGTCAGAAAGAGCGAGCCTGAAGAACCACAGCCCAGCATTGTGGCCAGCGGTCTGACACCCACCCGACCTGTCATCACCCACCAGGCTGGTGGTGACACTACAGGGCAGTGGGGGGACATCCTGCACACCAGCCTGCACAACTGTACTGCTTTGGTGAGACCTCAATGGTAATTATTTCATCGCAGAGAGAAATAGCCTACTGTGCCAACAGTTTATGACCTAAATGTAGATGAACAAGGAGGGGAGCAAATGCTCTGGGTTGCTGTTTTACAGCTGCACTGTTTGAAGGAGGCATGTTGCTCCTCCAGTCTACAAAACTACTTGCTGTTGCCACCCCTTTCCCAGTGATGCCTCCGCCATTGCCTGTTCTCTGTGGAGGACTCAGAGTAGCACTCCTTCACCTCTTGTTCAGTGCAAAGATACATTTTTAAACCACCTTCAATGCCCAGGAAATGGTCCTGTCCCTCCTACTGCTGTACCAGTTGCTCCTCTCATGCCTCTCCATATCCCCCTCACTTGGCTTCATATAAAAAAGCCACAACGTTTGATCCTCAGCTGCAACTGAGGATCACCACCACAACTAAGGAGATGGGGAAATGAAGTACAAAGATGGGAAATTTAACCCATCATCTTGCTCTATTAAGCCAAACATTCTTTCCCCTTCCACCACTACTAATGCCTGTGATGGATGAGCTATGGTATTTTCACAGATATTAGCAACAGGCAGGCAACACATACTGCTAAATGATTCGTCAAAAAATTAAAAGCTGTCTTTCCTTCATACATCAATCTTGTTGCTAAAACCGATTAGGAGTTACTTTTTAACACTGTATAATTCAATTTCACTTGACACAAATAATTTGTATGAAGTACAGTATTACCAGTGAGCTTTGCTTTGTTTAAGGAACTCGCTCACTCTTCCCCCTTCAAAGATGCATTTTTGCCTTGGGCTCCATAGCGCTGGATAAAATTGAAGAGGAGCAGCCTTTGCCACAATCCAGGTTCATAAGCGGTCTAAATTCTAACTCTCTTTTCAGACACTTTCAGTTTTCACACCCTCCTTCTTTAACAGAAAAAATTATCTCAACTTCTCTGGGCCTTAAACCAAAGAGGAAAGTTGCCAATGCTTCCCCTCACCAAAACCTTAGAGCTGGCAAATTATTTTTGAGATAATCGGGAAAGTATAATTCAACTTTCCTTATTCTAAACTTCTTATAGTTATTCCAAGCCTCTTAATGCAAGAAAAGTTGTTTCTAACCAAGCAGGTAGATCATTCCCTGAAAGACACTACTGTGGCAAAGCTTTTTGATTTGCTTTTAAATCAATAGTTAAACTGCTATAGCGAAAACAAATTAGTTACAGTAAACATCAGCATTGACTGTGTTATTTTTCCTTTGAAAAGCACAGGCTTCAGCATTCTAGGAAATACAGTTTTCAAGTATATGGACATTGATTTATAGTGGCTTTACACAAAGTACTTCCCATAAACACTCATTTACCAAAATGCTGTTAGTAGAACTAATTAGAATTTATGTGCAAACATTTTAGACACTCTTGAAGATCAGTTTTTACCGAAGGAAATATAAAATACGTACTGAATGGCATTTCAAAATTTTTCATTACCATAGAAATCGTTTTTTTTCTGTTGCTTGGAAGAAAAATGATTTTAAATCAAAGTGAAATTATAATTGCTTTATGTCAAACTCTCAACTCCGTGCTTTTTTTTTTTTTTCCCCACATGGGACTACCGCTCTGTGAACATCAACTTTTTCAACTGAGAAATCGGAAATAAAATTTGAACTTCTAATAAGGGAAAAAAAAAATTAAAGCTACATTTACATACTTCTACTACTGAAGGTTACTCAGTATTTTCTTCAGGATTTAATTTATTTACATGATCCTCAGAACTAAGCTCATTTAAATGCTGGCTCAGTCAGTTCAGAATTTTAAACAGAAACGAAATTTGAGTAGAATTTAAGAAAAAAGTACAAACAACAGGAGTTAGACAACCATCTCCAAGCAACCTTGGTCCCATATAGGACCTCTGAAAAACTTCTTTACCTTAATAGTACATCAGAGAGACACAATCATGTTGTCTTACAAATATTACAAGTTCTTTAATTTAGCCATGTTAATGGAAATAATGATGTATTTATGACTCTGCGCTACCAGTCATTCAAATTTGAATTGGATATTGTCAAGCACATATAAATAAGTACTGGTGTTACGAGTCAAGTCACTAGCACTGGTACATATTTGCTTCGTCTGTGCTGCCATCCGTTCAAACTGCATCGTAATCACGTCAGACCCAAACAAGAAATGCATTTAGCTGCTTAGGTATATGGAAGCACAATCTTACATTTCACCACTTTCATTTCACTGAACAGCAGAGCAATCCACTTAATACAAGAGAGGCCAGAGGACTGAACCTCTCAAATACGTATCATGTGGTATATGCTCCTCTTTAATATGCGCTAGTATATATAATATTACAGTTGGAGTAATTTTTGTTTCTGTGTCTTCAGGAACTGAGAAATATAGTTTGAGGATATTAATACACCTGTATTTGTACTAGTCTACATATTTTTTCTAGCCGAGAAAAACTAGGCAAGTTAAAGATTAACTGTACTCTTAGTTATGCTGTTCCTGTTCCAGAAAGGCACAAAACTGTTTTACTCAGTGAATTAATCAAAAGGGAATATTTAAAGATAATTTTATTTAAGCAAAACTTCCTAATTATGAATATATGGTTACAAAAGGCGGTCAAATTTTAGTTTGAATATTCAAAGACAAAAGCTAATTTCAAAAGACGTTTTTGGAATTAGGAGGAGACAGCTGTGAAGCTGGCACATACTCTAGGAAAAGTTGGTGCACAAGATACACAATCACTAAAGTACTTTCTACAGAGGAAGTTAACAGAAAAAAACCAAAATTATGAGTTCTAAATGCAATACTGAATAACAGCTCTTCTAAAACTGTTAAACCCCTTAAAATTGTAATTTCCATTCTGCACAATTAAGCTTGAATTTCTCTTCATGTTTATTCTGGAGGGAGATATTTGGCATATTAAAAAAAGGTTATTGTATACTTGGCTGGAATACAAAGCTTTACAATTCTGAAATGGGACAAATATGCAAAAATACATTTTCTACTTACTTGTGCCCAACACATTTTGAACAAAGATGCCATATAGTTACTACCAATGACTAGAACACAAAAAAAAATCCAGCTTGATTTTAAATGTAGGTCAATAAAATGTCTTGAATTCATGTGTATTTTTAAAAGGTATAGTTGCCACACAATTTCATGATTATGCTAATGTGGGGCAAGAGAGCAAATATGAGAATTAGCCCCAAATGCATTCCAGTTTTTTTACACAGGAAAACAAAATATTCAATTAATTATTGCTTAAATATAGTAAAATCACATTTTCTCTAGCAAAACACATTCTTGGGGGATTGCCTGTGGCAGGATAAACTCCAAATGAAACCACTCTCCATTCTCCAACCTTACGTGAAACCACATCGTGTGACGTATTTCAGTACATTTGCCCTTAACTCCAAATGGTAATAATGCATTGCTTTTCTGTAAACAAGATTACAATATCACAAAAAAAGATTTCTTCTAATTGCAATGTATCTTGAAGTATTATATTATGGCGGAATAGCTGTGCTTTAAATTATGTCTAATTAAAAGCTGTCAGTTATTTTAACGCAAATCCATTAGGTTAATTTTACCAGCTTTTGTTCATATATTAGAGTAAATTATCATTCTTAATGAATATCTAACAAAAAAAATAAGAGTTATCATAATATGTACTATTCATGTGTACCTATCAATGTGTACCTATCCCTGTTTTCTTAATGGGGAATACAACTACGCATTACCACTTCCCAACTAAAGCATACTGTGTAGTCTTGAAGCAAAAGAAGAACAAGGAACTACTACTTCAAAAGAAAAATAATAACCTTGCAAGGAGGAAAGTGGAGCAAAGCTACCGAGGGTGAAAAAAGCCCAATCAATCTAGCATACACTACTAATATTATCCCCAAATTTATAGTTGACAGGTCTAGCAATCAGGGTTAACCTCCCTTGCCTTAGAATAGATGGTAACTGTCACTGAATGGATTTAAAGTCTTTTAGACATAAAAATCTTCAGCAGAAAAACCTAACATGCTAGATCAATAAAAAGAGCTACCATACAAACATCAGGCTACTTTTTTCTTGTTAGGAAACCAGCATATGGTCTCTCGTTTGCAGTTCCAGATTGTAAACATAGTTAAAATGCCACCTCAAGCAGCACCATGTAAATTCTTTCCTAACTGTTTAAGGAAACCCAGCTGAATTAGAGAATGCAAAACCAATTGCTAAAGGGCAACATTATATGCTAGATGAGGCAGGTCAGGCTTATGCTGCAAAGCCCCCTGCATCTGCTGATAGGTATGCGAGGAAGCTGCCAAGTGTTTTCTTCCAGGCTGCTGTGCTGACCCCGCTGCTCTCCTTAAATGAGATGTGATTGACTGCTATGTTGATGGGAAGCACTAAGCTGAAGTTGCTTATTCTTTATTGTACGCCAAGAAAGGTTGATTTTCCTTGTCACCTACTGTGCTGAAGGACAGCAGAAATGAAACCACAAAGAACTGCACGTGATGGGGGAACAGCGCTCCTGCCGCTTTCGCTCAGGCACTGGAAGAACCACCTGGAGCCCAGAGGCCTCAGCAGCAGCTGTGATGCTGTGGGGAGGGCACGAGAAATCAAACCACCCCCTTGCTCAAATCTCAGCCAGCTGAGAGTCACCTCCCTTGCTTCATACAGAGACAGAAGCCAAGAGGCACAGTTTTCTTACAGGGCTTCATAAACAAGTCATACTTTCTTCAGCACAAATTCATAGAATCATTTCAGTTGGAAGAAACCCTCAGGATCAGCAAGAACAACCATAACCCAACTCTAGTAATAAATCAAGTCCCAAGAACCTCATCTAAACACCTTTCAAACATCTCCAGGGATGGTGACTCCACCACTTCCCTGGGCAGCCTGTTTCAATGCTTCGCAACCCTTCCCGTGAAGAATTTTTTCCTAATATCCAATTTGAACCTCCCCCCTGGTCCAACTTGAGGCCACTTCCTCTTGTCCTGTCACTTGCTACTTGAGAGAAGAGACCAACACCCTCCATGCTACAACCTCCTTCCAAGTAGTTGTAGACAGCAATAAGGTCTCTCCTCAGCCTCCTTTTCTCCAGGCTGAAAAGCCCGAGCTCCCTCAGCCACTCCTCATTAGACTTGTGCTCCAGAGCACTCACCAGCTTCATCACCCTCCTCTGCATTCTCTCTAGAACTTCAACGCCTTCCTTAAGATGAGGAGCCCAAATAATAACATCTCCTAGTGATTAAAAGCGAAAAACGTGGACCTGACATTAATTTCTCTCTTTGGATCCCTGCAACCTCAGACCCGCAATCAGCTGGATTTAACATCTGAAGCCCAGCAAGACTATGTTGGCAAGTTTGAACTGGGTCTGCTGCCCTACTCCATACGAACTGAGAGTAAACATCATCTCTCACAAAAGCTAGGAAAGTTTTTTCACATTTTTTCACAAACAGTAAAGCTCATAAAAATAAGGTTGCTGCAGAAAATGAAGAGACTGTCCTCCTGCCACTGACCTCTCCCATTCTCTAGGCAAGACTAAGTTCCTTTTTCACTGAAAATAAGTCTGAAGTGTTTCTACTATTGCTATTTTAATCACGATTCATTAAAATATGCATACAAATAAAATTGTCTGATAAACTGGTTCTACAGTAGCTCGAGTATCTTTAAAGTATAACATTACATTTATGCTTTTGAATTATTTATGGTTGATGGCAATCATTCCATTGATTTGGGGGAGAAAGGGCTCAGTACCAGCCCACAATTGGCTCCTAATGTATGGTTTTAGAACATTTAGTCTTCATTGATTTCACATACAAAAAGGAACTCCTCTCAAATTGGACAAACCCACTCTCTGTGCTCTTTAATGCTAATGACATATTATTAGTTACAGCTTCATAAAGCACACATAAAACTGGCAGTAAAGTATCTGTGAAGAACATCCTATGATACATTTTATGAACTGCACCGACTAATGCTTGGGAAAAGTAGCCTGAACAGAGCTCACATCCACAAGAATGAAGCTCCGACACGTAAACCCATCTGGAGAGGCTGTCAAGGTGCCCCCATAGTATGGACCACTTCTTAGTATGTACATTGCCTACAAAGCACCTCTAACTTTTTTACAGCAACAAACTTTTCTGTTTGTAACAGCAAGACAACAGCAGATGCTCGGCACCAAAGCTCCTATGCCAGATCTGCTGTCTGTACCAGGAGGATGGAGGTCCTGAAGGAAGCTTTCGCTTAAGTGAAGTAGAATCATTGAATCATTTCGGTTGGAAAAGACCTTTAAAGTCCTCAAGTCCAACCGTTAACTCAACCCTATCAAGTCCACTTCTAAAGCATGTCCCTAAGAACCTCATCTACGCGTCTTTTAAACACCTCCAGGGATGGTGACTCCACCACTTCCCTGGGCAGCCTGTTCCAATGCCTGACAACCCTTTCTGTGAAAATTTGTTTCCTAATATCCAATCTGAACCCTCCCTCATGCAACTTGAGGACATTTCCTCTTGTCCTATTGCTTTTTACTTTGGAGAAAAGACCAACACCCTCCACACTACAACCTCCTTTCAGATAGTTGTAGAGAACGATATGGTCTCCCCTCTCAGCCTCCTTTTCTACAAACAACCCCAGTTCTCTGAGTGTCTCTTCATATGACTTGTGCTCCAAGGTTCAAAGCAATTTGGGCACTGCTACATGTAGAAATAAGCCAGCTCTGTCAGATACCAGTTACACACTCAGGGACAGTCTCAGCATCCTCTGTGTCCCAAGAGCAGTGGAGGTCAGAAAGCCCAAAGGGCTGTGGCAGAACCGCACCAAAAACTTGTATCAGGGATGGATTATCCTCACCTCATTGCAGCAACACATATTTTACTCATAGTCATCCAAAGTGGAAAAGTTTAGACTTAGGAAAAACAGGACAACAGCGTTTCATTCCAAGTGTATACTTTTCTAAAGGATTTTTAAAAGGTGGCTTCAACAGTTTGCCTCATCTCTTTTGTATTTTACACTGATATTATTACATACTATTTTCCTGAAGGCTAAACATCTTCACCTCTTTGAAATGTCAACCTTTGTAAAGAAACATGTTCTACCTAATTTGTCCTCATTTCCACTCATCCAAAATCCCATTAAAGTCAAGTGGGTTTTTTTATGCCCTTCTCAATATTCACATAACAGTGAGAACAAGGCGTTTTATCCCCAGGTGGTGAAAGCTCACATATGGAAATATATTTAATTGGTTTAAAGATTTAAACATAATCTTCTCCTGCTCCCTCCTCTCTGAAATGGCTCTCCAATAACTGAGCAAAACATTCAACACAGTTCTGTGAGACAGAAATGCACAAGACTGCATTGCCAGCCTTAGGAAGAAACATTTGCAAGTGATTTCAGCAAAGCATTTGCGCTTTTGATTACTGAGCTTATTTGCACGTAGACCTAACTGAAAAACCTAAAAGAAATAACTGCTTTTTCCAAAGCAGTCCTCGCAACATCAGTGAACCGTCGGTGGGAACTCTCTGCTCCAGACCCGCTCCTGCCAATGGCAGCACCATATTCAGGAGAACAGGCCACTGCCACACACACAATGGGGGACTCTACCAGCACTTCAGTTCCAAGCATCCCCAGAAGCTGGTGTGGGAGAGCAAGGGGAAAGTAAAGGAGCCAGGCCAAATGTTTTTTGCCTCATTTCACAACTGTGTCAATTGCTGCCATTTTGCCTCTGCTTCTGGCAAGTCCCAACTTCTTTCTTTTCAACTGTAGCCTTTAATTTTCTGCCATCATCTCCAGCGCTTATTAGTAAAGATGTAAGCACTGTAGGAAAATCAACATCTACCTTACAGAGATTCATATCATATGGAATTGTACTTCTTAAAATAGAAATATAAGGCAAATTAATTCAAACGTGTATCATAGAAAAAATGGGGCATGTAAAAATTTTATGTTGCTATGTTGTCCATGGACTAGGGTAAAACTCAAACTCTAAAATGCAGTTATATTAGTAACTACAAAGTATCATGAAAAACAAAATTTAGAAATGAAGAATTCTTTCTCACTCCACATTTTCTTCTTTGGGCAATGCATTGCTGTCTCCTCCCCATCCCTCCTCCTGCAACTTGCTAGTTAGGTTCACTTTTCTGCATAGTTATTTCTAAATTAACTGATTAACTAGATCATGGAGAAATACTGGAAACAGTTATCTAACAGGAATCACACAAAATAACTAATAATTGCTGTTACTGTAAGAGACCAAAGCAGCTAGTGCTACCTCCTGCTTTGAACCAACACTCCCTATCCTTTTGCAACAAATGGACATGATAACCCCTCCTCCCCACCTTTTCTGTGTTATTTGCTACATATGGCAGTCAAATTTTATTTAATGTTCCTTTAAAATTTAACTAATCTCTCTGCTTTCACCCACATCATACAGAATGACCACACTTCGTAGACAGAAACTTACAAAGAACATTTGTAATGGGAAAGGGAATTGGGAGGGGATTCAACTCACAAATTACAGAAGCCAAAGCATAATGATGTTGCAACTTAAGATATTTTGCTGTTTGGAACATTTTTTGTTTTAAAGGGCGAACACACAAAGCAGCAAGACCTGTTTTCCAGCCCCAAGCTAAATGCCCATGAATTTACCTCTGACAACCTCTTCCACAGACTCTGTAGTTGTGGTAGTAGTGGTAGCAATACTGGTAGTTCTTTCAGTTGCCTCCTCATACTCTTCCTCTGTCTCTTCTTCAATTTCATCACCATCATCATCGTCATCATCAGCATCTTCATCTTCCACAACGGTTAGCTCCTCGTCTTCCTCTGGTTGTTCTTCTACTACCTTATCCTCACTAAAAAAAGAAAATGATAATGATGTGTCATCAACAAAATTATCCCAAGATAACCAGAGAGAACACTTTATTTAGAATATCTCCAAGGACAAGTTACTTGTTTCTCCATCTCCCCCCAGCTTTACATTAAAAAAAAAAAAAAAAAAAAAAAAAAAAGAAAGAAAGAAAGAAAGAATCAGGGACTCTGGAACATCTCGATGAGTGAGAAATCAGAAATGCTAAAAAACCAAAAAAAGTAAACATTAGCAATGCAGTGAGAAAAGTGGCAAGATGCCAGACGGGCTCCTCCTTTTGTAGAGTGATAGAAAAAGAATCCCCATCAGTAATACCATATTTTGACAGCTGAATAACACTCCAAACATGCTTGCTCCATGCTGCCATCAACAAATCAATCTTTATTTTGAAAAAAGCTGCATTTAGTTCAAAATGCACTCAGTTGATACACACATGGAAGTAAGAGAGTTCTTTGGGACTTTCTCACCCAAGAGACACCATACCCAGAGGCTTACTCTTGACTACCTTGCATGCCATTCACCAAGGACTACCAAGTGTTGAACTGGCCTGGAATTGTCTACACTGACTGCTGAGATTTTTGTTCTGTTGGTTAAGTAGTACTGTGTGAATGGAAGAGCCACTTCTACAGGAATTGCGCACAGATGTCTCTGTTCTCATGTAGGACAGGACAGAGACAATTGACATGTGACACTTCCACTCCTGCTTAGCTGTTGATAGCTTTTGTCTTTGAGGTTTTACGTCCTTCTGGTGCCTGAAAGCAGAGAGTGGCCATGACACTGCCTTTCAGGATCTAAGGCTCAGAGAACGAGAGGACCCAGCAGCACTGATGTAGAAGTGAAAAGCCACATGGTTTTGCCAATGAGGCTGCTGTCTTGGCCAAGGTGCGCAGCTGTTCAGCATGGAAAGCTCTGCTCAGATGCTCTGCACCACCAACACAGCTGATCTGTAAGGCCTCCCTAAAAGACCTGCTGTATCAATGCATATTCAGGTGCCAACACAAGCAGTCCTGTGCTCTCAAAAAAACCCCAAACTATTGGGCTAAATATCATTATTCACTATAGTGCTTTAAATTCATATACCTGCCTAAAATCCTCAAGATTTAATCAATCTTAAACGACAGAAGGGAATACAGCATTTGACTATCAAATGCATTTGGTGGCTTAATACGCCAAGAATTTTCTAAGATCATTCTTGATTCTGGATGATACACAGGCCAATAGGCCAAAACATGCACGCTCAGGTACTGCTACTGTTGCTTTTGGAAGGCTTCCTAACTGAGTGCCCAGCTGTCACAAGGTCTCAGGTTTGTTAATCTGATCACCTACTTGAAATTCACTACTAATGAGTAAATGATCCTTAAATATTTAAACATGCAATGACTACTTGTCACCTTCATACACAAGTGGTTTTGCACCTTTTTCATGGGATCGCATATGCCTGAACAGCCTTTTACATGAAGTCAGCAACTTCTCTCCTTCATCTCATTTCAGAGGTCAAGCTGTAATATTTCACTTACAGTAGATCGCCTATTACGATTTTGAAAGTGAACTCACATAAAAAAGTAGGATGGTATGATTTTTCTTAATAGGGTATTAAGAAGTAGTTAAAAAACTTACTGATAAACATCTCGTATGCCACAAGCCTGACTGTACTAGGAGAAAGTTAAGTCTCTATACAAACAAGAGCAGATCGCCTGTTGTTTCCTCACTACAATATTTGGCCTCCAGAAACACAAGAGAGACTTTAAGTAACAATGAAGCTTTCAAGCCCAGGTAGGTTATACAAATGGATGAGGTAACAGCTAACTTTCAGAGGAATCTGAAAAAGGGATGACCTGGTTCCATTTATATGGGGGGAAGACTGAAAAGGGGCACAAAGCCATCGGGCTCTTCTCTTCTTAATTTCAAAGAAGTGGCTCATAAATTTCATCATCTCCACTGTTTGGTTTTCTCCTGCCACTCAGTTTTCAGCAGGTCTGAAATTTTCTGCTTCATTTTTAGGAACTCCTTTCTGAACAACAGATTTCTTCAGTGTTTAGTTTTCTCACCAAGTAGTATCATAGAATCATTTTGGTTGGAAAAGACCTTTAACATCATTGAGTCCAACTGTTAACCCAGCACTGCCAAGTCCTTGTATAAACCATGTCCCTAAGAACTTCATCTACACATCTTTTAAATACCTCCAGGGTCAGTGATTCAACCACTTCCCTAGGAAGCCTGTTCACCCTTTTATGAGCATGAAATAAATGCTACATGTATACCATCAGCATTCAACTGCAAGACAGAGGTTGATTTATAAAAGACCAGCATCTGTTTATTATCTCCAGGTTAAGGGGCTTCTAGTCTTGGCTAGCTATAGACCTTTACACTAGGCATGCTGAGTACAAAATATGCAGATTTTGATCAAGAGCATCAGACATCGTGTGCCTTTCAACATTAAAGAAAGCTGCTCTCTGTCCTTCTCTCACCTAAGCTACAAACACAGCATGGTTTTAAAAAACTGCAATTATTTTTCCTCTTCTTTTCACATGAATGATCACTCTCAGGTACTGGTAAGCTCATAAACTTAAAAAAGGACAACAAAAACAACCTAATGAAACAATCAAACGAAAGTCAATTAGTGACATGGAAAGCCACTTCAAAAATAACTTCTATGTGTACGTCCAATATTCATCTGTTTTTAGCTACACAAAACCAATCAACTCAGCTATGTCAGTCCACAGCATTTTGTTGGGAAATTTTGAGCAGTAAGGCCAAGCTTTTTGGTTTTCCTGTACTTTTTGAAACTATTTTTTTAAAAAATTTTTAAAGAGTGTGATGGTGAAGGGGGCAGGATGAAAGAAGGCAATTCTCTGTGTGTATTGGTTGGCTGTGCCCACAATTCTGGTGAGCCCCGGTTTCCTCTCCACTAACTTACCAGAATTACACGCTTAACGGCAGCCCCCACCTGCACCCCCTTTATGAGTTGCTACTTGCTGAAGAACTAGACATTTGAGTAGGTAAAAAAAAAACCAAAAATAACGGAAAAATACAACAGTTTACAGGATCAGGCTCCTGAAAACATGATAAACAGCTTGCACAAAAATGTACTGGAATATTCCTTATACTACAGGGTATTTCAAAAAGATGGACCCAAGCAGTACTGCTTTGAAATTGGGTCCATCTTTTTGAAACACCCTCTATTTTGATCACTCCTAGAAAAATCACATTTCTGCTAGCAACGTATTCTTCAAGACTCAACCACAAGGGTAGCATTTCACAGGATTATATTTTATTGCAAGTTTAAAAAAAAAAGAGGAACAATGAAAATGAAGTGGTTTTGCTTTAGATTTAGATATCTAAAGAAGCGAGAGCCTAGCTATACACTCACAGAATTAAGATGCCTGAAATTCGGTTTTAGAAAGCCATTTCCCTATTTAACAAGTTTTAAAAGCTGTCAATGTACAGAAGTGTGAAGCTACAGACAGGTTCTACCAAATAAGCACTCCAGGCTTTCTCTAAAAGTAATTATTTTCCCAGCTGTCTACTTGATTTTATTTTTATTTATACAAATATGAGGTAGTCTCTTCCCCTATTAGCACTGTTTTCCAAAGAGGAGGGGATGGGAAGATGAAGCGCTTCATGCCCTCTTAACAAGTTTCTTCTTGAATGAAGCCAAATACCAGAAACCAACTGGACTGGTGCTATTCTGGTGGTTGAATCATACTCAGCTGTAACACACGGCATCACAGACCAGGGGCAGGGACAGTGCCCTGGCAAGCCCCAACAGCAACAACAAGTGTGTGACATTAGATGCCCACGCTACTCATCAAGTCCCTCACAGTCACAATGTTTAGCAGTGCAAGCAGAAGATGACCCCACCTTCTCAAGAGGCTGTGGTCATGACAGACATGAGGAAATCAACACTGCCAAGTGGTCCCTTAGCAGTGCTCCTCAGGAGCCCAGAGCCAAGGAGAAAGAGCGGGTCCCCCAGTATTTGTTGGTCACTGGGGAACTTTGAGCCCCATGCTTGAAGACGCAGGTTTAGCACAAACATCTTGATGTGCTTCTGCTGTAAACAAAGACAGTGGGTGGACTTCATATATTATTGTTATTAGCAAAAGTACCACATCTTGTAGGAAACACAAAAAAATATGCCTGCTTTTGTTTCCTTGGGTTTAGCCACTGTTATCATCCTAGGTCTTCTTCAAAGAGTATGCATGGGAGAGGGATGATAGAGAACAAGGAAGTATAAGTTCTTTCTCTTCTCCAACATTTGCAATAAAGCATCAGCTCTTCAAATGGGTGTAAAATCCTCCCTGTGGCACAGCCTGCAAAGCTCTGTCACCCCCTGTCATGCTACATGCTCCGGTACCATTTCATGTTTCTCAGCACCACCACAGTGCTGTTTCCTAGACAGCGTGTCTAACTTCTGCACACCTTTCACAGTAATCGTTTAGAGACAGCGGATTTAAACTGAAGTATTACTACCAAGTGAATGTGAATACTGGTATTTTTCTCAGAAGTCTTAAGAGTATTATTTAATATATGTTGCAGGTGTGCTTCTCTGTATTGTTATTACATTTTATGTTCTTCAGTAAACAAGTATGACTCAGTCTTGTTTCCCCTGAAACCATGATACCTTGACAGTTTTTTCTGTATATTCCCTCAATACTGTCCCAGACAGGGTTTTATTAGCACCACAGACTGCAGTGTCTTGTCTGCAAGAAATCCCTGACATTCTGCCTTAGCTTAGTGGTACCAGTGACAGGATTTTTCAAAAGCTACTCAAAAAATTACCTGATACACTGACAAATTCACAGATCTGTAAAATCGTATTATCATCATTTGAATTTAACAGTTCGGCAGTAGGCAACAGAGGTAAATTGTTAGGCTTGAACACAGCCGTGAAAATATTTGCGAACTTCTCCCTACAACATTAGTGTATCTCCTATCAGTGAAGACATTCGGCAAGCTGGGCTGGCACTTTCCTTTCATGGTGGATGTGGAGATCATCAGGGCTTTGAACCTTCTGCTTCAACCTGCTCATATAAAGTTATTAAAATCCATTCTCCCTATCCAGGAAATAAGGCTTCCCTCAAGTACCCAGCTAGCATCCTGGGTCATTAATACAAATCACATATGCTCCTATGTGTGGTGAAACAGGTTATTCGAAGTTTGGTGGTTTCAGCTCTTATTTCTGATGCTTCAGACAGACTGGGGTTCCAGGCAGCCTAAGCAGTAATTGGTTCCATTGACCCAAACAGAAACATACTGACTGCTTCAATGGGTGGTTTTAAAAATGGTTTTAAAGCACATACCACCACACAACTCGTGCTAGTATGCACTTAAGCACAGCAATGTTTGAACCATGGATCTGTAATGTATATCTAATAACTTCCTTTTCTCAATCCATCACTGCAGTAAGAGCTGGCACCAACGTATTATTTATCCACTTCACTCAGAAGCGTGCATCATCCTATTACTTTGTGAAGTTAAAACTGAAGGAAAGGTAAAGGAGAGTGAAGGTCAGCGAACTGTGCTACTTTTTGCTGTTCAAGAAATAAGAAAATGGTAGTAAATGGAAGTCTCCTTTCTGTATTCCAATAACCTGCAACAGAGGCAGAACACAGATGATGAAGACAGCGAGTTTTCTTTCTAACAATGTTTCAGAACTCATGGGGCTGCAGCATAAGCTGTGTTTTAAGAAAAGGTTTCTGGCTACAGCTATGAACTTCAGACAAAAATGTGGCAAAGCTTTCAGTTTAGGGTAACAAACAAGTATGGACTAATTACTGGTTTTGTGAAGAGGCTTATGTTTGTCTGCAAGAAATGCTCATCCATACAGATGCACTGAAATCACGATTTTGCTAAGTAACTTGAACAAAAACATATACTCCATCAATGGGTGAAAAAGAATGAAAAGGTGTTCAAGGCAGATGTTTTAATAGCTGGTAAAATTAGCGCTCACTACACTTCACAACTGCAAATAGATTGCATCTGGACTGTGGCTTTTAGCAGCCACCAAACCTGAGCAAATAGCTGGGGAAAAGCCAGTTCCAGGAGAGGAACCGAAGCAGCAGCAGCAACAAGCCACCATCCTCCTAGAGAGCAAGGCCATGTACGTTAGTTCTGGACAGCTGTGGGAATTAACAGAAGAGAAGTAATTGCTGCACATAACTTCCAGTCTGTGCTCTTTCAGCCTAACAGGCCAAGCTGATGGTAACTTATGCAAGCATAGCCTCTGCTGCTGTAGGTGCCATCATCTCAGTTTCCAGCATCTTGTGCTTCAGGTTCCCAAAAGCATGAAAAACCCCACTCCTCTACACCTCTTCCAAATGAACTCCAGGAAACATGTGATAGGACTGGACTGTCAAGCATCCAGCCTGGGTCTGGCTTTGCTTCCATATTAATGCTGAGCACAGATACATATTTATCCCTGTATTTAGGAAAGCTCCAGAGCACAAAGGTCTTTAACTGTGGGAGAGGAAACAGAGATCCAACTGTGAACTTCTACATGCCTTAGAGTTAATGCCTTAACAGAAAGCACAAAACAGAAACACAAAGCAAATTACAAGAGTAGGACACGTGCATGGAATCCAAACAAGAAGATGAGTGTGCTTGAGATGGTCTGATTACCAGGCTTTTGGTTAAAAGTAAATCAGAAAGTTAATAGGCAAGGAACTAAATTCTCCCTCAACAAACCTGCACATCACAGACCTGCTTATTTTCCAACTCACATTATTCCAAAGCTTTCAGGCTAGAAAATCTTCTTCTGACTATAGGATGAGATTTCTCACCAACTGTGTTTGATCCCACCATTGCACTCCTCTGAATGGTGCAATTAATTAAAGACACGAGACAAGAGAGCAACTACTTAAAGCTAAAATCTAAGCCAACAGTGCACTTTGGCACATCAACACCCACCTCACTGTACCTTCTGTTATTTAACTTTGGCTTTGATACACACCAGTCGACTTCAAGGCTAAGTTGAGTATACCTACCGTGTGAAACTGAACATCCAGGTAGCAAATTTAAACAAAAACCACTGAAATACTTTTGTATGTGGTAGAAGAGAGGAAAGGATGTCAAAACCAAGTGTGAAATGAAATTTCAGCATTGAAAGTCTAAGAGTAGGGAGTTCTACCAGAAAGGTCTATTTTACTGAAATATGGGGATGTGGGAATGGGCAGCAGGGCAAGAATGAAACTGCACTGCAGCTGTGAGATTAGGCACAGAGCCAGGAAAGAACAGGGTTATGCCAGACCTCTAGTCTATGCAACTGATCTTTTAAATGGCTTATTGGCATCACAGTCTGGAAAACTGCAGTGATTTACAGAATGAAAGTGTGACCTACAAGGTACCTCAGCGGTAATGCTTCTGGTCTGTTAAGTGACCACAAAAGCACAAACTGCTTAAAAACTGCTCTGGTTATTTTCATGAAGGTTGGATTATACTAGGTTAGTAAATCAGGTTTCTCACAAGAAGAAGAAACAATGTGATATTCAGACATATATAAACACCTATTAAGAGACAGACAACTATTAAGAACCTAGCAGAACAAGTTGGGATGAGCAATTCATACTGCCTAGTGTTTATAAGACATGCATATTGTCACTTCTAATTACCTTCCTTCTTGTTTTCTTTTTCTTAAGAGACTGCAATTATCTTAATTCTCACATTTCCTAACAGGAAAAAAAAACCTGACATAAGCTATTTCAAGACTTGTCACACAGGTTGCTTTTGAGTTCTTAGACCTTCCCAAACAACTTAAGTGTGTGCTTCAGACTTTCTCCTTTTACTGTATTTTTTTTAACCTTTTATACAAAAACAATTCCAAAATGTGCCTGGTTTCATTAACTTTAATAGAAAACAAGAGCCATTCCAATAACATTCTTTTAATCTAATTTTTAAACAGAAGATCTATAAAAACCAAACACACATTCCTTGTCCTACTGCCTCTGACAGATACATTTATCTTTTTCCCTGTAAGTAAAAACGAAGGTACACTTCATAATATTAGAAATTTCTTTCCACAGATGACCTGCTTAAAAAGAAGGCATACGAGCTAGCATGCAACATTTGATCTTGTACACTCTCAGATGGTACCTGTTGACCAATATGCAGAATACTTTTTCAAAACTGACCGAGTTTGCTCTCTAAAACAAAGCCTTTGCTGGTGTTACTGTTGTGACAGTTTTCTATGGAAGAAGGAGGATTCAGGAAAAAAAATGTCATTTTTAGAGGACAGAGTAATTATATATTTAACCCATATTCTTTCTCACTTTGATTATTTTTGCTAAACTTAAAAACAAGAAAAGTAAACATCAGCAAACACACAAAATCAGGTTCTGAGCTTGAGGACAATGAATAAATATTACGTTCAAAATCCAGACGTCAGAAATGCAGTAAGACTGAATATGATGGAAGAGGGTAGTCTTGGAATCAGCAGAAAAATCTGGATCTGGTACAAACGTTAGTTTCCACAAAACATCTGTCATACTCAGAATGGACTATTCAGTGCCTCTTTGTCCAGCCTGCTGTCCTACAGCTTATCTGAGGGACGCTGGGTGAACTCTGTACCAAACCAAGTACTTGCTCTGTTTGTGGAATTCATCATCTTTGTACCCTCACACAACAACAACATAGTAAAACTGGAAGAATAGCTTTGGTTTACAACTAGTAAAGCAAGCAAGAAAATACCAGAAGCATGTAACAACTCTGGATGTTCAATTTAGGACACTAATATTTTTCGGTGACTGTGCTACTTTAAACTTTTTAAATACAGCTGCCACCAGCAGCAGCTGCAAGAGGCCAGGGCCTCTGCAGAGCAGATCACCTCCGCTCAATGCAGCTAGAAGAAAAACCAGCACCTTTTGTACCAAGCTTTTCATGGTGGCCACAGCATGCCAAGCCCAGCAGAAGACTTTGATGAGGGACACAAGCATAGATCCAGTTGTCCAGGTCAACATTTTACTGTTTTTACCTTCACTCAGTTCACAATTTGAGTGTTATTTTTTCCTTACCAGTGATCAAAATAGAGATCCCATGTGAAGAAATAGCTTGTCGTCATGTAGTCAAAGCAAAAAGATTTGCGTTCAAGATCAGAGGTGGGATTCTTTAATTTCCACAAATCACCCCAATGCTGAGCTCTTATTTCTAGGATGGACCAGAAAAAATCCTGTTCCACATTATCCCTGAACGGTAAAATAGAGCAGGCACTGCTGGATAACTTTATGGAGAGGTATCCAGCTACGCATGCACCAGCACACAGTCATGCTGGCGTGACAGCGCGTGTTGAAAAACCCAGCTGTAGATTTCTCACTTCCCGTTTTTCTCATGCATTATAAATAGCACAGCACTTGAAACGGGGTGCTACATATCACAGTGTCACAAGAACTCCTCAGAACACCTCACAGGCAGATCAGAAGGGTTTCTTGAGCTGGTTACTACATGAACATATATAGAGAACATTTCTCTCCCACATTTCAGTCACCACAAGTGACAACTCAAAATTTTGCTTATAAAATTTTTATCTGTTACTTAAGGAAAACATGCCTGCTCATGGTTCGGTTTTGTGAGGCCAAAAAAAAATGTAACCCTTCTCTGCAAGTCAGCTTTCTACTAAATGTGAAAGTTTGATGCTATTAACCTCCTGATACAAGCTCAACATTCACTTAAGCCACAGAGGTAGCCTGCACAGCTAGCAAACTGCTTTCATCAGGGGTCATGAAAGCCTGGCTATCTTCTACTCATCACTTCCTCAATTAGATTAATTCTCTCCACCCATAGCCTCATCCATCACTTCAGTTAATGTTTTATACTCAAATGGTGATTGGATTTGCCAGCTCAGCATCGCGGTAATTACCTCTCAATGCAACGTGCTGTTTCATCAATTCCACTCTAACTTTATTTGTCCTAAGAAGAAATCCAACTCTTACTGGTCTTTCTAGTCATTAATGCTCTGCTGTTTCTATGCTTTCTGAATTTTAACAACCTCCATGTTAAAAAGGAAAAAAAATGGTTATTACAAATATATGATGAGTTACCTGAATATTAAGTAACAGCCAACACGAGAGACAAACCCAATTAATGTAGGAATGTGAGACACAGAATACGCTAATAGCATATAAAATATGTAAATAAGACAAAATACTTCTAGAATTATTCGACATAGGCAGTTAACATTATGCCTACAATTTGGTGATGCCTTAGTTTAATTTATAAAGAAACCAACTGGGGTTTATCATTAAAATACTTATAAAAACACAGAAGTTCTTAGATAAGCTGTACCAATAATATTGGTTTAGAACAGGTATTTAGAACAGGTAGGAAAGATATTTTTCTATTTCAGTTTCTAAGAGTTGTAATACAAAAATCAAGAAGATATAAACTGCTGATGAATTAACCAAAATACAATACTGCAAATATCAAACACCTTCCACACTATCTACCCAAATGAATTCTGTTTCTCTACCAATTTAGTGATGGACAATTGACATGATTCAAAATTCACCTACTTCAATAATGGGTATTAACCTATACTGATGGCAAACTGCGGAGGAAGAGAAAAAAAGCAAGAAAAACTAAGCAAGTCTGTAATTCCTAGTGTTCATTTTAGGGCACTGACTCCCAATTATGAACAATTTGTATTAGGACAGCTGATGAGAATATCACCTCCAGCTGCACCCCTGCCTGCTCCTGTGTCACAGACTGAACTCCTGCAACAGGCATCCCCCTGCTGGTACACAGTTTTCCTTAATTTCAGGGGTATGAACAGCCTACAGCTCAGTCTGCACAGTATGGAAAAATGGAAATCTCTCTATCCATCCAAACACGAATCATTTGCTGCTTCTAATTCAGAACCTGCAGAACAGACCCTTCGGCCAGCTTCACATCTGGTTCAGTTTTACAAGCTCAAGAGCCTGCGGATTAGGGGATAGATTTTGTTTTTAATGTCTTCCTTTTTTTAAAGGATCATTTAGGACATTTCCACTGGAGCATTTCTCACTGACATTTTGGAAACTGACTTCCCAATTTAATGAAAAAAAGTCTTATATCAACGAGAATTTGTTGTTTGTGTTAACACGAGTGCCAAGATGGCTTGAAAACAGATAAAATACTCAACAGAGACAAAATGTTAATTTTCTTTTTTCTCCAGTAAGCACGTTTCCAGTGAAGAATTTAGCCTTGGTACTTTCCTTTTTCTTGATCAATAACACTTTTCTAGCTTTAGAATAGCAAAAACGTCAAAAGGATTCCAGATACCCCATTTCTGCACTCTTCAGACATCTTTTGGACTAAAAGCTGGACTTCCAATTAAACCTCAGATTTTTGACTCAGTGCTGTAAGACAATATTAACGGTAAAAAAACCATGGGAGAGAAGGAGGAGGCGCTAAGGATGGTCAGCCAACACATTGTCACTACATACTAGAACACTAGATGCGAGTATGAGGAAACAGGTAGAAATTGAAGGATTTAAGAAGCAATAAGAATCTTGGAATAATCTGCTCTGGCATTGACTTCTGGGCCAACTATGCTCCATATCCAGACACTGTTCAGGGCCTGACTCTTCCTCAGCTGTGCAGCATTTCCCATCACGTGGGGCCTCTGACGCCAAGGGCACCCCCACCTTCATTGTCCTAGTTTTACCCATATTTTTCTCCACATTCATCCTTGTTTGTTTCTTCCAGTTGTAGTTCAAACGTCAAAGAGACTAAAGTACCTATCAGAGCAACAGATAAGGTAGATTAGATCAATTTGGTTACTTTATTATAACCTCCCTGGTCAGTTAATATGCAATGGCCAGAAATATGTCTGAGTCAAACAATCCCCTAAAGGCTCTTCTTTCATGCCGTAATTTCCAAATAAATTTTCTGGGGGTGGATGAAGAGATACATGGGGGAAAATAAGGGTGAGAGGAACATGGGGAGGTGTAATGGGGAGAAACAGGGCATAGCCCTTGCCAGTGAATGCTGTGAGCACAGAGAACACTAAAGAGCAGCCATGCCAGTTGTAGCATTTACCTGCTTTCACATCAAAACATCAACAGCTTCCCAACTCTTGCCTGCACACTATCTCCCACTGCTCTGGCACACACAGACCCAAAGAAAGGTAATTAAGCAGTATCTAGTCAAAGCTACACTTGCAAAAGGAAAATGAATTTCCCAAGTATAGAAATAACTAAACCCCATTAAATATTCTTATACTGATGCTTGTATACTAATACATTTATTTGCCTATGTGTCACTATTTAGACTTCAGCATTCTTCATAAATACGTGGCAGTGGCAGACACCCCAGCTACCTGTCTGCCACATTTGTGCCAAGGCAGTAGCGTGACACACCACCAGGACTCGGTGTGTTGTTATACAGGCCACTATATGACCATGGCTAGTTTAAACACACCTTGTGATTTAATGACAGCACTCCGGGGAATGCTGACTGTAACTAATTCGATGTTGAAGTTAACTCACAGACATTTCTGAAGGGAAGACAGTAGGTAAAATGCGTGTTGACATCTTTGTACCACTTAAGTCATAGATAAAAACATAAAATGAGCTAGAAAGCCAGAGAAATGAAATGTACATTTCCTCCATGTCAAGTGGAGATCTCTAACGAATTACTCAGCAAAGTAATTCTGTTAGGCCCCTGTGACTCCTCTTCCCCAAATGCTAGAACAAGAGTGATAGTTAAAAGCATAAAGACTCGCACTTCAGCATAACAGGCACGTATACAATGCTGATTTTACTATCAGAAAAAACTGAAAAGTTTTAAAGGCCTTTCAGGATTTCTTGGATTAGAGTTAGAGAAGGCAATTAAGAAAAAAGTCAGTTTTTCCACATAACATTGACCAAAAAAAAAGCTCTTGAAGGAATCAAAAAGGATACAGCACTAACTATTTTTTTTGCAGTATCTGGGAGATGAGCACTCATCCTTCAGCTCAGCCCAGTACAGGTTTGCAGAACCAAAGAACATGATTACTACGCTGTATAACACAAATTTATTTTAGTTTTACTTCTACTTCACAGATACCTAATATCAGCCCAAAGTCGAATGCACCCTTTTGGATTATTCATTGTAGTAAAAAAACCTACTGTATTAACCATCCTAATGGCAAGTATGAACAAACCACAAAACTTCATTTTGCAGAAGTTATGAGAAACTGTAAACCAAATCCTTATAAAATACACTAATTCCTACAATGTAACATCTGCAACACTGTCCAGTCGTTACATCAGCTCGAATACATGTTTTGTACACCAAAAAGACAAAACTAATTTGGCCTAACCTGTTGAGAAATTGAATCTCCTATTTTCAAGCTTGAAAATAGATTCAGATTGTATAGAAAAAACAAGACTTGGCTGAAGTTAAAGCACCATCTTCTGCTCCTGAGCCACGGGACTTAAGAAAAAGCTTTCTATATAACCCTTGACAACTCAAATTATCATGCCTCAGTTTCCCTGCTGTGAAAGAAGGAAAATGACAGCAGCCTGGAAGGTCTCATGCAGTGACAGGAAGATAAGGAGGCAAGTGTGAGACAGAAGCAGAGAGAGAAAACCTAGAAGTTTCCAGCTTAATCATCAGTCTTAAAGATGTTCAACCTTGGACATCAAGGACACGAAAGCTCCCAGCAAGTGCCCAGGCACAGGCAGGAGGGCCACGAGGCTGTGCCGAGTCTCAAGGGCAGCCAGAGCCTGCAGGTCACTTGACTGAGTTCTAGCTATGCAGCTCCATTGAAAGCCAGCACCTGCATCTGGCTGTCCCTCAGGCAGTCTTGAAGGTAAATTTTAATTAAAGGTGCAGATAGCAGTAAGGAACACCACTGCTGAAAAATGCTCGTGACCTCTTAGTAAGAGTTATACGCTACTTGAGGACGAGCATGACATGATACACTTTCAAAAGTATGGGTAGATCCCCACTCTCGGCCTTATGAACAAGGAGTGGGTACATCACACCTGTCACAAAAATACATTGTCCCTCCTTTCCCCAAGCGTTGCCAACAAGCCACCTCCTTTCATGCCCAGACCCAGGTGGTGGTCAGACACGAGGTAGGAAGAACCACCACCTGTGACAGCACCACAGCCCAAGCTGCCTCCATGTGCCTTCTCCTGTGTGTAAGGAAACACCCACGACAAAACAAAAAAAACAACACAGTCTTCCAGAGACAACTGTTGGGAGTAAAAATATACAATAGTCTGAAAAAAGGTGTTCACAAAATCAACAACTGCAATGTGGTTTCTTCTAAGTATCCAGAATCATAAATGCAAATATATTAAAAATTAGATCTGACTAGTATGAGACATAAAGTCACTTTAAAATGTAGGTACATCACCTACATTTGTTGGATTCTGCTTTGTCATGACAGTTCTGAGAAAGGAGGCCACAGTCATTTGCTTCTCAAACATGGTGCCTTCACTTTCACTTGCACATTTTAAAGGAGCTACAGCCCTTCCGAAGGCCCACGGGCCAAGGTACATGCAGTCACCATGCCACTTTCTGCTGACAGGGGACTGGGGGTGGGTCCGTGCCCAACATTTTTCCCTGTTGTTTTACAAAGATGGGAGCGTGAAGCAGCCAGACTGGGGGTTTCACTCCCCAGGAGAGGTACCAAGCATAGGCAGGGAGAGACCAATCAGCAGCTACTCAGCAGAAGGTCCCACAGCCAGATGTGAGAAACAAGGAATATGAAATCCTGCAGCTGGGTCATTTACAGCAGACTTGTGACTGCCTAGGTTTAAGCAGGGGGTTATGTTCCAGCTGGACCACTTAGCAATTCTAAATACTGAAGACACTGAGATATGCATGGCCAAAGCATCTAAAAGGCCTTATTTGTACAACAGAACGAAACCCAGATCTTAATGAAACAAAGAAATAGAAGAGCAATTACTGAAGCACTCATGTGCTACTGGTAACTAATTTTATTCAGAAATCTTAACTTCTGGGTAGAAATGTACAAAAAAAGTCAACCCAGTAACCACTGCAAGAGGAATGCTGTGGAATTCCTGCCACAAACCCACAGCAGATAACAGCACAAAATCCTTCTTCTAAGGAACTGGCTCCTATCTTCTCAGTTTCATGCCTTTGCACAAAGTATTTGTAGCAGCAGCCACAAAAATGACCAGTGAAGCAAACACAAAAAATTCCCCAGAATAGTTCCCCATCTCTAAATACACAGCACGCATCTCACCATCTGGAGTGCAGCATGAGCATGCGTGCAAAACCACCAACTGGAAGATACCAACAATGTGCACTCAGTTGATGTGCCCCAAGTAACAGCTGTCACGATTACTGAGTGAGGAAAATACTTGGATGGATTCTTCGCCCACCTGATCTGCGAACAGCTACCCCCCTTTCCCGCCCAGAGAGGGGCTCCACAAAGAACTCAGACCTCCTCTGACAGAGGGTTTTGCTTCAGAGCTGCCAAGCAGTGAGGTTGGTTGGCATCAGCTGGTCCAAGAGCTACCAGCCCCTTCCCTTCAGGGAGTGTCACGCCACGGATGTACCTACATACAAAAGGATTTTAAACTTTTTGGAAGGCTACAAGACAAAGCAAACATTGCCAGTGTGAGATCACCCAGGTAAGCTGAAGGGCTGTGGCACACATATATTTGTATACACACAAACATATGCTCATATATGTATGAATATACACATACACACACACACAATTTGAATTACCACCTACTGTTGCATGAGAAATGAGGTGGGGTTTGTTTTGTTTTTTATATGACTAAATTTTGAGAGTATTTCTTGCTCCAGCATGCACAGTTTAAATGCAGTTGGGAAGCTGAAAAGGCAGCAAGAAATATGAGTGAGTCAGTGTAAAAGAACTACAAATTGCTTAGCTCTTCATCTGCAGCTGAAGTACAAGTGCCCCATAAAAGGATCATTTGCATTTCCTTGTTCATGCACTTCTATGGGTGGGGAGGAAAAAAATAACAGTATTTGCCTGGAACTTCTGAATGGATCCAAGTTCAATTACAGCTCCTATTCCTGACGGATACAAAATTTATGAAGTTATTCTTGAACTCATCTCTTCAGATATTGTACTGCTTTATGAGGAACAAAACAGACTAGAATAGTAAATTGAATGTTCAGTGACAAACATGAAAATGACAAAGAAAAGGGATATCTCTTTTAGAAATGGAACTACTCTATATAAACCCGTGAGCTCTTCTATTTAAAATATTTTAGGAATCTTTTATCAGATACATGAGAAGTTTTACATCTACATATTTTATATGTAGAAATATATAATAAATATAAGAAATACACATAAGTCAGGTAATATGTGCATAAGACAGATCTATGTATCTATCTTGTGTGTGTCCAAATTTGTGTCAATTAGAAGGTCTGTACTCACGCCTTATTTTAAGAGAACATATTCCAATCAAACTCTTTTAAAAAAAAAGATATAGAGAAGCGACACAGCAACAGTCCAAAGGGTGGTTAACAAATCCCACTGAAAGGGTTACAAATTTTACTCCCAACATCTGTCAAAGTGTCACAAGCCAGAAAAAGCCTGAAGGTGTCAAGGTGGAAGATGCACTGTTGCTTGACACAGATTTCTTGCATCAAGCAGCTCTGACCATTCAGTGCTATTTATAAAAGAAAACTGGAAATCACCAGGATGAAATATTTTAATTAAATGTATTCCATTATTCACAAAGAACTTTTCCCTGCAACCCTTCACAATGCTTTGTCAAGGAAGATTTAGATGCCCACCATGACATGGTTTCTAATTTTTCACTGTCTTCATGTCATCTCTTTGCACCAAATTTCAGCAATTCAATCTCTGTCCTTCATCTCTACACTGTTCTTGAACTTGTTTCCATCTGAATTATTAAAACCCCCAAACTTTACACAATTCAGAACTATTAACTTTCCACATTATTCACCTTACTCATTCAGTTCCCATTTGTTTTCAGGGTTCTCCTCTAAACAACTAGTAATCTGCTCCAAGTTTTTGCATTTGTATATTATTTGTAAAAGATGCAACATCATCACCTAAGAAGCAGAAACACGGCATTAGCATAGCATGAAATGATGGAAATCTAGGGAACACAGACAGAATTAAAACGTAGATTTTAGTTTTATGAAGCCATGTTAGAGATATTTGAATTCAGTTGCAAGGACATAATTGTACTCTGTTCTCACAACTGCTGCTTAACACGCTCAGGACAGTGACACGAAAAGGCTCTGACAGCACCGGACCACTCAGTTACAACACAGTCATAACCCATATGTGGCTCAAAATCAGCCTACATGCACAAGGGATGTTAAAGGGTAAAGACAAGCATGGTATCATCCCATCCACTGCTCTCTCACAAAGGAAACCTCCATACTCCAACCTAACAGTAACATATTAATAAATCTGTCAAAGGCTAGATATTAAAGCAGTTTTTCTTTTAGATCACATTTAGAAAGTAATTGTCAGCAGAAGAAATATTCTTTAGGTAATAATGGCACATAGCTAATGCCTATTATGAATGAAGACATTTCAACACCTCCAGTGGTTAGGTTGGCTGAATATCTGCTGCAGTACGCCAGACTGCACATGGAGCATCTCCGAGTACAGTATGTATCATCTAGCTGTCAAAAAGTATGGATTCAAGCATTTTTGCTATAAATACAGCAATGCTTCTCATTGAAGAAAAGATGAAGGCACTAAAAGCACAGTAACTGTATTAACAATAAGCTTTTCTGTAGAAAGTTAAAAATAAATGAGTAGAACACCGATGTTTTCAATCACTGTAGCTGCAAGTTCCCCTATAAGGAGCAGTGACTCTTCCACACTGAGGTCTTTTAGACAGATTTCTGGCATCTTACAGGAGATGATAATAAGAAGCTGAAGGGTAGAAAGTCACTCTTACCTTCCATCTGCATAGTCTGCATCTGCGCCTCCCCACCAGACATCTGAATCATCATCTTCAGCATCAGCTGAATCGAGATTGTCACTTTCCTCTGCTAAGGGGCAGCAAACAAACTCCACACCGCGGAACTTGTCGATTCCACAGGGCAGCAGCATGCCATAGTCGTGCAGATTCATACTCTTCTCACTGCAGGACTACAGGAAAGAGAAAGAAAACAGCAACAATGTCATGGCGGAAGCTGAAAAAAAAGTCACAGACCTCAAGAAAACATGAGGGGCTGCATACTGCCTTAGGAGGTTGAAGCTGGTGAACTGCATGATTTCTGAATTTTGAAGCACAATTTAGAGTGGCCACATGTACATTCACTACCTGCACTGTAGGTACCTCCCTGCCTGTGTCTACATGACCACTGTGACAACAAGCTCTCCCCTCCCATGCCCTTTAGTCTCTGTCAGTATGGCAAGACTTGTCACTTTCAATATACTTGACGACTCCATAACCTCTTGCCTAAAATCCTCACAGGCTCTGCCTCCTAAACAGAAAGTCCAACGGCAGAATGATAATTTCATGTATTAATCCCGATCCTGATGTATTCATGCTATTAAAGGAGTTCACTGCAAGACAGATTAACATTTTAAAGATGTGATATACTGGAAACACACTGTACCTGGTCTGACACCTTTGCCACTACAGTGCTTCCTGGCCTTGTGTGGAAAACAGTCAGTCATGCATAATTATACCTTAAAGATACAGCAATGTAGTTCAGAAATATATAGTGATGTAGGAGAGGTAAAAAAAGGAAAATAGTTCAATGACGCACAGTGATGATATTTTTCTAGGCTATGGCATTCCAAGTTTGCAAGTACTTACAATGGACTAGAACTTGCCTGTGTGAAGGCTGGTGCCTTAAATGCTTCATTTGAGGGGTAACAGTGTGATTCAAGCAAGAACTGAAAATCTGAAAAGCTGCTAAGCGCATTTCAATTTTAATCTCCAGAAGGTGGGATAACACACAAACTAAGAGGTTCCGAAGAAAATAGCAGCCAGAAATCTTCCTGAAGCTCATCTCAGTTTTTATTCCTAAATTCTCTCTACATAAGGACAAAAACGTCCAAAATTCATTACCAGTTATAACGTCAGGGTTTTTTCTGTTCTCCGTAAAGCACTGGAAAATTGTAAAAACTCTGTTTGACTGCAAAATGTCTTTGGCTACTCCTATGTCTTACCAGCTCTCCTACCCTTTTCACTGAATTTCACATACCGTGTTCTTTGAGGCCTGTGTGAGCTTTGTGAAGTGCCTGACACACAAACACATTAAGGATGATGATAATAAAGGCAACACCTCAGCATTAGTGATCAACCTTTAGTTCCAGACCAGCACTAACACATCACGTTGGGGGAAGCCGAAAACATGGTGGGTGTGTGAGTTGACGTGGGGAAAAAAACACTGCTATGAAACAGGGTCAATGTTCAAAGGTCAATATTAAGTATCCAACAGTGGACTCTGATGTGCTCAGCAGAGTGACTCCCCATTTCGGCAGAACAAAAAGCCATTCAGTCAAACATACATAAGTACTGTTTTTTGTTTTCCATGTCACTGCTATGTTTAAATTCATCCTCAGAAGAGTGATACAGCTCTAACAAAGGAAGGCAGGAAATTTTAAGACAGATGAATATACCTCTTTAGCAACAGTATGCCAGTGCAGGTGAGTTTCACACACATCCATCCTTTCCTGGTGAAGGAACTTGCACTTGTCTGGTACCAGAAGGGCATCACTCACAAATTCGCCCACTGAAAGAAAAAAACAAAAACATAAAAACCCCGAGAAATGTTAATTTTGCTTTCAGTACCTCATCCTTAGAAACCTTTAGCTAGGCACAGGGCAGATTTTGTCAATAAGTGGCAGGAGCTGTTTGCAGAGAATGAAACAGTTTCCAAATGGTGCTTCCTTTAGCCTCCTCTTCAAACTTTCCATTTGAAAGTAGCCCCTGTCTTCAATCTTGGAGACATACTAGATTATGAAGACTTTTGTATAATATGCTAACTTCCATTTACCTCGTGTGAGACTTGCAGGACCTATCTAAGATGTGTGTGGTGCAACCTGAAGCCCAAACTTGGTGCACCCATCTCCTGGGAGTTGGGGCTCCAGGAGGGACAACTACATTTTACATTTAAGCAGCAGTAGGGAGAGGGTTTGAAGTGTTTAGAAATTCTTAGTACAATTCCAGGGTATTTCTACTGAATTAAAGCACAAACACCAACATCATACACTTCAATATTTTTCTTGATGCAGCCTCTTTATCGCAACAGTGTTTCATCATCCAGAGGAATTCAGGTTAGCCCAGAAGGCTGATGAGCAAGTGGAGCTCACCAGCCAGGGAACAAGATGATTCATGGATCACCTGAGTCCCTCGTCACATTGAAGTGGAAAAAAATGGCTCTTTACCAAGGAGATAACTGACCAGAGAGATTGTACAGTCTACAGCAGTAAGACAAAAATTCACACGCTACTGAAATGAACAATGCTCACAGCTTCAGTACTTAAAAATAAGAAGAAATTCAACTGTTAAGTAACATGATTTATTAGATTAAAAATCACTGTAATTGTGTACAATTCTGGCATTGCAATTAAATAACCCCAAGACCTGTCAATGATATTTTTTTAAAGGAAAAATTAGAAAGTACTTTTGAGGAGCTGATCTACTGATGAGTACAGCACATGATTCCACTGGCATAAATCAGCTCCCTGAAGCACGCTTGTCTGTAACCTCCAAAAATCTACAGCCTCTGCATATTAATGAATGAACCAAGGTGGCTCAATGGCTGCATGGATCTAATAACAAGTTAATTAATCAAAATGAGATGACTACAAGTTTACCGTGCAGTAGAGGGTTGTCTCAGGGAGCTGACGATGCGGCTCTTGAGGCTTACAACTTAAAAGTCATTTTTAAAAATAATCAACACTCAATGCATTGGGGGAAATCAGAGTTCAGCAAATAGATGCACATATCTTTGCTAATCACCAAGATGTCTACTTCACGTAAATTTCCTTGCCACATTTCAGTGCTTTTGATCTGACACCTTTAGAACACAGTCAGTTAGTTTACTAGGAAAAAAGAAATTTCGTTATCTTTTTCCTTCAGTGACATACTCTAATGCCTGAAAATTATTAACATAAATACCTTCTAGAGGCATCCAAAAATAAACCTGCAAAAGTAATGAGTTAAAACACTTTCAGGTAACCCAAAATATAAAATCTTCAGCTTCTGTTAATGAAGTCTCTGCTCCCAGTGGTATCACAGCCTAATCTTACACTGAGATGTGAATAAATTGGTACCTTGTTTTTAGCCACACTTGTCTTTGTAGGGGATCATCCTGCCACACATCCAAAGCCACTCAGAACCCAAATAATTTCTAATGCTTCAATTTAGCCAAGTACCTGAGCACTAAGGAAGCACATGGGTGTTTTGCTGAAGTCTCACGGAGTACGTAGACTTTGCTCTCCTAGGACATACAACTTCATACAGAACTACAGTTTTACTTTTCTGGTTGTTCAAGCACACGAAACATTCAGAGCAGCCTTTATGGCATTTCTATAAAACCAAAGAAAAAACAAATGAACACCAAAAAAACCCCAACCAAAACCTGGAGTGCATGTTACTCTGGCAAACCAGATCTGACGGATATGGATATAATTGAAAGTACAGTAACAGATCTAACTTTTATACAAAACACATGTATCTGCTTTATAAAATCAGATTTTTTTGAAAATAAGGTAGCATCCTTCTGGTAACCCAAATTCTCATTTCAAATGAGGCTCCATTTTGCAACCAATTGCTGAATTTCACAGAAATCCATTGGAACAAGCTACTCCCTCATTTTCGGAATGAAATAAGTAGCTGGGGAGAAGAGTTGTTATTTAACCTAGCACTCCTTCATGATAGGGAATTATAATAAATTAATTAGGGTTGTGAAAATCTGGGCAATAACAATCATTTGCAGCTTTGCATGTGATTCCTATTGCCTTCAACTTTTTTATTTCAAATAAACTTCAATTCTGCCCATTATTTAGACACACACAGAACTTCTGCACTGGAAACTTTTTTCATTTGTTTCATTATAATTATTACTGAAGTTTAAATACAAAGCTCTGAATTTTTGTTCTATTTTTGTTCCTGTTCTTTTAAATAAATGTTCAAGTGGCAGTTTGGTGAACTAAACTAAGTTCACTTGACAACTGCAATGTTTATTTTGCCTGTGCTAGTCTAACAGAAACACAAATCCACCAGAAAGAAGCCCAGCAAGCCACGACTAAACCACAACCATGCCACGGACAGAAGGGCTTGCAAAATCTGCACCAACTCCATACCACATGTGGTTGTTGTTATAGCCAGCACCTGCGCTGTCTTTTTCAGGCTTACATTTATGGCTTTTTCCTGTATTATTCTTATTTCTTCTGCATCTCTTGTATTTTGATTACAGCTGTACATCTGTGCTCTGCTGAGGTACTCTAATACTAAACCATAATGGCACAATTTATCTATTGGTGAGCTCATAAATCACTGAACTCCCTCAAGCGATCCAAAACACAAGTGTAGCAACTACTTGCTTTGCGGTAGCTGCTTACTCGCTCTTGCAGGGAAAAGCTGGACAAAACCAGATCCCCCTGGCTTGTGGGCTTCTGACTCATCTGGAGAAAACAGCCTGGAAGGGGAATTCTGGGCAGAGATGATGATTTACCATGGTAAAAACCAAAGAGCCTGTGCCTAGAATTTCTTTAGCTAAAGGCTGAAAATCTCACCCTTGTAAGAATAAGTTGCTTCTTACTAACTCAAACCTATGTCTTTTAACTGTCTGCATGTCACTAGAACATGGACTGTGTCAATGTAGTAAATCACATTTTTAAAATTTCAGTTTTTTTCTAATGTCAGTAATCCCATTTCTGATGCCTAATTCTCTATAGTGTTTGTAGCAGACTTCTTCATATTGCCCCATCCTGGTATCACAATGTGTTAGTGGTTCACATTTTTCAAAGACAGTTTTGCCAAAAGCTATGATGCCACGTTTTACTATTAAATTATTTTACTTCAGTCAAGCACATCCTATTTTCTGAAAAGTACTTTTGGAACAACAGATTTTGTGCTGTAAGATCAGAAGTTCTGGTTCAGAAATTTCATTTTTCAACCCAGCAAAGACTAAGAAAGAGCATTAAGAATCAACATCTAAGAAAAGAAATAAGATTGTAGTGAAGGTAACCGATCACACACATTTAAATCTTCCTTAGGAAGAAAAGGGCCCAGCAAGTGGGCATGCTTGTAAGAAGATGACTACCCTATCTGCTTAATGGGAGATATATCAGGGTAAAGTAATTCAAAATTGAAATACTATACCCTGTGTGAGACACGGTCCTGAGCAGCAGATCTTCCATCCACTGCATAAACCAGATGGGATGTGAGGATTCATCCAACATTGCACAGAAATAGAGCAAAGATGATGAGGGTAATAAAACAAAAACCGTGACAAAACCAAACACCTGCTAGCAGATTGCTGCAGATGGTTAGGATCCCAACCAAAGAATAAGCATGTTCAAATTACGTTCAGAGGAGTACTTTCAAACAAAGCCTGTGCTAAATTTTGCATGAGGAGGCAGCACACATGCTGAGGCTCTGAGACTCAAGACTTCACTTTCCGTGTCACTGATGAGAACAAAAGCCTTGCTAAAATGAATTTACAAGATCAGGTGCTTGCACCATACGTATTTACAAACACTCAGAGAAACATGTCATTTCTCTGTCACTTCACAGATATTATCCCAAACCACAACACACTCAGTATGGTGCAGCGAGGAGCAGATCAACTCTGCATTGTTCTCCATCCCGCTGTCGCGGGGCTTTGCTCTGCCCTGCACCACCTCTGCCTACCCAGGTACCTTTATTTATTACGCATTGCTTTACACATACGTTGTTACATTTATTTAAGCAGCCATATAACTTTAAGTGCTTTTATTAAGGGTGAAGTTTATGTAAGTCTTGATGTGTGATGCTTTCTCTTATTTATAAAGTCAGTAATTAAAGGTTAGCTGCAATCTGCATCACAGCGCAAGCCAAACACAGTGGGCTCAAATACAAAGAATCCACACTTCATTGAAAATGCTTTTTCTTTTCTTCAGAAGTCCAGAAAAGCAGAGAAGATGCAAAGCACCTAGATACTTCAAAAAACATTCTTTTTTTCCGTAAAATGATACAGTAAGAACAATTACCTAGCAATATACACAAGTAGCCATAGTGTACTCCAGTGTTTCAGACTCAGTATCTACAGATGGAGAGGTTGTGCCTGTCAAAACCTGGTTTGAAGGAGGGTTGGCTGCCATGCTGAGCCACAGCCCAGCTTTACTCTGAACTCAGGTGCCAGACATATTAAGCTGGACTGTTAAAGATCTTGAGTTTAAAAGATTTTAACAGCCTATAGTAAAAAAGGCATTTGTAGATGTCTCCAATTCCAAGTCTCATTTTAAATGGAAGTTAAAAAGAAGCACTGTTTAGAAAGCATGTTAAAACCCACATAAAAGACAATTTCTATCTAGACTGTTACCTATTAAGGATTACCAATATTAATACCAGTACCCAGTCATGTATCAAATACCACCCTACTGTGCCTCCTACCCCAGTAACCTGTAAGCATTGAGAGCAGCACTGAAGAACACTGAAGCCCCTGGGCAGTGGCTTGTGATGGGCAGACTGCGACCCCAGCGAGTCTGGCACTACAACATGATCCCGCTGGCCTTAGAAGCTCAAAATCACCTCCCTCAACCCCATCCTGAATGCCAAAATTAGAGGCCTTTCCCTAAAACCCATCATCAGCTGACAGAAAGGTAAGGTGGTGCTGATAAAACATGCTGCCTGGTGTCCCAGCAGCTTGGACCATCTGTAGTTTTCTGATGAGTAACAGGCTTACTACCTGTGCAGAAAACTGCCCCCACAAAACAGCTCTGTAGGAAGACTGTCCCCACCATTTTATCTGTAACCTACGGCATGAATTTCAGTAAGAGTCCTAGGGCATGGCAGATGGACCGCAATGCAGACCTGAATTTGAGGGGCAGGAAAAGTGACAGCACAACCTGCGCAGCCACCTCTGGGGTGTGATGTGGGAACAGCTGCAGCTCTTCGGCCTTCCAGGGGCTCGGCCAAAACCAACACTCACTCCATCAACACACCTCTGTATTGTCCCTTTCGTCCTCATAAAGTTCCAAGAAGTTATTTCCCATAACAATAGCTTAAGTTTTTTATTACTTTTTGAGCAAACCCATCCACTATGTTTTAAGCATCTAAAAGTAAGGCCAGTGGTTCTCCAACAGATATTTTCACAGCATCAAACACGTCTATTGCTTTAGTATTTTTTTCTGCTTCAAAGAAGTCCTTGAATGCTTCTGTATTCCTGCTTTCAATGAAACTTGAAAAGGTAAAGAGAGTACACCCACTAAAAAGTGGTTTATTGTTCTGTTATTTAGCATTTGTAACAACAAATACACCCTGACGCACCAACTCTCAAGTAAACCACCTTCACTATTCACAACATTTATCCATTTGTTTTGCTACAAAAGGCAACAATTGGGGATGAACAAAGCCTTCTATTAGAATAAAAACTGACTGGTAATTCCAGCTGTACTACATCTTAGTGCCTTGATGCTCTTAAAACAATTTTGAGAAATCACAATTAAGGTATTTTTCAGAAACACTGTGGTGGCACACAGCATATGACCATACTTGGGGTACAAGATCCAAGTAAAAGAAAATCCAGTGTAAGGAATTCACTGACATCTAAATATCCATGCATGCATCATAACAAGGAGCTCCAGTCTTGATACATCATGTGTTCCACCGTGATTTTTGGGAAGTCCAAATAGGACACCCGAAATTCTGGAGTCAAAGGGCTAAAATCCTTTAGGTACAATCCACCAAAGTCCACTTGTCTGGATAAAAATAATGAACCATATACTAAGAAATATACCTGTAAGTATTTCATGGTGGTTATTATGTCTTCATAAAGTACCGTACACAGAAAAGGTTATTCTCAAACCTTCTTTGTCCTACCCCTTTGAGCACACACATTTTCCTGGTTTCACAGAATCAAAGAATATCCTGAGTTGGAAGGGACCCACAAGGATCATCGAGTCCAACTCCTGTCCCTGCATGACAAGCCCACAGTTCACACCATGTGTCTGAGGACGTTGTCCAGTCTCTTCTTGAACACTGTCAGGCTTGGGGCCGTGACACCTCCCTGGGGAGCCTGTTCCAGTGCTCCACCACCCTCTGGGGGAAGAACCTTTTCCTCATGCCCAACCTAAACCTCCCCTGGCACACCTTCCTGACATTCCCTTGGGTTGGGACAGAGTTAATTTTCCTCACAATAGCTAGTATGGGGCTACATTTTGGATTTGTGCTGAAAACAGTATTGATAACACAGAGATGTTTGAGTTGTCACTCAGCACTGTTCACACAGAGCCAAGGTCTGTTCTGCTTCTCACACCGCCCCACCAGCGAGTGGGCTGGGGGTGCACAAGAAGTCTGGAGAGGACACAGCTGGGACAGCTGACCCCAACTGACCAAAGGGATATTCCACACCATATGATGTCATGCTCACCATGTAAACTGGAGGAAGAAGGAAGGAGGGGATTGTTGGGATTTACAGCATCTGTCTTCCCAAGTAACCATTACATGTAACAGAGCTCTGCTGTTCTGCCTGCCCAGGGGAAGTAGTGAATAAATTCTTTGTTTTCCTGTGCTTGCACGTGTGGCTTTTGCTTTACTTATTAAACTGTCTTGATATCGACCCACGAGTTTTCTCACTCTTACTCTTTTGATTCTCTCCCTCATCCCACCAGGAGGGAGTGACCAAGTTACTGTTTGGGGCTTAGTTGCCAGCTAGGGTTAAACCACAACACACATAAATGGAATTTCTGCTCACTTTGCTGCTTTTTTGCCTGATTGCATTTTCTGATAAAATTGTCTTACGTTCCAGATAGAACACAAGTGTCATTCAGATTTGAAGCACTATGCCAATAATGGATACATCTGTTTACACACAAGAAGATTCATATACACATCATCACACTCAGGCATCTTTATAGATGAAGCTTATAAACATTCCTTAAAAGTCTGCAGCACCTCAATGGTTCATTGAAGCATTACGCTAATTTACTATTCTCCTTTTTTTCCACTTGTCTCCTCCATCTTCAAGGAAAAGTCTTGCTGGGAGCACAGTAAGATGCCTTTTCTGTCCTTCTCTTTCTCATTAATGCAATGTAACGTAAGTGTGCTAAAGCCCACTAACTCCAGCATCATGGGTTATGTCACCTGTTGGGATCCCACCTCCTGCCCCAACATCCTAAAAGGCCCACAAAGAGAAAAAACTCCCTCCCAGAACTTGTTATCAGCATGACCAGCAGCACAGGTTTCCCCCAAGAGGCTATCTGAAGGGTTTCCCCATTGTTTGCTTTCTCTAGGCACCAGCCGCTCACACTACTGAACTTTCTCATCCTGCACCACAAATCAAAATGCTGCTTCTCAAGCATGATTTACGGAGCAACAGGCCCAAAAGTGGGCTGCAAAGTTCAGCTTGGGAAGTTGAGAAATTTCAGGATTGAGTTGCTCTCCCTTCCAGTTCCTCAGTGCATTGGTTACACCTGCAAAGCTTCTGCCACAAACGAGCACACTTGTTGCAGACACAGCCCCCTCTCACCACATTATGTAATCCTGCCTATTTTCTTGGAGATAGTGAGTTAGGAAACAGCAGGAGTAATAAAGTCTAGGGATGTAACTCTGGATAGCTTGACTCCATCCTGCTTCAGTCACAGAGCTCCTATGTGATGCAGCCCAAGCAAAAATCTTTGCTCTTTCTTCCACACCATGCTTAATTGCTTATTGCTTCCCTTTCCTCTCTTTTCTGCAGCCTCAACAGACTTTTCAGATCCACTTTTTACTTTTCGCTCCATTATCAGAGTAGTCCTGTTTGATAAAACTGCAGCAGGACATGGTGAACTGCTCTGGAGGGCTGGTGAATGCATTGGGCATTGCAGCCTAGCTGCCTACAGTGAAAAAAAGATAATCATGTGAAGGATATCACTTGCAGGTGCTTGCTGAGGAGTAATTTGGTGGTGTTGTGGGTTTGTTTGTTTGTTTGTTTTCCCCATAGTTTTTGGAGCAGGGGATGTGTGGCTTCTGGGGGATTCCAGGTCCCATCCTAAACTGACAGCAATATGTCAGTCAGAACAGATCTGCAGTGCTATAAAAAGAGCAAGCAATGAAAAAGCTGGAAGGTGATGGAAACCGAGGTAAGTTAGAAAATACTGTTCAATCCTGCATACAGCATACCTGAGGGAACTACTGCGTCCATCAAACAGGAGAACAGAACAACCCAAGAATTTACTGGAAACTGTTTGAAAACAGTCGGTAGACTTCACAGAAAAGAAAAAGCCTGAAAGAAACAGTACAAGAAAACTCTGAAGAAAAGAAATGAGATGTGAAAGGCATCATGAGACCATTTTGTGAAGATTCAGTAAGCTTTTTGTGAGGATTCTCAAAGTAGAATCCTGGGACTCTGAAAATTACTTGAAGTGTCCTGAGCCACAACCAAGTTAGCAGAAAAATCAGGAGGGAAAGAGGACAGTGGTACCTTCAAAAATAACAGCACTTTTACTCCGCTCAGGCTGTCTACACAGTACTGTCTGCAAAATGCAGTTATAGGCCTGCTATTACATGCCTGCTGCCATTCCATATGAAAACCATCCTGTCCCTGTGTAGCTTTTTTACTACAGCGAGCTGCAATAAAAGAAACGTAGAGATGATGTTCCTCCGAGCACTGACCAACTCAGTCTGGAAAGGAAGTGCAAGGGAAAAGAGATTAGAGTATCTTGACCTTCTGTGCCCACAAAAGCTGCCATGGAAAACAAAACCATAAAACCTAAAATGTTTTCTTTACAAAGGTCTCTTCTCCTCCACAACAGCTGAATTCTTTTTCTTCCACACTCAATGTACACATTCCTGTCAAGTACTTAGAGTGAAATACAATGTGTGAGGTGTAGGGGTACAAGGAATGAGAAACGAAAGGAAAGAAAACAAAAAAGTTTCCTGAATCCAACCTCATATACTGAGGACCTCCTATTACCAGAATGGAACAGCAGAAAATACTCTGAGTATAGATTCCCCTGGTTCCATTCCACGTTTTGAGAGGGTGCTGTATACAGAACAATTCTCCATCACTCAGTGGTTAAACCCATTGTGCATGAAGCCCTTTTGTTCTTTACATCCACTTCTTTTTGTAGTGTTTATTTCATAAAAGCCATCACTGAGCATGTCCCAGGATCTCGAAGTCATTAGCTGCTGAATAAACCAGGTAAAACATAAGGTATACCACCATGGACAATAAACGTATTTGAGGAACTGGCTGAAACAAAGGTTTTCTTCTTAAAGGGACACTTTTTCAAGAATCCCCTCACCAGAAGTCAAAAAACCAACACTATCTGGACTCACTAACCCCCAAGAGAAGGAAACAGAAACACTATTCTGGCCTCACCATCCACAGGGATCCTGCACATATTCTTAGTAAACGCCCACCTATCACCTCAAGAAAGGACCTATTTCATTCAGGGCAGAAAAAGGTCATTGGTACACGGTCGCAATAGTCTTTATATCAGAATCATCAGGCCAGTGTTGAGATATTGCAAATAAAAAAAAAAAAAGTTATACTAAGAAAAAGCCTCAAGTGGGGAGAATAATTTGCTGAAATACATTCTTTTAATCATTTTCAGGCTTTTTATATAAAGAATATTTTGATTTTTTTTTCACATCTCAAAATATTAATTGCCTCCTGCCTGGTAGTCTTCTGACTTTTCAGATATTTGCTTTATTCCTTGTACTCATGTACTTAAATCCTCTCCCAGTTATGCAACTCTTCCTGACTGATGAGCTCCTTTACAGTTCTGCTCACACAACTGCCAGGTGAGACATTCAAGAGCAGAGCAGGGCACTAGTCAAGCACCAAATATCGAAAAAGCCTGTCGAGGGAGAAGTCGCCTGTGGGAAGTCAGCGCAGGTCACTCGCAGATCCTTGTCAAGTGCCCTTAGTTCCCACAGCAGGTGGCAGAAACCAGCAGAGAAACCAGACTGGACACCACTCGGTGATATTTCCCATCAACTGGTCCTCCCAGCCTCTGCCACTGGAGGGGGAATCACCTGCCCTTCCCACGTTCTAAATTCAGAAGGAGAGCTGGAAACGTGTGCCAGGGCGTGCATTTGGCAATCACAACATGGAAAAAAGAATGGTAAGGAAAAACTGAGGAGGCGTGATCTCATTTTATGACACAAATTCAACATATCCCCTTTCCCAGCAAAGTACTACTTAAAATAGGGAAGTATTTTAGTTTCAAGTGTGAGTGTTGGACCTCTTCAAGCCTAGAGTTTTCCCACCAGCAAACACCAGTCAGCACTAGTTAGACAACAAATAAAGAGAAATTCTCCTTATTCAGTTTTAAGTGTTTTCAATCTGTATGTTATATAGTTTATCTAAAGTAAAAAATTCACTAACTGTTCCCACGCCTATTCAAAGCAAAATTCACTCTTTCCCGTACTAAGATTTTAACAAAGTTGGATTTCCAAAAATGTCCAGGAAACAAAGGCTAGCATGTTTTTAAAAATAAAAACATTTCTAAGAACCTTTTTGGAAATTTTTAACAAAATTGCATACCATCATTTGATAAAGATGACGGATACTGCAGGACCCATTTTAATGTTCTTCTTGATATTTAAATATAAATACCAAATATAACTTAATGATATTTCTCAAAAGTGGATACATTCCAAATCTTAAGGAATCACATCTTTGTGAATATTATTTTTCCCCCAGCTGCCTTCAGGTTTTTACAAGCTATAATATATCTGAACTTCAAAACAGATTATGCTTCATAAATGCTTCCAAATGCAGGAATTTTAACACTCCAGCTATTAACATCACATTCTGCTGCTGCTGTGAGATGCACAACAAGCTGCACGTTGGTTGTTACTGTTCCCTCCCCCCAGCTCACTGCAGGCAGCAGAGATGTTCTGCAGCAAGATCTGCAAGTGCCAATCTCCAAGCAAGAGGTTTAAAATTTTGTGCCTTCCTTCTGGCTGAAGTGACACTTAATGCTCTTAATGCTCTCAACATGTACTTGGAAATGGACCCTGAAGTGGAAACAGCATACAATAAGATGTAATTGGATTACTTAATTCATGAATACCCTATGCATTCGTACTAGTGACTTCCTAAAGACACCAATCAAATGTTAAGATGGCACAAAGACAGGATGCTTCAAAACAATTCAGCACACCTAGGACCAGTAATCCCACTAATGCTATACATTGTTATATGATGAGATGATTTCTCATGGGTCATTCTTATTATAGTAATTGGAGTACAGCATCTGGCATTACGCATAAGGCTAGAGAAAGCCCCATTAGTCCACCGATGTCTAGAGGGAGTAATGACCATAAGCCTATAGATTGGTTGCAAGAATGAAAATGGTACAGACACCTTTAAGGCTTGGCCATCAAAAGCCATTTCAAATGTCAGGATTCAAATAAGGAATATACCACATCTTAAACAAGGAAACATTTACTTCAGGAAGATTTCAGGGTTTTTCCTCTCCTAAGCAACTTCATACTGCATTTTTCTTTATAAAAAAATGAATTCTTTTTACTTCAGCAGTAATTTAATTCATTTGTTGCTCTTTCTCTTCTGGCATTGAACAGAAATCACTATGAAATCAAGTGCAGGCAGTAATTGTTTCTGCGATACCATCCTGTGCAAAGGCTCTGATGAGTGAATAAATAACTTCATAAGCAGCAGCTGAAGATCAACTTCGCAGAAATACCTTGCTGATTACTAACAACCTAAGCAATCACTTGCCATAACATCACTGAGCCCTGAATATTCTATCTACTGAGATCAAACTTCCACTCAAATTGTTACTGCCTGTGGGTAAAGGCCTTCACTGTATCAATGGCAATGTGGGAAAACAAGAAACCACTTTCATTCCCTGCAAAGTTAACAGGTAACCAGATTAACAATCATGTGACAAAATGTGATTTTGCTCTGCACAAAGCAAAGCCGTAACTCGTCTTGCAGGAGGGATGGCAGCATGGTCTGGCAGCTCAGCTACAAGGCAGCTGGGATGGGACAGCTTGGGAGAAAGAGAAGAGCTGACCCAGGCACAGTAACTCAAGGAAGCTAAAAGATACGCTGTCAGGTAGGCTAAATGCAACATCACATTCTGCATCCAGTGAGCATCACTTTTTAGAAATAGAACACTAATTATAAGCAACAGATCACTGATAAAAACTGTCATTTCTTCAGGTAAGGACAGTTCCGAAAGGCTAGTAACCCATGTTTTTAAGTATCAGGGCAACAGAGAACTCCCTGGAACTTCTGTACAGCTATCATACACTGGTTCTTCCTAGTAAAGTATTCATGGTCAGAAGCTTCAAGATGTTTGACTTATAAACCAGATTGCAATACAAGATTCAAAGCAAAACCTGACTGATTTACCTATCTTTGAGGCATCATAGAGTCTGGGGGAGGTTCCCGATGTCTGAAGAAAGGCAGAAGCTGCTATCACATTGCAAGAAAGATGCTTCAAAAAGCAAATGTAATTTCTGGCTTCTAACATGAAACAGACTGACAACAGAAAGGGTACAGGATCCTGCTCATCAAGATACAACAGGATGTGAAAGTAATGACTGCTACTAATGATGGGGCCGAGTTGCTCTAATTAAGTAAAAGGCAAAAGCTCTGTATTGTCACTCACCTCCCCATGAGAGCACTGAATGACCCAGAAGTCAGTGTAGTTTTTATCTACAAAAAACCCTACTTTATAACAAAATCATTCCTCTCTAGTTCTCATTGCAAGAATTAAACTCAGTGAACACAGCAGTAGTTATTATACAAAGAGTTGGTAGAAAATGGTCATATTTTACCAAGTAATTAATTCCTACTTGGTTTATTTATTTTCTCTTCCTCATACATGAGTCATTGTGGACAGAAACCAAGTCAGGATTAACATGCAAGATCATGTTCTATTGAGAACTGAATCCTGTCCTGAAGGACTAACATAAACAGTATGTTACATGCAAATACTGAGGGCAATATGATAAAATAATATTTGCTATTTACACAGACTTTATGATCAGAAACACTGTCTACTGTCTAAGTCTAATTCACAGTATCAGAATGAGGATTTCTTATTCAAATAGCCTGTATCACATCACCAGATTAAAAAATTCAGAGTAAATGGATTTCAGAGCAAGATGAGCAACAGTAAGGAAGACATTAAACTCAACAAGAACAGCAAATATAGCATATTGTAGGCCTACAGCAAGGACGACAAATTAGACTGAATAAATCAAGACCAACCAGTGGGATGGAACATTTTGTAATGCATCTGAAAGGTCTATAAAAGCTTTTTTTTCAAAATTAGATTATTTGCAGATTTTTGCCCCTAGTCAAAAGCATCTAACTGAACCACTACTGAAAAAAATTTAAGGGCAAAGCATCTGTCCCAAGTGTGTAAAACAATACAAGTATGATATTAAATAAATCACAGTCAGTACATTATATATTTTTATCTACATATTTGACAACATGTATATGAATATATAAGCTGCAACACATCTTAACAAGCTTCAACACAGAGAGAACTAGGAGTAAGCTGATTGAAGTGTTTCCTGGGCTGTAGGATGGAGTTACACACGACAGCAGGATGGAAACAACTTTAAAGGGCAGGTTAGTAATCAGTCAGCAGCAAAAATTTTCAAAGCATCAGATGAAAATTGATGTTACTCTGTGCAGCACCTCTAATGTCAGCAGTAAGGCAGTATTCCTGATAGCTCACCACCAGTTTTGGTAACTAAAATTGGAGAATATACACAGAAGAGTGCACAAGCACAATGACTGCTGGTGGTGGTGTCCCTTCCCAACCAAGCGTCTCTGCTACAATTGCCCAGGAAGCCGATCCCATTCCTCAGTGCTCCTCTCAAAGTCCAGCAGATTGGACACCTCATCAATAAACTTACAATGTACTCAAGGCAGGACTGACCAAACAGGACAGCAAGTGACTCCTTGCTTGCTTGCTTTTGAACTCAAATCACAAACAACAAAAATTTCACCTAATTAGGACTTAATTATTCAGATAAGACTTTAGTACAGACTGTCATGGTCAAAAACTCTTTTTCTTGGATAAATTGCTTGGACCCTATTGTCTAGCCAAAGCTGCAGACCACGGCTGCCTCATATGGGGAAGAGGTTCAAAGTGGGCCCCATTCAGAGGGTTCTGCTGGGGAGGGAAGGTGCTCAAGAACTTCACACAGCATGGCCGTTCTCACTCAGAGATCAAAACCTGCCATGTCAGGTAACAGGGTCAACTGAGCTGATGTCCCAATCCAACAGAACCAGCACTTGGTTGCAAGTAATACTTCAAAAAAAAAAAAAAAAAATCAGTTTTGCCAGATGAGAGACAATGTCAATGAGTTCTTTAGCAGGTCTTCCCCAAAGGTGCTATTTTACCCCATTTCATCCCAGCTATAGTTGTCATATGATAAACAGAAATATTGAGAAAGTAATTGGAAATTCTACTAAAAAAAAAAAAAAAGGGGGGGTGGGTACTTCTAGGCATCAGTGTCCCAAGAAGGTATTGTCTCCTGATAACCAACTTCAAAGAGGACTTGAATGCTTGGGCATGACTTAGGTTACATCTCCTGGTGTAGCACACAGGCCAAAACACAGTGAAGACATCACTCAAACTTTGTCCTCTGGACATGCAGTTGACAGTAGCAGCATTTTTGAGCAATGAGCAATCTCAGAGACACCTTGCAAGCCATGTTGCTGGAAGAGGGGAGGGGGACAACGGGAAAGAAGTGGCACCTCAAAGCACCTGGGAGGCTCAGAAAAACATCCCCCCGCTTCTTCAATGCTCTTACTGTCCTCAGCAGAGCACAGGCTATTTTAGAGTACATTTTCCTTAAGAGCTTTGCCTCTGACAATGCACAAAAACCTGCTGTAAATGGATCCTGTTGTAACAGACCAGATAACAGCAATTGTACACAGCCAACTGCTCATACATAGTAAAAATGGTATTAGAGTTTAACTCGAAATTACATCTTAAATTTTTATTAGAATTTAAAAGTTCCTCTTGAAACACCTTGACACAGGAGACAATTTGTAAATTTTGAAGGCAGTTACATAAGTGAAAATTGAAATAAAACTTCACAGCCGCCTATCATTTTAGAGAGTTTAGCAAAAAGGAAATGTATGAGACTTCAGTATTACTTCTTTATGATATATTAAATTACCTTGAGGGATCATTGTTAGTTAATAAAGAAGAGCAAATTAAGTACTAAAAAGGTTCTGGGTAAGCTACAGGAAAAAAAATATATATATTAGGAGTCAATCAAGTTTTAATCTAAAATCTTGTTTCCCACACTAACTGAGAACAAAGTGACATACCAAAACGTTTATGATTCACAGAATGAAGCAAAAGAGCACGTGGAAAGGAAGTTCACACTGTAACTAGTCTGAAGTTTGACTTTTTTTTTTTTCCTCCAAAATTTGAAACAGGAAAAGAAACATGAAAGATTTATCACTTCAATGCCCTACAACAACAATACAATGATGACTGTGATTTACACAGGGTATGTTTTCTATTTTCAAAGCCAACCTAATATTTAATGGTATAAAACCGAAGATTACAAGCAAAAAAATACACTGGACAGCCAAATATTTCATGGGCTATTGAGCATGGGAGGTAGCATTTTCAAAAAGTAGTGAATGCTGTAAATGTTGTTTCAGACTGGCCCACGCCAGCCTGGGTCAACGTTTCTCTCAAAAGACGGTGTCTCCATGTTCTCCCCTTCCTCCGCCTGGCCTCCTGTCAGCACTCCACACCTGTGACCATGCCATCAGTAAGACCAAAGACAGGGGGTTTTTAAACACCCCTTACCAAATAGCAATTTTGGGATGATTTATTTAGTCAGCTTGGCCCACTTTGCACCAAAACTGTTTGCCAGCTGATCTTTGCTGAACTGAAGATGAGCTCAAGTGGAAGGCTGGAGGACAGACAGCAGAAAGATGGATCCAGATTCAACAACATCTGAATATGTCTTTCAACTCTGATTCAGCAAAGCATCCATAGATGGCTATTGGTCTCTCTGTGGCAGTGTCAGCACCATCGGATGAAAACCCTTCCCAGAAGACTTCAATTTCTTCTCAGACTAAAGAAAAAATACATAATTCAATCCAAGCTTAGCCAGTTTATGAAATAGATGTAACACAAATTGGCTGGTACACAGGGAGCAAAATTTGAGATCAATTACAGAACTTACAAGGGATTTCACGGTAAGAAGGAAATATTCCTGAAGGCTGTTACCCAAACAGAAAACTACGCATACAAAAAAGTCCATGGTATGCAAATGGCTTTGCCTATCACATACTCAGTACAGAATGAATAAAAGACTCCCAGAAAACAGGTAAAAGGAAACAGTTCCTGCTGTGGGCTCATGTGTATGCTCTTGATCATTTCTCATTTGAACTATAAGGTGAAATATGGGCTTTTCAGGCATAGGGCAGGATGCTCCTGTGTTAAGTAACATAAAAACAGTAAGGCAGCCCTTTTCCCAGAGAGTTTGTAATCTCTCTTGAGTGGACTGGTTCCAAACAGCTGTAGTCACAGGGAGCTGATTGTAAAGAATCAATAATCTTGTAACAGATTAAGAATAGTCATAAGGGAAAGACAATGACTTGACAAAGTACCAGATACTCAGAAATTGTGTCCTAGGTTAAACTATAATTAAAAGGTATGAAACACATCATATATAAGATCAGCTTGATGGGTATCAGCTAAGAGAAAACCTAAAATAAAACCCAGTCTCCCTCAAAGCATGGAGGATCACACTTCCTAAGCAGCAGACACTGCTTATGTATTCACTTGACTACCTTCTGGGAAAAGCAGCAGAAGCCAGTATTACTACAGAGCCAAAATTAATTTTGTTACCAAAATTAACTTTGATACCAAGTTGTTATGATTCAATTTTCTGTTGACCTAGTTGCAATGATCTAATAAAAAAAATGGGGTAATTTAAATATCTTATACATCAAGAACTTACTGACAAAGCCACTGGGAGTCAAAGATCAAACATATTAATGCAGAAAGTAAATAACTTCCAATACTCATGATCCTCATTCATCATCCCTAGGTACAAGTTTTTGCTATCTTTCAGTATTTCAAACTGAACAATTAGGAAGCATTTTTAATGGCCAAGTTAAATACATCAGTTTGAGAACAGAACAAAGATACAACTCTTATCTATCAATTTGGCATTTTTTAGGTAAATACAAAAAAATTCCTGGGTCAAAAACAATAACAAAAATTTAAGAAGATGAAAGGTTATTACTACAATTTTTAAGAATACTCTTACATTCTACTAAAACTGAAGTATTTTGTATTAGCTTCAGGTTCACATATTTAACTGGAACATTACCCTTTAAGTTCCCTTAGTGATTATTAAGAAAAATATTAACACAATTCTAAACAAACTAAAAAACCCTACTGTTATTTCTGAACCTGGAGGTCGGTAAGAAAGTTAAAAATGTCTGAATAAAGTTTAAATCCACAGCAAAAGCAAAATGCAGGACTAATCATACATTCACCAATACACATGAAACCACTCATGAAGAAAGACCATACAGTAATCAGTAAATCAGCAGCAATTCTTCAAGCTAATGAAGTATTAAAGGCATTAGCTTTATTTTTGTTAACAAGCAGGTTGTGGGTATTATTAAGTATTATGCTGGTATGATCTATGCACAAATAGATCAAGTCTAGGAAGTTTAAAACCAAACTGGCCATGCATAACCGCTCTGCGGAAGCAGATTTTTTTGCTTCCATCACTTTGCAACTCCCCCACACTTACATGTTTCTTCATTTTTAACCCTACAAAGGCACAAGTAGAGAAGAGTACAGTCCCTTTGAAATAAAATGAATGCAAGTCTTCTCGTGGAGAATAAATAAAGAAATGCAAGCACAGGATTAAAAAACCACACAGACAATCCCATCAGGTGCTTGCTTTGGTAAGCGAATGCCAGTGCATTCCTACCCCTGGGCTCTGTAGCTGTTCTTCTTTTAGCCTCCTGTAACAACAGGGATGAGTAAACTACAGAAACCCACGACAACCCCTACGCTAACAAGCCAGACAAGACTGGCGGGGTGGGGGGAAGCAAAAGCTTGCTCAAAGGGGACAGAGTGACTACCCAGCAGCAGCCCCCTGGCCTCATGGGGCCAAGCTGGCGGCTCCTTGGACCATCCACCCCCATCTTGATCACTCACCCCGCACCTGACCTCTGTGCAGCTTTCCCAGCAGTCTTCTCACACACAGTCAAAATGGTTCCTTAAAAATAATACACTACTGTTTCACTGATTTTGGAAGAGGGGTCAGATTAAGGGCTGCTAAAAAAAGAAAAAACCAAAACAAAACACCAAGGAAAAAACAAACAAACAAAAAAAACCACAACCAAACAACCACACAACCAAAAACCTACAGCAAAACACCAACAAAACATCAAAGCCAACTCCATGAGAAACCTCTTGGGTTTCTGTTGCCACTGGTTCCATGATAAGCATACTAAAAGCAGCTTGCTTTTCCCATTTCAAAGAGAACCTAGTCTACATGCACTCATCAAAACCTGAGTTCCTAGGTGGTTAATGAATGCTTTGTTCTTATGAATCGCATATAACCATTCTCAATTTATATTTCCCACTGCAGAAGTTTTCTGCAAGAAAATAAACCCCCACATTTGAAGACAAAATATCTGCTGTTACACAGTAGTTTTTAGCATCCTCCCCAAGTATAAGCTTTCATGTGAAAGAGGAAGGAACCCAACGGGAATTTCTGCTCGCATGATAAAGATGCCTGTGCTTGTGGGTAAGGGACTGGAAGTATTGAAACGTGTTTGACCTCCAAATGTCAGCATGTTCATCTAGCAAAGATTTTGGAAGTTTACATAGGTATGAAGTGCTATAACTCTTTCCGTAGGGACACAGTCTGAGCACAGACATCAGCCATCGGTCTGGTGGGAAGATGCATGGTGCCATCCCAGCACTGCTCTGTGGACACAGACCTTGAATCCCAGCTTGTCATGCCACCGAACACTCCTGGGTCCAAGCCTGGTCGACACAAGGCCGTACCTCTCCTTCATCCCCAGGCTGTCGGCAACAAGGTCTGAAGAATGAACGTGTGCTAGATCTGAGCTTCCAGCACAGGCTCGTAATACTGTCATGCCTCTCCTTGCCAGTTACGGACAATTTATCCTCTGAGGGCAGACAAATGCTGAGGTGCTGTGCTGTCACATCCTAAGTGCTAGCTTTATCAGGCCTCACTGCCTGAAGGGCAACGTGCCCTAAATGAGAAATACTGCACTGAAAATTAGCCAAGTTATTTCCCACACTTACTGAAAGTCATTTTGCAAACACTTTTCCAAGGTTACAGATGAGCCTTCTGACACAAACCTTCCCCAAAAGCCAGATTATCTACTAAGGATGGTAAAGTAAGAGCAAATTTATGAACAAATGTCTCAAGTCTCTTAATGAAGGGCAAAACAACTCCCACAGAAAACCACTTAATTCATTAAACATAGGGGTTTTTGCCTGCCTGAACTAAAAAGGTAAATATGGAGAATAATTCATACCACCGACAACAAAAAACAAATACATATCGTGTTGGTTATATTACACACATATTTTTCTATTTTATCGCTATGGTTGACAAATTAAGAACTATTTTACTGTGTTATTAAAAAAAAAAAACCAAAACAACAACCAAACATTTTTTATGAAAAGTAACTCCGATGCCTTGGTCAAAGTGTTGCAGCACAAAAAAATACCAAATCTAGAAACCACCGAAGAACTTACATTCAAAGCAATACTGCTCAAATGCAAGGCCAACTCTAAATTGCATGGGCACAATAATACTGTGAAAATAATGAAAAAAAAAAAACAAAAAAAAAAAACAACAACATGGATATAACGTGCAACACCAAGTGCACAATAACAGCTTTTGTCCAGAGGCTGCTGATCCCCTGGAAGCATTGCTAATTTATATTTCATGCAATCAGAGGTGGTTCAGCTGTTCCCAGGCACAACGGGACTACAGAAGCACTAAAAGACACATTCAACTGTGCCATTTCCTCTGCAGTGGCTGTGTCACCCTGCAAGCACTCACCATCGTTCTTTAAATTCTTCAATTTCTCCTATATATAATGCTACTTATGAGGATGACCAGAATGGCACACAGTATTCACAGATACAGGTTAAGTCCACAACTGACAAAGTGGTACAGTTATATCCTGTGTCTTGTTCCCCGGTTCCTTTCCTAATAATCCCTAACACCACTTTCTTTGGCACTAACTAACCTTTGTTTACAGAGCTATTAATACCCTAGGTCTCGGCCCTGAGAAGTTAGAGACTCCTCACTGTATCACCAGATACACACTAAGATAAGATTAATTCATTTTGTGCTTCTCCCATGTACTCTGCTTTCACTACATCTGCTTTGGCCTACCACTTTACCTCCAGTCAATCAACGTCAAAGACCCATCTGAAATTCTTCATAGTTTGCCTTCATTAATTTTACCCTGACTAACTTAAGCGTCATCATCAAATGGGTTACCTCACAACTTACGCTCTTTTTCCAAATCACAAATATTTTGAATGTAACGGGCACAAGAACTGATCCCTTGAGATTCTACTGGTGACCTTTCTCCACCTTGAGGATGGACCATTAATTCCTGCCTTTATCTTTCTTCTTATTTAGCCACATAAGAGTTTTCTATTCCATGGTAGATTAATTTCTTTAATAGCTTCTGGTAATGGAGCTTGTTAAATTTCTTCTGAAAAATTGAAGTAGACACACTATCCACTTGCCTACCTACTCCTTTAAAAAGACCTGAAAGAGCCTCTTCCTCAATATCATACTCACTAAGAAGTTCCATATTCCTAGGTCTTCAGCATTTAAAAAAGCATCATCATCACCCCCAACAGGCTCACTGAAATACATTTCCAGTATCTTCCATAGCATCTTTCAGAAATATCCAGTGACTCCCACCACTGACTCTTCCTTTGCAGTTCTCAACTGCATCAAATCTGTTGGCAACATTCAACCCTCCTCTGAGACCAGAATGTATTTAGGATGAGATCTTATCCACTGCTTTCAGTTAGATGATGCATACAATGGATGTATATAATGAACAAGCTATGAAGCTCACACAGTGGTTTAACGCATTACTCGCAGGTTGTGTGTGTGTGTGAACGTACACAACTATCAAAGCCAAATATAGGCATATGCTTCATAAAGAATCCTTGTATGCACGTGCACATACACATAAATACACATACATGATTTTTCAAATGCTTTACCATTTGGAACTCAACTATGAACCGACACGTGTGGTTTTGAAACTTCTCCCCAGCCTTCCAACTACGAACTAGGGATGACACTCCTCACCTCATGACCTCTGTGAAACTCAGCCTGTGTCTCCAAAGTGCTCAGGTAAGGTTGGAGAAACTTCTGAGAGGAAAATTACTTTTGTCTCCAGGCAGCAACTAAGGCTGTGGGAGAGACTGAGCTTGCTCAGGCATGAGGGGCCATCCCACAACTGCAGTCTCCCTGGTACCGCTTGCACAGCAAGCGAACTATGATCAAAAGGCCACCTTGGCTTCCCCTGTTCCTAATTTTTGAGCTCTTTTTATCCTCACTAATACTCTTGCAGCACTACTTTTTGTGGTTAACTCATTTTATATACAGCACCACAGAAAAAACAGGAACATGCTGGTTTTAATTCCTGACACAGTCTGGACAGAGTTACAAGACACAGAAAACTTAGTCCAGATAGCGTTGGTTACAGAATCACAGAATGTTACGGATTGGAAGGGACCTCAAAAGATCATCTAGTCCATTTGGTCATTAGAGCAGAAAACAGATTTATCTTTTCAAGCTCCTAAACACAGAAAAAACAAAACACAGTATTTACTACAATTGGTAATGCTGTCCTTACTAGAAAGTTATGAAGAAGACTTTCACGTGTCTCTGACTGCTTCCTGTGAGCTCCACAAGTGTATGCAGCACCTGGTTCTGGTTTCCTTTGTCCATTGTAAAAAGACAAATAAGCCCCTCATTTTCTATGTTTACCTATAAGGAATTCTTTTACTGCTTTACGAGTAAGTAGATCTGCCGAGCTGTTACATTCAAGACCTCAGGAAGTTTTTGTGTTTTGATCTGTTATTTTTCTTGTTAAAACCTTGCTGCAGCTACCAAACAAGTAAAACATGCATACACCCTACAAATGCACAGAAATACAGAAGTTCAGATTTATTTCTTCTGGGCTTATTATACACAAATGTTTTACATTTACTCTTAGTCATACATAAGGGTACATTGTGGTCACCACCAGAATGCTAATTTTGCTTTATCTCTTCACTTCAGGGTTTCCACGCCTTCAGCTAGGATTGGCTAAACCAACAACTGAACTGATGTTTGGCTCGAGTGAGGAGGTGGAATCCTCCAGAAACAGATCTGTGACTGCCTGAGGAAGTTTTCGTGCTACTGGTGGGAAACCTCATTTAGCATTTCTCCGCCCACTCCCCACCTCTTCCTCCAGCTGATGATATTTGGTTCCCTGAAACATGCCAAAGGCCACTTTAATTTATACTTTTTTTAAAAATACAGTTTATATAGTCCTGCTTTGTGAAGAAAATACTTGGAAAGACAGTTATAAATCACAGCTGCTTAGAATTATAATTAAAAGACAAGCTCATTACTTGTATGAATGATCAGTAACCCAACTGATGCTTAACAGTCACTTTCTTCTCTATAATCGAAGCTGACCACAACATTCAGGCCAACAGAGTTCAGATATATATAGAAAACCATTTCTGCTCAATGAAGCATGTCAGGGCACACTCTTAATTACACCAGTGACAGAAGCACTTTTAAGAACACACTGGATGAACCGGGGCCCTAAAAGCTTGCTGGAATTGGCTCAGCCGCAAGGACGCAGACAGGATAGAGCTCTGACCGCTGGCACAGTGCCCAAGAGCTGCTCTGAGCAGCACGGCACGGCTCTGGGCCTGGGCTGGACACAGCTGGGGAGCTCTGGCCAAGACTTTGCTGCAGTGGAAGGAAGCCAGTGTGTTAGGGCACCTCGTTATCCCTGCAGTTTCACAAAAAAATGGGCCTAGTCTGCACAGGCAGCGCTTTCTCATCTGCCCGCCATCACTATACCTGAAATACCACCAGTAGGTAGGAATATTGTCTGTAAGGGAGAAAAGGAGAAAGCTGAAGTATTTCTCCCAAAGAACAGTTGTGCCTTTCAGTGTGCCTGGGATTTCTCTACCCATAGTCTCCTCACTAAGCAATTCAGATTGTCAGTCTTTATGGAGATCCTCTCCTTCCTGTCAGCTAGTGCTGTCAGAAAAACTAGACATGATGTAGTCGTGTAGGCTGAAACAAAGTGCATTTTTATATTTTAGGAAAAGAGTGTGGCATGAGGCTTGTCTGCATCACTCACGTGGCTGAGTGGAGACTGAGGCAAGCTGGAGGTGGATAGCTAAACTAGCAGGGACAGGAAAACTCTGAGACAATTATTTCATGTCAATCTGTTGATTAGGCACCACATGGAAAAGCTAGCGGAAAGCACTTCCAGGGTATCTGGAAGAGAAGCTTTGCCACTGCAGACAGAAATAGGTGCTCTAAACAGGGAGCTGAAGAAGAAAAAAAGAAGTACTGCCACGTAGCAGAAGTAAACAGGAGTTTAATAGGCTTGTGTGAAAAAAAATCCCACAGCTAGAATTGCAAGTAAACTAGCAGGTGAACCAAAAGAACTGACAATTACATGTATCTCTCTTTAAATGATTCAATGCATGCATAACCTTGGTGTTTTCTTTGGTATAATTTGCTAGGCATGAGTATCGAAACTTGCGTACACCTTTTCTTCTGACATCAACAAATGGTTAACTTTATGAGCTGTTAAGAGTAATAAAGCATGACAAGTTAGTAAATATTTTACAAGATTTCTTTTTGTTAAAACCAGAAACAGAAGCCAGCTTTTCACTGCATAACCAAACAGCAAAATATACTTGTCATATGAACTAATCCACTTGTTTATGAACAAATGATTGCAAGTAATCCCATTTTGATTGACAGAGGCTACATACATAATGATATTCCACTACATCTGGATCCTTCAAACACTGTCTGAATAGTGTTCAGCAGCATACATGATGGGATAACAAAATGGAGTCACATGTGAATGAGCCAGCAAGTACTTCACACAGCTCAGCTAATCCGAGCCCTGGTGATTCCCCTTTACCCCACCTCGCAGTTTTTTGACCACCATGCCCACAGACTGATCCACAAACATCTGTGTCATTTAGCTTCTCCCTCTCCAGGGCTACTGTGCACAACGGGCAGCTAGGCTGGGGGATATTTCACCAACAGTAAATGAAATGTATGGCTATACTTTTCTGAATAAATGACATTTATCCAAGGTATTCAAAGAATCAAGACATTGGGACAAGGATGCCCGCTCCCACCAACAAATGTGAACACAGAGTGAGCTACCTAATTTCAGAGCCCACGCTGCACAAATTTGCCAGCTTTTTTTCCTCAGGACAGGAGAGAGGAGAGAGCAAACCAGAACTGCTTATTGCCCAGTCCTGCCCTCCAGCTGCAGCCAGTGGCCAACCTCACTCCAACGTTAACACGGCCAGGTTATTTTTCAAGAACAGTTTCCATAAAACAAAGTGGAAATCATGGGCTTCTTGGCACGCCCTGATGAAACCCTGTGGCATGTCCCCACATCAAGTTTAGTCACCATTTTGGAGGGCTGCTTCTTAAAAGTACCCACTTTTTGTGTGCTGCAGGTGCAAGTACACCAGCACACAGAACCCACATTGCGCCAAGGAAGCGCTGCGGATCCATGCTCTTCTACCAGCGCATCTCACGGCTCATCGTCTTTGCCCGAGCACCAAAACACATTCATGGCTCCATGCCAAGCAACACACTCCTCAAATACTATAATTCAATCCTTTAATACTTGTATTGCTTAAAAACTCTCCTCAAACCCCAGACTTTTTTTGCCCTTGAAGACAGCAGTCAGACACCATCATTCAAGAGACCTAAATATCCATTTCTATTCCTATGTCTGACATCAGGTGGCTAACAGAGCTTTGAGCCAGAATAAGCACACACTGGTAGAGGTCATCTTCTAAAAGCAGGAAGATAAAAATAAAGATAGTTTTAAGGCAAATGCCTTCAGTGTGTTCAGAAAGGTAACTAAAATTTACTCAATTTTTTTTTCACAATAAGTGTCCCCTCTTCAACTAACTGAAACTGTACATTAATCCCCTGTGGCCCTGGAGGCATGCAATGAATACATCAGTGAATCAGATTTATTGCATGAGAACATTTTCTCAAAGCTTGCAGTTGTAAGAACATCGCAAAGCCCTGCACACAGGCACAAAATTGTATCTTAAAATTAAATTAAACCAGTAGTGCTTTTCTTCTTTGAGTTCAACTAGAACATTTTTAGGGGGCCTATTTATGTGTTCACTGCAAAGACGCATGGCTGATTCAAATAAGGGGCTTTCATTTTGCCTTACTTAAATTATTGCTTTCATGTTTTAGTTGCATCTACTTAAGAAAAGAAAGCACGAAGCTGTGTAATCTAATAAATCTGATCAGCATTACTGAAGCATACTGCTACAAATAGCTGCAGTAACTACTATCATGCACGAGTCTCAAAGAGGAAAAACTAATGGAGCAGCCAAGCACTGTAGCAACACACTCTCTACACGTCTCAGAAAGCCTAGGCTGAAGACTGAAAGGAAATGGACCATGAAGATGCTCTGGCCTGAAAGCAGACACATTTCTGTCACTCAGTGTTTCTCACCTCTGTGGAAAACAAATGTCAAGATGGAAGAAACTACAAGCTGACCCAAGATACTGAAAGTGACTCTCACAGCAAAGTAAAATTTATAATACTGAATCCTACAGTGAGCTGTCCACAGCCATTCTTTTGGCATCTTAATTCTTACCAGAGTCAATGGATTTAATGGTGGTCTACAGAGAGGGTCTACTTACACTAAAATTACTGAGGAATGGGCACTGTCAGCGCCTGACTCCTGAAATTACCCACTAGCAGCTACCACCCCAAGGACAGTGGAAGCACACAGAGAGCTGACAGGCAAGATCCAGCTTTAAAAAAAAAAAAATATCTTTTAACACTGAAGAAGTAATAAAAAAAGAAAAAAGTATTCTGAGACAGACATAGTACTGCTTACGGTGATGATAAATAAAATCAGTATCCCCATACTAAGCTGTCTGGACAGGCTACAAGATTAGTTACCAAAATAAAGGAAAACCAACATGATATTGCATAAGGTTATTTAAAAAGATAATTTTCATCGAAGTCACGATACACTGACAGACTGCATTCAACCATCTCCCTGCCTACAAGGCAGCAAGTGTATTCAAGGTATTTGACCACAACTTTTAGACTACAAAAAAATCAAAGTAATAAATTAAAAGGGTAACTGTCCAACAGGGAAAGTAAATGAACAGTCTTTGTTAAAAACCCCATTATTTTTTCTTTCAAGACTTCCTCTCATGTCAGAGGATCTGTTCATCTTATGACCAGCTTCACCACTACAAAGGCAGCGAGCCAGCAGGAGAGGACACTGCGAGTTGCTGGTACTAAGCCCAGTTTCCCATGATGGGCTGTACCCCCAGCCTCACATGTGGGACAATGACCCGCTCCTCCTGCCTTCTCCCCTCATGCAAGAAAGTCCCAACATCAACCACACAGAACAAGTGGACGGCTGCTTAACAGAGAAATTATAGATAACAGTCACGTTCACTGTTTTTCCTCCAGTCAGAGTAACTGCATGGCCACTCTTCCCCCAGTAAACTCTTGGGAACATCAGTATCCAACGCTTTTGCTTCTATCAGTTTTATTCTATTCAGAGTCAAAAGATGAAGAGTGGCATAGGGGAAGGATAATAAAACACATAAATGCAGACACAACTGAATAAGCCTCAATTATAAGGAAACCAGACCAAAAAAAATAGTATATTTTAAAATACAAAATAGCATTAATGGGCACGAGGTGCTTAAATGTCTTTAAAATTTTTGCCTCCAGCAAGGAAAGCCTACCTTGCTACCTAAGACAACAGATATTCAACTCCTGTTAATTTTTCATTCAAGACCACAGTTCTGGAAAGACACCTTAAAAGTTCAAGTCCAGTTCCTCACTCCTGCAGGGAACTGCACAGTCCTGTTCATAAATTTATGAGCTTCCATCTATATTACTTGTCTTCTTATTCCTTTTACCAAGAGACTGTTGGAGCTCCTTACTCTTGCAGAAACGTCCTTATAATTTCCAGGTTAAATTTATTCATGGCCAATTTATATTCATTTGCTCTTATGATGACATTGTCTCCTATCTTAAATCAGGTTGTGAGTTCTGCAGGGCACTGACCAAATCCACATAAGTACAGAGAGTCCTGAGCATAATAGTTCCCTGATTATAATTCATAGCTTGCTTACAATGACAAGAAATGACAAAAATTAATTTTTATAGTTGCACTAGTCTGATCTTCTTCTGCCACATCTCCAATTAGTGCAAGTGCACTCACATGGAATCTGATCAAATACATCATGATGAAGCTAAGTGAGACTGCAGTTCTGTCTCACCTCTAACAAGTTGCTTATTTGGCTCTACAAGTGTATCGACATCATGAGCTGATGTTTTTATCTTGAGCATGAAAAGCTAAAGTAAACACAGCAACAAATGGGTAGAAGAGCATGTCCCTTTTAGCATTCAAAATTTTGGTGGAAGCAACCAACACAACTCATGTAGAAGCCTGGAAAACACACAAAAAGCAGTAGGTTGCTTCCCGGTGTCAGGATTCATACTAGTAAAGGCAGGTCCTTCCTCCCACCATAAATCTTGAAATTTGGGTTCTTCTTGAACACTTTTACTCAGAATAAACTAGTTATTCTTACCTGCAGTAGCACCAAAAAATGATATACTGCAGGTCTAGAAACACCTACTTCATATCCATACAAACATCAGATCTAGAAACTTTACTGAACAATAAAATTTCCATGATACTATTTAGTATAGATTTTGCACCTCTGCTATGATATTTTGGCACCTTTGACCACAGTGGTAAGCATGCTTGTGAGTTACTCTGCAGTCCTGCCTTTGTTAAGTTGTCACACTCACTGGATGGGGACCAGGCAGAGTGTGCCATGTGTTTTACCTATGGTACACAAATGAACAAAAATTCTAGAAAGATTGCATGTTTTCTGGATTTCTTTCGTTATTTATTTCATGGCATAACTGGCCTGAGTTGCTTTCCATACAACATTTTAGCTGCTCTGGCTTAGTAGAAAAGCAAGTTCCAACTCTGAACTCCAGCATTTAAACATGAAACTAGGCAGCCAGTTTATCACAATTCAAATGGCAGGGGTAAAGCAATATATTTAAATAGCTCACAAAACAACCTCAAGAAAATGCTGTGCCTAGAATGTTAATGAAAACAACACATTAATAAGATTCTGTTTTCTGAGTGTAGAGAGACAGCTAACAGAGTAAAAAAAAAAAAAAAAAAGAAAAAAGAAGGACTGAATCTCCCTTTTAGATAGGTGAATCAATTCAAAGCACCAAGGACACAGGAGAGAATATCAAGCAACTGTTAAAAAATAAAGCTGCAGAAAGAAACACGGGACTTTATAACCTATCCTTTGCTTGCTTTCAATAAAAACAGATTCTCGTTGTCTTTCACAGCAAGAGACCAAGTACTAGATATCCAAAATACAATGGGGGGAAAAGGTATTTATTTAGGGAAAAAGATGGATAGCTTATAATCGAAAAACTGTAAACTGAGCACATACATGTATGTCTACATGGGAGAAAAAGAGGGGATAGAACAGACAGTGACAGAAATCAGGGAAGTAAGCAAAAGCCTAGTTGCAGTCACTCATGAAAATAGTATTAGGAAGAGCAGGAGTATTTCCTCTCCAGTTAATGTAGTTCTAAAGGACTGAAAAAGAGGACAAACCCCACCTCACAGAATACAGAGACGTAAAATATACTTATGTAGATTCTCTCTCTATTTAATGAAGGGACTGAAAAAAAAAAAGATCAGGAAAAAACAGTCAGAAACTCAGTCACTCACCCAAACACCTGTAGGGAACCACAATATGGGGGTGGCCGTTGCATTGCTTCCATCCCCTCTTGCACCAGTTCTGGATCGTAACTGGCTGGTTGGCTTCGACAACATTGGTGATTTGTAATTCAGGGTAGACCTAGTGTTAAAAGTAAAAAAAGAGATGTCATCTCAAGTAGTCACTCTGGGTCATGCACTATTGTTACATGTTTGTAATGTGGATATCACAATACAATCCTCATTTTCTTATATTTTCAGTCTGTATTATATTTACTTCACAGTATGAGTATGTGCACTTACCTGGAAAGCTGGTATGTTTGTTCATCAGAAAAAACACGTGGTTGCCCACTCAGAAAATGCTCATGGTAACAGCTAGCTGTCAAAATGTAACTTGGCCAGTTACATTTGCCTAAACTAAAGATCAGCTAAACAGCTGTCTAATATACCGTCTTTTCCACTCTCCTTGCAAAACTGTGCATATTTGGCCTAATCTCCATACATCTAGAATTAATAGCATGCTTTTACATTTGTCTGTATCATCATCACCATCATAGCTCTTTCCCACTGCAGTCTTCACAGTATTGACAGCCTGTTGAATCAGGTATTCAGATTTAGGTTTACACCACCAATACAAACCTATTTCCACCTTCCCTAAATTGCAGAGATCAAAGTCCTGTCTGCTCTTAATACTGCAATGCAGTTCACCTAAAACCATACCACCAGCAAACTGGATGACTGATTCATTGGCAAGCCACAACTTGGATCAAGCTACATATTTGGCTTTTTATCCCACTCAGTGTCTTTATCCAACACTTTCCACAAAGGCATCCACGTGCACATTTCAATCTCTCGGGATCATCTTATCTCACACCCCACCGCAGTTCACGATGTGGAGGAGTTTCAGTCATGCAAACCAGATTCCTCGTGGATAAAACCAGACGGGAAGACGTGTTCCTGGCACACACCTAATGGATGGTTACTCCACACCACCAGGCTAGAGCTAACCAAAGCAAAGACTGCAAAATGCTTCCAGCATGGATGCTCAGCCCCAGCTGCTTCACTCCGCACTCTCAGCTCTGATTGTACCACACCAGTCGCTAGCACAGCCTACGGCACTCGCTTTGGATTTTTCAAATCGGCAATCTATCAGCCCTAACATGACATTCAGAAAGGACTAGTCTTCCTTTGCCTTTCCTCAAGCAATCCTTACCAACTTCTGAGTATGTCAGATCTGAGGATTTAAGTGGACTGAAAACTACAAGCTACTCATACCTACCAGTGGAAAAGAAAAGCAGAAATAGGAACAAGCCCGAGGAAAAATAAGTAATTGGAGATGGTCCAAAAACACCCTGCAGAAAAGGAACATAATCCCAACTAAAGAGGGTTGGGTCAAGACTGGGTGAATTCTGAGAACGCACAACTGATGCCTGGAAAACCACTGTAAGATCCCTGAGGAAAAAGGATTTGTCTCAACTTGGTATTTCCCCCAAGCACACTGCATCTCAGTGCGCCAGTGCCTTCTGGCACTCCCCTGACCGAAGGTTTAAAATATAATCGTGGCAAAAATGAAGCAAGCAGGCTATTTAAATGCAGCTCAAGTAAAAGTTTCAAACCTTAAAAGACACTAATGAACAAGAGTATGGTCTTTTCAGATTTCAGACCGGTAGCCTCTGAATGACTGTGGCCTGGTCCACGGGCACGGTAGCAACAGGAAGTAATCAAAGCGTGATTGGAAAGACTTGGGAAGAACTTCTCATTTTCATTAAAAGACAAGAAAGCGGGCTAGCAAATTGTAAATTTGAACTATATTAAGAGGCTAATGCACAAAACAAGGCCAGGTACAATAACAATGCCAAGAAAATAACTAGAGAAACACTACTTAAGCAATGCACTTTATGCTGAAGAGACTGAACGTCAACCTTGCCTTATATCACAAACCAGCATTTTTTATTCAGATACTTCCTGCTTTGCATAAGCACATCATAGAAGCCATCTGATACATTTTTTTGTCAGCTTGGACAGCACCCTCAGCTCACTGCAGTGGATGGTTAAAGCATGTGCAGAGGCTTCAGATGCAGCCTTCTGTGCTAACCCAGCAGATGAGACACAACCCACTTAGGGGAAGTTAACAGAGTAGAACGGAAAACTTAAGGGTGAAAGTTTCTTGCACTCAGAAGCGTGTAGCTTTGCTTCGTTCTTTTTGTCAGCAGGTGGCCAGGGCTGATTACAAATGTACCACTATTTTTACACTACTCACAGAAAGCAGCTTCAGAGGAACTTGCTGCGCCCCCACCAGTGCTTCAAAGACTGAACTCTGAACCGTAACAGCAAGGTTGCAAATCCAAGGAAAGCTCCCCTTTCCTCTCCAATATCTTTATCTTTTCCCTTGGGTCCCCCCCAGTTTCACCAAACAGGTCTGTACATGTTCATGCTCTCGACTTATCACAACACTGCCAAAATAGATTAGGATGTCACCATGGCACGCAATTTCACACCTCGACTGCTGTGTAAATATTATATCAGAAGGCACGGCAGCTGCCTCTAGAGCTAAAGGGCAAGGTGCAAGAGAACAATTTGATTTTCTCTGGACACTGCCTTTAGCATCATCATGCTACCGTCATCCAAGCTCCATCAGTTTGCAGACACCACATCTGAATAATTACAGCCCATGGTTACGTAATACCAGATGCTGTCACGAAACACACGCTTGTGTATCACAGGGTCACTGACACATTCTCATCAGGCACATTTTAAACATTCCTCAGGGTTAAGCGTCACTTGTCACGTACAGAGGATGTAAATGTCTTAAATAAAGACAACTACAAAATTACACAATTGCTGGATTGCAATGTTAAAAAAGAAACTTAGAAGCTTCAAACCAATTTATGCACCCACAGGAATACGTACACAGCTTTAAAATGATAGAAAGTAGGATTCTGATCCTTGAGAACAAAGACAAACTTAGTTGCTTTCCTGAGGTGAATTTCTAATGAGCAAGACTAAACTATTACTGTAATTCCTTATCGGAACAATAAGATGAAGGGGGAGGGAATGGATATGAATATATTATTTTCATTTTCACTATTGCCCAAACCCATATTTTTAACTTCTGGTTAGTACAGTGGACCCAATTCTAAATAGTTAACAGTATTTGTCAGAAATACACAAGGAGAAAGAAATACAAAGAAGTCTCTTCTTCTGTTTCTACATCAGTTACTAAACTCCTAATTTCCTTTGACAGCTCACACAAAGCCCCATCCACCCTTCACAAGAGAAAACAGGCTTTGAATTTCATTATCAATAGGCTTACGCCAGCAACATGTATGCTCTGAGGAAAGTTCCCCTCACTAGACTTACATAAGGTATTTGCTCTGAACTGAAGTGGGACCTACTTAGTGGCACAGAAAAATGAGCCCCGTATTTATTTATAGTGTCCCTAATGAGCCACTGATCCTTCTATAGAGTCAGAGCAAGCAGCTCTAGAAAGTTACAGGAGATCCAAACTTCCAGTGTTATCATAACTTGCTGCAGAGTAATTCTTTTAGTACATTTTAAAGCAGCAGTGGAAGAAACAGAGGTCAACAAACTCTAAAAATTTTAACCAGCAATCAGAAGTTAGTGGTAGATCTTAATTTACTCCCATTGTCATTACTAAGTTTCCTTACATTTGGACTTCAGAAACAAAAAAATCTAAAAAGCCTCTGCACTCAGGCTACTCAGAATTCAATGTAATCTTGTTTACATTTGTGTTTATCACTACCAAGTCCAATGACACATGGATTTAGGACTAAAATGTACATGTGCTTAATGAAAGAAAGGGCTTTTTGATCTGTCTACATACAAAGCTGTTGATGATACAATGGTGACAGTGTTATGACAACCTCAAATATGTGTAAACTAACAGGAGATTTGGGATTATTTTGAAACAAATCTGGGAAAAAAAAAAAGATATGAAGTTAGGGGGCAGAGAAAACAATTAAACCAAGACTTGGATGGGCCACCACCACCACAGCCATCACTCCTGCCTGTGAGAAGGAAGGAGACCAGCTGAGAGGCCTTTTGGCACAGCCAGTCCCAGGCCCCTTGCACAGGATGGGGATGCCATTGTGGGACTACGGTGGGTCCGTGGATTCCCTGACGGAGGGCATGGGAACAGAAATTAGCCTTGAAGATATGAAGGCCTACCCGTGAGAAAGATGGGAGTAAAGGAGTATCCGGAGATGTTAAGGATGTACCCGTGAGAGAGAAGGGAGTAGAAGAGTAACACTGATGATAGCAAAATTAGCCAATGAGATGTTACTGCTGTAACTTGTAACAAATAGTGAAGAGACACATGAATTGGTAAAACTGTATAAAAATGCACTTGTGGCAATAAATGGCATCTACTACTTTCATCCTGGAAGAACTTGGTCCATGTCGTTTGTCCATCTCAACCACGACAGGCCATTTGAGGAAGGATGGCTGGGGCAGGGAATGACAGCCAGGGACCAGTGTCAGCTGCTGAGGGCACACTGCAGGCAGGAGCCAGGCATGGCTCCTCCTGGAACACCAGGACCAGCAGTTCAGGAGGACTTGGATACACTGGAAGGAGTTCAAAGAGTCATCGAAGAACAACGAGATCACCACATATTCCACATGGAGAAAGTGCTCAACTCCATTTAGCATGGCCAAGCCTGGCTGCAGTTTACAATTCCCTCCAGAAATTTAAAATTTGTTGAATGTCTTAACCTGTCACATAAACAGCTAAGAAGAGGGAGTTGCTGAGTGTTGAGACTGAACAACTGTGACCCTGAGGGTGTTTCTCCAAGTAGCCTACCCACTACTAGAGGTTTCTCTGTTTAAACAGGAAACACCTACCTAACAAGAACAGTCCTCAGCTACTGCAATAATACTTGGAAACACATCCTATGAACCATGCTAGCTGTCTTTGATGATCGCCCTGATTCATACAGAATCACAGCATGGCTGAGGTGGGAAGGGATCTCTGGGGTCATCTGGCCCCACTCCCCTGCTCAAGCAGGGCCACCCAGAGCCAGGTGCCAGGACTATGTCCAGATGGCTTTTTAATATCTCAAGGATGGAGACTCCATAGCCTCTATGGGTAACCCCTGCCAGCACTCAAATACCAGCATTAAATGCAACTGAAATCTCTGAGAGATATACTTTTTTTTTTTTTAAAATCAATCCCTGATAGATAATTATATAGATAGGTTTCTCTACCCAGGCATACACGCTCAGCAGAAGCAAACAAACTCTATACATCTTGGTGCAATCTTGAAGTAATACTTCACCATAATCGTATGAGACAGAGTCATCACTGACACTAAAAAAAAAAACATTTAGATTAAAAAGCATAGTATTTAACCTCTTGATATTATTCATTATGCCACTCATCATCTAGAGTAATTCTGACCGTTCAGAATATTGCTTCTTTTATCATGTTTTCAAATAAATTTTTGAAAGGTTTACAAGGTTAGCTGGCGACTAGGTGGTTAGTGGAGCTATTTCATTTTACTTCTGCATTTTTTATTACACAATTAAAACACCAACAGCAATAGAAATAAGAGTATATAAATCTTGAAGTACTACCATAATGTATATGATTGGAATTAAGAGACACAGATTTATTCTTACTTCTGCTTGAAATTAAGGATCTTTTCCTGCATATTCCAAAAGCAGAATCATCATAGGGAAGAGAAAAAGATTCAGTTTTAGAGTAACAAATGGTCCAAGTTAGTAATGGAGTATTCTCTGACCACAGAAACCATTCAATGGAACACACATATGCACACACTTGCACATAACACACATAGACACACATCTCTTGTAAAATGCAGGGTGGCGGCATATTTTAACATGTATTTTAAAAAAAACAAAGGAAAAAAACCCAGTATCTTAGACTAAAAACTATAAAGCGTAATCTGGAATTGGTGTAGATCTTCACCAGCAATTCGTAATGGCAGAGAACCTGGGCAAAAGGCAAAAGCAAAATTGTTTAAAATTAAGGTGCAAAAATTAACTTGTAATCAATTGCTTTTTTTTAATTTGAACATCTTGGTATTTTTCTCCAAAGTGCATCCCACATCAGTTTGAATTCTGACTGTTCCAAATACCAGATGTCTATCAATTTAATTGCCACCGAATGCTGCATCAGTCTGGAGTGGACACATTTTCTTATTATAATTTCCTTCTATTCTTTTTAGTTAATCCTTCAGTTGTTTGCTGTACCTACTCATGATGTCTTGGTTTATCAAAACAATTAGAACAGACATTTGGTTTCTAGATCTTCCTTTTACCTTAAGCTTCAGCACCTGGCACAGCAGGACTTTGATGCCAGCTTGAATTCAGATGTAAGCCTCAACTCTCTACTCTCACAAAAAGAAAAGGCTCCACAGTTGCTCCAAAAGCACCTTGTCCAGTCTCCCTGCAATGTGCCACTGAAGAACCGGTGCTATTGTGCCTCCGATCTGACAGGTATTTATGAGCTGGCATTCTGCTTGAAATCTGTCCCAGGCAGTCAGTGAGAGTATGTGCATTAAAAACTGAATGCAAGACTGGCCATAGAAATGTTAGAAAGGAATATTCATACAGATAAAAGAAATTAAAAAAAATACTGCTGTAAACAGTCAGAACAGAAATTAGGGTGGATTCAGCAGTTGCATCTTTAGCAACTTGAATCGTTTGAATGGTTTGATTTACTTAAAGAAAGGTGATGATAACTCAAACTAGGATACAGTTTGATTACATCCAGACTCTCCATGTCCGCTCTCCTTCCTCACAATTCCCTGAAAAAAGGCAACCAAGCAAGTCTGTCTGTGGACAAGTTCCCTTCCAACTGGACCATGAAACTTTGTACTTTGAATGTTCTATACTTAAAATATTTGTGTTACTTTAACATTGCGAGCCATTCACAGAAACGTTCAGACAATTTGCTTTTTAAAATTGTAAACAAAAATCATGGATGTGACACAGGTGACTATCTACCTCTGTGATGTAAATGGACAAAGACTTTTTTTATCACTTCAGTGAAGTACTCTGCAAAGTGCAAGCACAAAAGAATACACATATTTAATAACCAGTGTCTAGGAAGACTGTGGTCTTAATACTGCTTGTGGAAAATGTCTTTTAACAGCTAGTGTATCTGAAGGATAGCTAAACAACACTTCAACTACAAAAAAAAACCCCAAACCTTCAGTTCCAGATTAACAAATGACAGTTGGGTCAAAACTATTTTTATTCCTTTTTAGAGTATCACTTTAAATAAACATATTTAATCCTTTTGAGGATTTTCCTGTCAGAGAGCAGAAAGCAACCTACATGTTAAAACCACAGAAAAACAAAACACCAGTTGCTTCCCAGTATTTCGCATAGATATGTTACGAAGAACAGTAACAAGCAGACACACTGCTCTCATTTGTCAAGAGTTTGGTACATCGCCTCAGAGGAATTATACTATAACTATTTCTGCGTGTCCATGCACAATATCTCTGCAAACTTTCTGATCTATGACTTTGGAAGCAGCAACACTGCGGAGTCCCAGCTGTTCCAGATGAGCTGCAGAAGTCGAGGCATCACATGAGCAGCAATGACACAAGCAAAGCCAGCCCTGACTTAAATACCCTGTGTTCTCAATCCTGCAATCTGTATCTGCAAAACAAGCGGCTCTACACATGCAGTTATTATACATCTCATGTCAAAATATTCTACTTTATACTGTTTTTTACAACTACTTCTCTATATGACTATAGAGGATATTAGGATAATGTAATTTTATATATTCATCAATATTCTAAACTCAGTATTTGGACTTCAGAAGTATGAATTTTTGAGAGTCTGGTTACTTTTTTTTTTTAGTTTCTGCTGCCAAGTCATGTAACTTAAAGGCTAAAAATGATGTCAAACTAAAAAAATCATTGAAAAAAAGACTATAAGCCTCAAACTCTTGTGCAAAGACTGCCCCTTGACTGTCTTATTTACAAATAAAGGAAAAAGACATTACATTGCAGGCACTTAAAACATGCAACTACGGATGCTTATTACCTTTACACTCCCACTCACTTCAACCAGCTGTCCTAATTTTTTTGCCTGTTTCTTCAGCAACTGCTGTCCCAAGTTAAGGTTTTTAACCCTTGCTTTGTGTGCCTCTGCCCTAGCTCTAACTCCTGATTAGACGTGTAGGCTTACCAGGTGAAACAACACTCACCGTAACCATACAGCACAGCAAGCCTATGGTGCATCAGCTCTGCAGTCTTCTCACATGGTTAAAGGCATGGGCACAACCCCTCTACCAAATCAACAGGTAAAGCAGAGAAAAGAAGCTGCGCAAGCTTTAGAAAGATTTTAACACACCAACACAAAAACCATGCAATGTGTGGTCAAGTAAAGTACTCCAGAGAGCCTCCGAGGTCCAAAGAGCAGCTGTTGTTTTTCACAAGAGGTGAACTGCATATTGCCACATTGGCTCATCTCCCAACCATCACATCCTAGTCTCTTCTACTTTTTCTCAGAGTTATTACGCAGGAATAGTGCTGTGTTCTTTCTGGCTAACCTATCCTCAGCAAAAATCAAAGAGGATCATGACAGGAAAGTCAAACCCAGCACCAGATACATTGGAGCAGTTTCCAAATTCGCTGCCATGAGCCAACCTGACAAAAAGCAAGGTGACCAAGAAGGAATAGCTCTGCCCACAAAGTCCCAGGTATCTGCTTCTGCAACTTAATCAGCATAACATCTCAAATGTTCACAGTAGTTGCCAGCTGCCACTTGGGAATAGAGAACCCTTTTAACCTGGCAGTTAAAAGAAAAGTAATCAATCCTTAAAAGCAAAACCACACCCTATTACTTACAGTAAATAAATAATCCCAGGCTGAGTGTCTTCCAAACCAGCCAGATAATTATTTCTTTTAATTCAACCCTGAGGACAAGTTTCCAAAGACATAATACTTCTTATCTCCAGACACATCACCTAGCAACCATCCCTGACATCCTTCAGTTCTTAATGGCTACAGCCTCGCTCATCAACCCTTATCTAGGAGTTTCACATATTGCTCTTAAAACTGTTTTTAAGGACTCATCTGAGAAATCATCCTCCTCTCTTCCAGTAACTCAGCTGCTTCACTATTACACACAGAGCTGCTGTTCAAGAGTTTCCTGCCATGAAACTCACCCTCTATTCCCACTCCTCGCACCCCAGCTCTTGCTGCTTCAGTCACCTATTCTGGCACCCTCTTGGTTCCCGTTTCTAAACTGTCTGCCTAACCTGTGACTCTTAAGTCCTGTGCTAAGAGGCAAATCCTCTTTCCTCTTCTCTTAAGCATCTTTTAAACCTCTTTATTTTTTTCCTGCGAGCATGCAAAGCCAGCATACATTTCAACACTCAAATAGTTTCCTTCATTATTGATCCTAGGCCATGGAAAAAAAAACAAAACAGAAACAAAAACAAAACAACAAAGAACAGGGGTGTGTGTGTGAGTAGATCATTTATCTTCTAGGTATTATCCACAGATGAGGAGAGAACATGGGAGCAGAGATGGAGAAGAGATCAAGACGTTGCTGCGGTTTCACTCCTGGTCATGAGGACACACACCTGCTGCTTTTCACCATGATGAGGGTATGTACAAAATCCCGGTACAGCATCCCAAGTGCTTTTGGTATTGAGAGTGGTAGAAACATGAGCTGGTTTTAGAACAGTGGCTAGTTGGGCTGGTTTGCCCACAAGAAGCTTCATATATACACAATCTCCTCTCTTGAAACCCCCCAACGTGCTTTTTATCTGGAATTTTATGGAAGACCGCCGCTTATCTTGTAATTGAAGCAATCAGAAAAGGTGCCCGATGTGAGGCAGCCTGCTCAACATCAATTCGCACACACGGCTCTCCGACCATTAGCACAGACTTAACCGAGCCCTCACACACTGGCTTCCTCTGAGTGCTTTCCTCTCAACACCAGAAAAGCAGAAGCCTATGTAAGCAGAAATATGGGTGCACAGTCAACCACATTCTCCTCACTGCCTTTCAAGTCCATGACTTTATGACACAAATATGTTTGCATGCAATAAGAAAACCAAACCAAAAATCTGAGCCCTGTTAGGCAAACTCTGTTTACCACACTAGGTCCCTAAAGTCTCTCTCATCTAATTACAGAGGATTTCCAGCTGCTAATACTGTAAAACCTCAGAATAAACAGGGTTGGACTTATGGTCTCTTCTAAGCTACTTCCCTGTCCATCTTAAGCACTGACTGCTTTAAATTCAACAAGCACTTCTATTTCTCTGTAGGCAGAAATTGCTATTCACAGACACAGCAAAGTCCACTTATTCATGCCACCATAAACCCTTTCACAGTTTTACTCTGCTCAAGTACAAACACAGAAGATGAAACTACATCTGCCTGTTACTCTACAGCGCTGCTAGAAGCAATTAAGCAATGACTGGTTTTACCGGGGAGGGTGAATTCTTGGCTTTTTGTTTTTGTTGTTTGTTTCTTTTAATTAAATTTCTGCAGGAATCAGGTTAAGTATTAGATGCTATACTACCTAATCAAGTTAACAGGTTATTTTTAACTCAAAGTAACATAGCACGTGCAAAGGATGAGGACTGTTGTCCTCCCAAGAGGGAAAAAACAGGCAGCCAGAATTAAGTTAAAAAAACAAAACAAAACAAACCTCCTTCAGGCACAATACAAGATTTCATCCATCCCATTCCCTCTTTAAGGGTTGCCTGAAACACTCTGTCACCATATCAAGGAAGGTGGGACAGAATAAGCAGCCAGAGAGGCCAGTTCTGGTTTTCTGGATCCTCTTGCAGGCTGCCATCCCTCCGACAGCACATGTCAGTGGGAGGAAAGTGAGACACAGTGCTCTCTGGGCAGCAGCTCCTTCCTTGATCACATCAATACACAGAGTGTCAGTGATCTGTATAAGACAACTAATATGAAAGAAGAGTGTTTAATGAAACTGTGTTGGCTACAGCACTAGCATCCAAGGGACAACAAGCCACCTGACTTACATATTCAGGAACAGTCCTTGGTAGGACTACTCTTTTAAAAATGCGAACATTGAAAGAAAAAAGAATTAAAAAAACCCAAACAGACAACTACAAACAAAGCCTGATCTTTCTTTTTGTTGTATTATCACTATGAAGATGCACGATACATTTCAAAAAGGGCCCACAGGGAAAGAACCAGACCTTGTACAGCAATTTCTGCCCAAAGATGGGGTACGATTCTGAAGGCATGAAATAAAACAATTTAATAGCTTTGTGAAAATCACTATATGTGGAAAGTTACAATTTCCTTTTCTGCAGGTTTTGAAAGGAATCATCAATGTATGTGGGCTATAATACACATTTTAAATTATCAAATTACCTACATGAACTAGTCTCACAAGCTTCACCTAAAGAAACCTCCTACTTTTCTGTCAAATGGGAACATACGTGACTATAACTAAGTTGTTAGTTACGTTTGTTGAGTAAATCACAGTACAAAACGTACCTAAAAAGTAGCATAAAATCTATGAAAATATACTTGAAAAAATATAACTGTTCTCTATTCAACTACTTCCAAGTTCCACTGCTTACAAAATGACCTACTTTATGTCAAAATTGTCCTCGGGGCCATGCAAGAACTGTCACAAAGTAACAGGCCAGGGAACTCATTTTTAATAATCTAATTAATTTATGCATTCTTGAGTTTACTGCGGAACTAGCCAAAGGGCAATTTATTAATCTAAAAGCCTGGATTCAGTTGCATGCATGCCCCGAGAGACGAATGCGGCTGTGACTTCTCTTTTCATGAAATCAACTTCAGGCTCTAGTATCAAGAACATGAAGTGGTAATATAATGGTATATTCTGAAATAGTGGTTGTACTCCACCATCCAGAATACAAGAAATCCATGCATGATTTAGCCCTGCAGTGAAAGGAATACAGAAAAAGCTTGGGAAACATGTCAATCAGAAACAGACTACCCGATGTTCTAAAGCATTTGACTCTGAAAAAAAAATTAAGTTGAACATGAGAAATGAAGCTATAGTGAGCACATCTTCAGAAAAGATTCAGAACCGTAACATTCCTTGTTTGTGAATAGCACAGGAACATGCATTCATTGTTTCATATTTCCATGTCTTTGACTGGTCCTTTGAAGCAGGATATCTACAGTATTTACTTCACTGGCTCAAAGATGACACTGTATTTTTTTCTTTTAAATTGAGCAGCAATGTTTTTTAACAATTCTTGTTCTTCATGAGATAGACATTATATAGATTATAGCTTTGAAACACAAACACAGAATATTTAGTATCAGTATAAAACACTGTAAGTTGCCTCCTAAAGAAATCATATCTTTCTTCACAAATATTTCTGAATTTGTGTTTCTCTCTAAGTTCTTAAGTCTTTCTCATAACATTTGGTCCAGAGTAATCAGAACTGCCATACTACGGTCTTGCACAGATACAGTTCCTCTGCCTGCAGACTGCTCTCTTAGGACAGTAACCTGGACAATACATCACTGAAGATAAAAATAAGGCATTTCTTACTTCCATTACCCATATTAACTATATGTCAGATAAAATGAAGTTCACTGTCAAAGCTCATCTATAGAAACTGTCACTAAGAATTTTCTGAAGCCCTACATATTCAAGGGAACTGTAATTTGGAGCTGATACCAAGACAGAAGTTGATTCAGTCTTTTTCATTTCACATGTGTCCGTGTTTCAAATAGAGGATGCTATAAAACAACAATGCTCCAAAACACCAGCAATAAATTCCAGTACAAAAGCTGACTAAAACAAACAAATGTACTTCAGCCTGTTTAGACCCACACAGACTTATTCAGGATTTTGTCTTGAACTTGCATTATGCTTTAACCTGAAATAATTTTCAAATGCAGAAAAACTCTTATGATACAAATGTTTGTACAAGGATATGCTTATATGCTTCCTGCACTCCTAAAAAAAAAAAAGGCACTAAGAAACAAACTATTGGAAACATTTCAAAAATGTAGACACCACACTTTAGGAGACCAGAGAACTTCCATAACATTTTCACTTGCTTCATGTGTTCAGCTTTGAAGTAAGGATATTTTCAAAGAACAGGGCTTTTTCAGCCTCATTCCTCCTTTAATTACTGTTGTCTTTTGTGAACTCCCACACAACCAGCTCCTTTTGGGCCAGGGAACACAGAAAATCATGTTGGTGGAAAAGGGACAGGGGGGGAGAGTCAGTAAAGGGCAATGGGAGTGCCAGGCAATGGAGGCCTCAGCAGGCCACACAACAAAGTAAATCTGTCAAGCAAGCAGCTCATGCATACCTGGCGAAAATTCTGCTTTATCTCGAACAGGACCTACTGCTTGTGTCTTTCATAATACTCACAAAGCATTACTGAAAGCTAATGTCCAAGAGGATACTAAGAAATCTTCACTGACTATTAAAAGTATTATGGCTCCCCAGGCCACTTAGAATTCACTTTTACTCATAAAACGCACTTATTTTTTTCTCTAATTGTGTGCTTCATAACATTTCAAATCCCCGGAGTGACAGAAGATAAAAAGGGTATGGAGAGGTCTCTAACAACTGTACCCTGCAGATGTCTTTGCAAAAAAGCTTGAAAATTTGTCCAAGAAAGATATAAAAATTCTCACTTATTTTAGTAAACTGGTTTGTACCATCATTTCCAGTTGCTAAATTGGACTTAAAACCCAACTAATCCAAATTTTCTGCTAAATACTGTAGCTGCTAAAGAAATAAGCCATCATCCTGACCTTGTGAATGATGTCCATGTGGGTATTTAACAGGAGGAGCTCCCAGCCACCTCCCCTTTTGAGAACAAGGGCTCTCAGCCAAGGATCCCTCAGGTGAAGCTCTGCCCTGGAGTCCCCGGGTGACTGCCAGTTCGAAAGCAAAGCAAGAAATGAAGCAGGCATCATCATCATCCGTGCTTTGCCACAAAGCCAAGCCCTAACATCCTTTTTCTACAACAGACTTCCAAGTCTGCCGGACTGCACACACACAGGCACCACGCCTGCTGAGTTAGCCCTGGGTCTGAAACAGAAGGACACACGCAGCACCCCCCAGAGCAATTCAGCTGCTTATCACTCGGTTTGCACTCTTTTGTAGTAACATCATAATGCCTTATTACTGCATTTTGAGAGTGAAAACCCACGTAGCAGAAAATCTTCCTCTGCTGCTGTGTCACAGTAGCAGAAGTAGTTGGCTTGGTTTATTTTCCAGCAGCGAGAACACAGGAGGTGCTGCTCACAGCCCCTCAGACCCACACTCCCCCATAGCACATTCACAGCAAGCCCTACTACTCACAGGCTCCAAGTTGTTCACACAGCACAGGAGAGGTTAGGAGAAAAAGCTTTTGAGTAAATTTTTTCACTTGCAGCTAATGAACATTGCTGCAGAGCTGGCTACTGAACCTTGCAGAGATCAGGAGCACAAAGGTTCTGACAGAAGCTGCTCATAAATTGGTGTATAAGCACCAAATACGGATGTGCAGAAAGCTCCCAGTCATTGGGCTGTCTATAGGCATCTGTAAGTTTAACGGAAGCATCTCGAAAGCATGCAAACCAAAGAACATACTGTTTTAGTGCTCCATCCCCCACAAAAAAAGCTAAACATTTTCTTGCCAGCCTTCTTCCTCCTGCAGTCTGTTCCCACACAGATGGCAAAACAGTTTTTGAGGCCTTGTACTGCATGCTCCACTGAAGTCAATGGGAACCCTGACACCGACTTCTCTAGCAGAAAGACTCAATCCACCAACTCAAAGAAAGCCAGAAAAATGAAAAGCCTTTTTTTTTTCCTTCTCTTAAAAAAGAACAATTTCAAAAGGATTAGGATGGTTGCCAAATGGAGAAACCAGAACCACTTCAAATTTCTCCCAATGACTCAACTGACCACAATGATGCTAATCCCTAGAGAACAACACTGTTGTGGCATAACATCAAGTCAAATCATATCCAACAAAATTTCAACACCAATATTTAAGACCTTATTCAAGCAAAAATGGGATGTGCACTTCCAAGCACTGAAAGGCATGCTGAGCAAAGGACGCCTTAGAATAAATTTTAAAGGTCCATGCGATTATGAATCTTCTGAGATGTGTCCATTTTGAATTTTAAACAACAGAGTATGAAGGACTGTAATCCTCCATGTGCTCTCCAATCCAGAACACTGCGCAGCTGGAACATGCCCGTGCCCCTCTGCACCACACATCACACCAGCAAGTCTCCAAACCTGCTTGCATAACAGCCCAGACATGAGCAAAGAGCACCCAGCTCAACTAGATACTGTCACAGGGTCAAAAGGGTAAATAATCACCACGCATTCTTGTCCACATACTGTATGAATGAGGCTTTCAACATGAAATGAAAAAATAATGTCTACTTAACGTGAGTAAGGGCATTAACACCTTGCTGATGGTGTGACACAACTACTTGCCAAGCTCTGACTTCTACTACCATGGGTGAAATGCTGTTACTTGAAATCTGAACTACAGTAGCTCAGCAATGTGGTCCCAAAACGAAGTAACAAAACTGGTTTCTACCATCTCCAAATACATGGGGGGGAACAGGTCAATACTTCTATTGTTTTGAAGAGCTTTGCACATTCTCCACAGACATTTCTGAACTTCACACACCTCAAACCTGTAGTATATTTTACTCTTGAACAGGAAAGCAATGAGGTTTGCAGTAAGATTTCATTTCTGTTGAAGCTTGAACCCTGTTCTCACTGAGGCACGATCTCCAAAGAAATACAAAGACGTGACCAGAAAAAATGCTCCACTGCGTTAAGAAGACTGAGGCTTCAGACTGCCAATTCAGCCATTCCCGACTGCTGGCACTCTCAAGCTGGTTTCCTGTCTTGCTGACTGTTATTTTTAAGATAGGCTGGGCTAATGGTATGGTAATGTTAAAATCAGGAAAGAAAGTGTGACCCTGTTAGAATACTCTTTAAAAAAAGCCAACTGCAAAAGCAGATGTGTAGCATCGGTCCTTTTCCTGCCCAGGTGTTCACTTACTCCCATGCTGGACATCAGTGCCTTCCGCACAGATGAAGAGCAAGATCATCTAACAAAGTGCTACCAGGCAGATACACAAACGCCTTTCACAGACAAAACAGTACAGGAAAAGCAAGAGGAAAAGCAAGCTTTAGTATGATGCAGATTAACATTTTCAATTCTAAAGCTAAGGAAACAGAAGCTATGAGCACCCAGAAGATGATACCACATATTGAGTACACCAACTGATAAAAGGTGTTGATAGAGTCTACCATCATTTCTCCTTGTTTGCTGTGTAACAATTCCCCAATTAGCCAGTTGCTGGAGGCAACTAATTAACATGTAATTATTATAGCTGCATCCAACTAAACAAGCTCAAAGCACCTCAAGAACAAGACATTCTGTGTAGGGAAGCCCAGTGAAGGTGTCAAGGGAAAAATAAAATGGTCTTCAAGTACCATTGTACAGGCACTAACAAACTCAACCTTTGGCATCAAATTGACTTGCCCTTCATTATAAAAAACATTTACTACAACAGTATTTAACAGACTGGCATCATGAATAGCAGCTAAGCAGAAAAACTTATTTCTGTACTAATTGCTACAGAAACAGGTACATTTGCAGTCATTATAGTAATTGCAACTCACGTGGCAGTAACACAATCAAATAAAACTGCAAACAATACATTTAATTTAAAACCATCTTTGGCATTCTTCCTCCAACAGGAACTAAGTTGACTAAATTGGACTGAAGTAAAAATAAATAAATCAAGTTGGACCATTCCAATCAAGTATTTTTGATGGAAAGGATTTTTGAACTGATGAAGAAAGAAGAAACAAAAAAACCCCTAACACTCCATACTGCCTTGGCTCATCCTAGGAGAGAGATTACTTCTCGCCTTGCAGAAACGCACCTACGTTCCTGTTAAAATGAAAAAAGCAGATCAAAGCTTTAAATGCTCTTATCTTCAGGATTATGTTATGATGCAATCTACTTTATTACTGCACTCTGTGGCTTAGCAGTTCCTGTTGTTTAGCAGGATAATTGTTTCAGAGATAAGCTTTAATTTCTTTAGTACTCATGAAAGTGAGACTTTAAACTAGACTGAAGTTCCTTCTCCAAAGACTAATCTAAGCATGGAAGTTTGTGTAAGGATTTGCACAGACTTCAAATAACTCCGTACCAAACTCCTAGCGCAGCGTCAGCAGTTTTGCACAGAACCTGTTGGTGCAGCCCTGGGACAAATGCCAGGCTGACCCTGTGAGAGCCCAGCGGTTCTCCCACAAGAAAGTCTATGTCACAGCTGCACCATGTGATACATTAACACATTTCATTGATTTGCAAATATTTGCTCCACTTCTGCATTACGCTTAAGACAGGATTTTAGTTTGCCAAACAGCAGCAACAAAGAATGCTAATCTTAGAAACGAGCATGTGAAACTGATGCTCCTGAGTGCAGCCACAAAACCTGGCAGAAGCAAAACCAGCAGCAGCTTGGACTCTACATTTGTGATGAAGGATCCATTTCCTTTTTCTAAAAATACTTATGGCAGGCTTGTGGAAGAATAGTTTAGGAAATGACCCAAGAAAACTAGATTTCAGATCAGATAACCACTACAAGGATACTGCATTACATCAAATTTCTCAGTCTTTCATTCATCTGTCAGTTCTCCTCCATCCTTCTTGCTGTCATCATCCTGTCTAAAAATACCAGTCTTGTTCACATTTCTTTATTTTGATCTGCCTTATTTTCTCTCATTTTCTGCACAGATTCTGGTATTTTGAATCTATTCACTCTTCACTTATGCTCCAGCCGCTGCCCAAAATGAAATCATGGAGCCACATCTGCATCTGTGATTAACATGTGGCCTGCTCTTCATTATAGGCTTGGTTTGACATGTGTCTTCTAGACCCCCTAACATCCATTTTTTCCACCATTTAAATTCTTTGTGTTGTCTATCACCAGCAAAAAAACTTGCTGGGGAAATTCAGGTATTAATTAACTGGCTATGTTCTCCTGAAACCACATAGGACCTAGAGACAGAAATATATAGTGCCTTCAGAAACATCTAAAAAGCTTCTCCTTCACAGGGTGTTCAAACACCATAGCAAAGCCAGCCACTGGTTAGTTTCCATAGGAAAGGGTAGTCCTGCCCTCCCCTTCCACCTCTCCTGTGTTATCACTCCAGATCATCTCATCTGACCCTCACTGAACTGGGTCAGAGAGAGAAATTCATCCTTTTTTCTGTTTGTTTGCAGGGGTTAGCTTTGTGCCAGTTCAGTCCCCTAAATTTGCTCATCGCAAGATCAGACATATGCTAAAATCTGGCAGCGCAGAAACGAGGAGGAGGAGGGGAACAAAACTTGACTCTTTCTGCAACAGCATGTACCACTTAAGCTCAACACTTCTGCTAAACCGCTCCATGGCAGCACTCCTGTTATTTTGGTAAGAAACTCTAAAATTAGCTCACACAATCTGACCATCTCATAGGACAGACTGTTTCTTCTTGCTACAGATCTTAAGCTACAACAGCTCAAGATGCCAAAATTAAAAGTATGTAAAAGTGAGGACATTCAGAACTTTGAACCCGGATGAATACAGGAGACTTCTCGGTCTGCTGTGTCACTCCAAGTGACAAATATCTCTTGTGTGAAACACCTGGGGCAGAGGAATTAAATGGTGATAGGAAAGCATCACACCAGTGCTCAGCAGAGTGACTCTGATACGTACTGGCACCAAAATCTTACAAGCAGTCTTCCAGACTTCAGCAAGTAATTCTATATTAGCACCAACATGTTCTCCACAATAGCTCAAAACAAGAGCTTCTATGACAATCTCCTCTAACATACTAAAAAACATACACATATTAACTTATATGGTATTACAAGTTTAACTTTAGTAAGATCAGTCTTATCACATCCCCCTAGGTTCCTTGCTTAGCAGCATAAATATAATTCCTGCTTCTTGGATGATGCCTTCTATTTTTTTTTCCTCTTAGATGGAGCATACGGACTTGCCAAGCTGTGTGGGAACTTGGACAAGCAACGTTAGCTCCAACACTACACAGATGTTTAAAGGAATACTCATCAAAACCAAATTTATCTTTTTTTTAAGTCTGTAGTTGGTTCAGAGAAGGAAAAGCAAAATATATTAAAGGATCTTGATAGTGCCTCAAAAAACAATGATTTCCCATATGCAACTCAGAAGTTGAATTTACAAGAAGCTGTTTATAGTCTGCAACTCTGGCAGAGCTATCTTCCCAGGCTAAGTGGAAGAAGCAAATTATAAATGAAGGAAATCACGTGTCTCATAAAAAAAGGCTTAATTTCTACTGTTTTTCAAGAAGACATATGACCTAGGATAATAACCAATTAAATTAAATTGCATTGGTTTATATTCTAATAGAAAGACTATATGGTTTCTTCAAATAGCTGGAATAGGACATCTTGCATATTGTTACATTTCCATAGGGTCAGCACTTTTCTGACTTAGAGTGATATTTACAGAAAGAGAAACTATGCTGGCCAGAAAAAGAAGTTGTACCTGATGATATTTCCTCATATCCATAATGACAGCAGGCATGTTCCAATACACCCAGACAGAAGAAAAAACTCAAACACGGTATTGTCATTACTGTAAAATTAATTTTTTCTTATCGATATATGCAACAGCTATTGGGACCCACAAAAAAGAAAGCTGATGTTTTAACAGATATTATGATGCATCTTCTAAACAGCACAAAGTATCTTTCTAGTAGAAACTCCTGTCTTAGCTAAAAAGGACACTCTCCATTTCCCTAGCAAGGATTAATTCTCAGGCCTCATAACAATTTGCAGTAGTCTTAGGGACCTTAAATTCAATGCTGTTTTCAGTCTCAAAGTTAAGGCAGATACCTCAAGAGGTCTGAAAAAAAAAAAAAAATCTAAATATCTAAAATCCTCACCTTTCCAACTTTTTCATTAACAATTTGCAACAACACCCCTTGGGTGAAATTCTCACCCCACTCAAGTAAGAAAAAAAAAAAAAGGTAAAATTCTGGTTAAATTATTAAAAAACCACATACTATATGTATATAAAGGAAAAAGGTGGATAAAGCCAGCAATAATTGGCCAGGTATTCAGAAACCTCTTCATGATTATAAATTGTAACTAATCCACAACCATCTAGAACGATATTCTGTAAGGAGCATACATCTATAGAAGCAGATTATCAGAGGGATTTTTTTTTATTAGCCAGAGGTATACAGTGTTCAGAAGATTAAAGCAGGCACTCAGTACAGTATAATTTTAATTGGATAAAGACTAACTGGATGATAATGCCGCTGTATGAATTAGAAAGCAGTGGTAATAAACTGCTTGGGAAAAAACTGAATGTCTCAGAAATCAAGAAATATTTCCCCCATCCCACCTTGAGGCATTGCCCTGCTATGAATTCAAGCAAGCATCACCTTGCCAACAGCTTCAAAGCTATTGAGTGACAGAAACTTTCTCTTTTTTAAAAATTTTTGCCTGCAGAACTGACAACTGAAAATATGTGCATAATTATCTTTTACTTGCATAGACAGACTTCTGAACATGAACCTATTCTGTACTATCGATCTAAACAGATCAGCCCCCTGTTTGCTACTAATAAGCTTCGTGCACACTGTTATAGTGAGATAAACACAGCTGTAGTCAATGTTTCTGATTTCCATACATTTCAAAGTTGATGGACAAGAGTGGCGAGGGGGAAACGAGAAGAGGGAGGGAGGGAGGGAGGGAGGAAGGTAATGCTACCATCATGTGAAAACAGGCTGCCCAGGGAAGTGGTGGAGTCACCATCCCTGGAAGTGTTTAAAAGATGTGTGATGAGGTTCTTAGGGACATGATCTAGTGCTAGAGTTAGGTTATGGTCGCACTCGATGATCTTGAGGGTTTCTTCCAATCAAAATGGTCCTACGAGAAAGCAATAAGATATAGCACAGGAAAGTCATAGAGCCATTCATAAGAGATGCAGATGACCCAAAAACTAGGGCATGCCACCAAGCGTATGAGTAATTCACGTACACACCCAGTCATGCACAGAGAGGTAATGAAGACTGAAAAGACTTGAAGCCCCTGAACACTCAAAAACCACCCAAACACCCAAATCCTGCTGGTAGTCTCTCAGCAGCACCAGTCCCAAGAAGGAGTCACACTTGCACCCATCCATCTGCAGAGGCACTTCACAGATGCCAGGGCTGTGGTTTCAGTGCCTTTAACCGGATACAAGCCTGATACTGCCAGGGCACGATTCCTGACTTTTTCCACCCCTTGGCCATCTAACTGCTAACACCTCTCCATGAGCCAGCGCTAACAGAGGAGCCAGATCAAGGAACTGACCTACTTCTGAAAACATCCCTCCTCAAGAATAAAAACTGCATCAGAGGGGAAACTGCCAGGAGTTAAAGAGGACCTAGGATGACTTCAGCAAAAGTGGGACAGATCCTTGCCAGACAAAAGTGTCCACGCAAGAATGGTCTGAAAAGTTAGAAGAAAATGAAGTGGATTAGCATGGACATTTCCTCCTCAAAAGGGCTGAAATGTAACAACTGTATAAAAGATTTTTCTTCACTTAGGGTAATCATCACACTTTACACCTAGTATCTCTTAGGCTTACAATATTATTTATTAAAGGAACAGCTGCTACCAGTCCATCTCAGAATTACATAGTGAAAGATGTTTGGGAGATCTATCTGTAATGAAAACAGCAGACAGCTTACTACAATAACTTTGTATGTTAGAAGGAAAAAAGAATGGTGAAATGTAGCAGTAAAGGTCTGCTGTGCTGTCCCCCCCAGGACATCTTCCATGCAGCACCACAGGCAAAGGAAAAGTAACATCTCTACAGACCACATCCAACATCACACAGGCCTCTTAGAAGTTTCTTGGGCTTCAGTAAGGTTCCCAGGCATGCAGGGAAACTCGTGCAAGCATGGTGAGACAGTCCTTCTGTAACCTTAAGGTGCAAACCACGATCAAAGAACTGATGATAACGTAAAACACCATCTTCTTGTCTTTTAGGTTTCCAATCTAGCAGATGTCTTTTGACATCTTGATCACATGCTAAATGGTTGTCTGCTAGTTCAACTATGAACCAAAAAAGGCAATAAGACTACCCTGCATTCAGCCATTGCATGTATATATTTTAGAGGACAGAAGGAACATTTGTATTCCTGGCACAAATGCTATGCTGGTGGAATCTGCCGATTAAGTTGAGTCATTTATCTACTCCATTATATCTGTGAAATCCAAAATTAATCTAGGGGAAAATGCAGCATCGCAGGTTCATTAAACGCTGCAGTACACATTTACCTAAATATATATTTATGCAGACAATCCTCTTCCATTTTCATCCTTTTTCCTCCCTCAGCCTCAAAGCAGAAGTAGCCTCCTTCCACAAGAAAAGCATGTTACTTCAAAAAGCATTGGAAAAATTATCATAAAAGCAACAACATACTGAGATCATGATGGTTTTAATGTTATTTATTTCTGAGACATGAAAAAAATATCTGCATAGGGAAAAACTGAGAAGTGATCTTTTTATTATCAACAGAAGTAAGGCGGGCATTATATTGCAACATAGGCTCCAAGTTTAATTTTTGACTTGATTTGAAATGCATTTAAATGGCAGACTACAGTCTGGGCTAAAGAGTTGAGTCTTCTTTCTCAAGAAGGTTATATGGTGAGTCTACTCAAGTTTAACTGCAGGACAAATATAACATCAGTAGTAGACCCTGCATTTCCAAAATCTAAGCCTTCATTGAGGCAAATGAGATCTAAGTACTAGCAGACATAGTGAACTAATGCGACTTTTGCTGTGGACCACAACCTAAGTAAAACAGAAGACCTCAATAATCAATGTGAAGAGTGCTAAGGTACTGTTCACTCAAGCTTTTAAGCATGACTGTGCACATCTTAGAATATAACAACATACATTTGCCTTGAAAATGTCATTTGCTTTTAAGGACAGCCTGTGCTGCCAAAAAATCTGTATGTTTTCCATAATGTTTCATTAAATGGATCATTTTCCTCCGAGCAAAATGTATGGCTTTTTAAGCTGCTGAATTTAGAGTAGCACAGGTTTAAATTTCATTTTCTTCTTCAATGCAGTGGTTATTTGGTTTGAGAAACTAGAAGGAGCATATTATGCAGCCTAGATAAAAGCAACAATTCATATTAGGATGAAAATGACAAGGTAACATGGAGAGAAACCATTATCAAAGCAGCAAGACCATTTTCATTGCATCTTAAATTCTCTGCTCAGGAATAAAAAAGGCCAAACTATTTTTTTTTTTTCTTTTTAAAATCTTCAGCATCCCTGCCAGTTCAACAAACCCTTTAACAAATCTCTGGAAGCTCTCAACAAGGACAAAGACTAGAGAGGGAAGGAAGTGCTGCCATCAGTCCTACCTGCCTGGTTCTGCCTGGTGCTGAAAGATTATCTGAGATAAAGGCAGTAGAGAGTTAAGCAAGTAAATAAAAATGAAGATCAGGCAGTCGTCTGATGGCCCTTTCGGCTCATGTACAAAACAAGGGACTTGAGGACTACTTTGAAACTAGAGATTGTGGGGCGATTATCCAGACCCGAATTAGTTTCATTATAGTTCTGGTTTGGTCTTGGGGGGAAAAAAAAAAAATCAAAACAAACAAACAACAAAAACCACAAACACAAACAATTTTCAGAACCATTCCTTCCCATTCTGTTCAACTCCTGCATACTCAAAATGTAGATGAGCACTTCCAAAATTTAACTAACTGGAGAAAAAAAACATGCATTAGACAAAATTAGTTTTTTGTCAGCTCTAAGTGTTATTTTTACAATCCATTTTGGACACCAAGTTCAGCACAGACAGCAAAATAATTTCAGTCCTTCAAGGAACTTGTACAATGTATCCTAATTACTAGACATAAAATTCAGCACACAGTAGCTGTTCAAAATTGCTAATATCATAAAACATACAGCAATGTATTCCATCTGAAGACTCATTCTGTTTGAACGGGGAACTGAGCACACCTAAATTAACTTCCTCCTCTGCATATTCATCTGGCTCTGAAAACACACACTTTGGCAAAGGGCAGGCTCCAGATCAGTGTTATGGAAACTCTTCAGCAGGAGGAGCTGAGTGGTCTCCAGCAGAGCACAGTCAGCTCCCAAACACACTTTCCTTCAGCAGTACTGTGCCACCCCTGTGATGGAAAATGTGTGGGTGGGGGTACCAGGTTTCTTCCACAGAACAACAAAAAGCGAAACCCAGGAGCAGCGGTCCCCACCTGTTTTAAGACATCAGCTAACCACCCACCAGGGACTGATAGGAAGAAACTTTCCCCAGGGTGCTAGTTACCCAGTAATTGTGTATGGCAGGGTTTTCCCAACATCCCTACAAAACAGTTGGTACTGCAGTGTCAGCAGCAGGACAAGACTGACCGATGGCTTGATTTGTAGTGTCAGCTACTACACTCACAACACATTAAATATTTTGGCACATATACAAATGTAATCACCCCACTTACATTAATGCAACATTGCTCTAGCACCTGCAGCACTCGCATGTGACGGCTGTTTGTAGATCAGGCCTATACTGTTCTACTTTTGAATAACAGGTACAATTAACATACCAGCATGCTAACTAGTTTGAGATTAAAAGACACCACTAGTAAATTGTACTTCTCTAACCAGCATCTCATTCCATCCAAGAAAGGCCGATTTTGCTATATTTTAAAAAAGAAAAGCCACCAGCTCAGGCTGAAAAAGGGATAACGTGCAGATTTGAATGCAGAGGAGATGGATGTGCTCTGCTTCCAGAACCACTTCTTGTGACTTCAGTAGCAGAGTTTACCTGAACTCAAGGAAGGTAGAAGATGGCACCCAAGTATCTCCCATTTCCTTTCAAATAAGTAATGCACACTCTGAGCTTTGTCATCTTCAAACTCTGATGTGTTGTCCAAATATAAAACCAGACAGTTCCTGCGCTGCACTGAACTCCCACTCAAAAGAAGCAAAGCAACAAGTGACATACATCTTTAAAACACGTAGGTGGTTCTGCTTATTCCCTTCCTCCTTTCTGCCCCTGAGACGCTCCTCTACTGCTACTTCCTGCATCAAGACTTCAAAACCCACCTACGCTGGCAGTGGACGAGAAGAGGCTATGATGACAATCTCAAGGAAAAGACACAAGGCTCCCAGGAAATGGAAGCCCTTCTGTACTTCATGCACCTTCCAGCCCAGTGCTCTGCCCACCACCCAGGCATCTGGGCTGGCAATGTCAGGAAAAGCTCTTCGCAAACAGCTTTTAAGGAGGCAGAGGAACACATGTGACTTGTAAGTTTTGCTGGAAAACGTGGTTTCTTTTTTTTCTTTTTGGTAAGTTATCTTCCATGGAAAGAAACAAAGCCAGAGACTACATAGAGCATCATTCTGGATTAACCAGTTTCCTGGTAAAAGTTACTAACTTGTATTATTTTACAGCCAAGGAGCCATAGAGCAAGATCTCCACTACACTTGCTCACTGAAGTTCTGCCCTGTTGGTTCCTCTCAATATGCCCCTGGTGTAGGAGGAACTGGGCACATATGCTAACTCTACAGGACCTACGACAGTAGAGCACCATCTCTTGCACTATATCCATAATCACAACGCCTGTTGCAGAGCCACACAAGGTATCTGCAACAAAAACCAGGATGGACAGATTTCTCATGGGAGATGAAGGGGAAAAAAAATTAATAAAAAATTACCTTCTCTTGCCCACTGTCATTCCAAGGCTCTGCTCAGAGCTGGGGAAAAACCCAGCACCTCAGCAGCGTGGTACTAACAGCTGCTGCTACAGCAAGACCAAGGAACCAAAAAAGCTGCCATGGTGCTTGGGAGCATGAAGAACATAGATTCAGGCAGAGTACCCGTCTGCTTGATCAGCAGAGCAAATATGCTCAGACTGTGCCTATACTGAGAAAAAATGCACCCCAAGGATGGAAGGAAGGACAGAAGGAAAAGGTCATATTTGGCAAAAGTAATCGAAAAAGTAGATTTGTGCCATTTGTGCTATTCCACTGCAAGAGGTACCACATCTCAGCCTTAATGTCTATTGCTTCGTATTAATGGGGAAATGCAAATTCACCCTGTCCCCTGGATCTCATAGCCAATGTAAACAGCAGAAGGCAAGAGGAAAACCACCTCACTTGTTCCCCCCAAGATACTAAAGCATATTTGGAGCATCATGCAACAAGGGGTTCCCCACAGCTAAAAAACCATTTTGAGTTGCATTTATTGGCACTTCCCTACAAATTCCTTTATTTAATAGAAGTGGGTGTTTTTTTATCTGACACTTCTATTTCTCTTGTCAGGACATGGAAAAGTTAAACAGAAGCAAAGCAGTAGTGCCCTTTCCAGGCCAAAGCCCACCATGCTACAGGCCAGGGCACAAGGAAGGCTGTGGGGAAGAGTTGTACAGAACTGGGAGCTTCTTTCCACCCTACCAGGCTGTATCAACTTCCATGTCACGCCTTTTTTTTTTTTCTTTGTTTGTTTTTAACTTGCTGTCAGCAGATCTGACCAACCTAATATTTGCTGTCTATTTCTGAATTTATTACCAGTACGAAAAAATAGGGGCTCACATTATTCCTCCCCACTGCCAAACAAGCTGCTGACAGAGAGCCACAGTGCTGCCACGTGCTCTATCACCCCAGACCAGCTTGTCCCTTCTCCACCAGTGTCCTACAGCCAGTCATACTGGTGTGTGTGGGGGGAAAGGATGGGGCGTGACAGTGAGAAGACTGGCAGTTTCCCACAAACAGATAAGCCTACTGGTGAGCACAGCAAGGAAAAGGTTTTTAGCCAGACCCCCACAACTGAATTGCTCACTTGAAGTTAACAAGAGCACACTGCTTAATCCCAAACCCATAGTGACATAGATTTACTAAAACCAGTAAAATGCCCATCCCATTTTTAGGGAGCAGACTCATGAGCACCTTGCCAGTGCAGAACCCCCCCTACACTACACTTGTAACTGTAGCTGAAGAGACACTCTAAAATTGTGACAAGATCACCTAATATGAAGCTAATGAACTGTCAACACACACTAATCAAGGCTACCGCAACACTGAAGTTTAAATACTCAGCCTTAAAAACCCAAGTAACAGGTTGTCTCTTCTCTGTTTCTCCAGTCAGGAGAGAGTTTCAGACATAAGGAAAGAAAAAAAGATAAATAAATAAAATAAAAATTAAAATACCAGGCTAAATCAGGAACTACAGAAGTCATCTAGACCTTCCTCTGCTCCAGCCAGGGCTCACATCTAAGCCAGACCAAGTTGCTGGGGCCATTGCCCAGTTAAGTTCTCTCAGTCTACAAGGATGGATGCTCCACAGCCTGTGGAGCCTGTGCCACCACATGGCCTCTCTCATGGCAAAGAACTTACCTTATGTGCAGCCACGGCTTTCCACATTATTCTCTTTGTCATCTAATAGCATACAGCTACTACACCTTGACTGCTTTTGCTTTCCTCTTCACTTTAAGAGGCTTTTTTTTTTTTTTTTTTTTTTTTTTTTTTTGGTAAGATGTCACCTAGAATTCCAAAATCACCTGGCATTCAGCTGATACTTGCATCTCTGAGTCTTTGTTCTGGAATCCTTCCCTACCTACAGCATTTGTATGTGAACTGCCAACCTGAGTTATTCATGCCTCAAAACAACTTCCCATAAATTCAAGTATTTCTTTCTATAAATTTAGGAAGGCTTATGGTGTTGTGGACTTTTATTCATGATTGTTTGAGTCCATCTCCTTATTCCTTCCACCAATAATATAATCATGCATAAATCAACTTTATTTACATAACTCAAAGGAGACAAGGGAAACCAGAAGAAACCTCTAAAACCTTAGTAGGAGGCCAGGTTTATGATTTCGGTAAACAAAAATATGATTAATTTCACAAAGTAACACTTCTAGTTAGAAGACAAAGCTACTGGTGAAGAATCAATCTTAATAGCCATTAGAAGTTCATCCTTAAAATTAATATTCTAGATCATAAAGCCCAAATTCAGGAAAAAAAAAAATGAACAAAACACTGCAAGAAACAGAAGGAACAATCCATGGGTGAAAGGACAGGAATGAAGATGCTAAGAGAGCAGAGATCTGAAGAGTAAATTATCTTGCTTTCTAAAGAGGCATTTTCACAGGAATTGGTTTGACATTTAGTAAGTAACACAACTACTGCTATGGCAACAAGCAATAGCCTCTGCTTCAAAAAAAAGGCAGAGATGGTACAGAAAGATATAAGGACTAAAGCTACTCAGGCCGTGCCCTTTTGTTTCATGGCATGAAATATCCATTTTCTTTTCAAATTGTCACACGCTGGCACACGGTTATCATGCTATCACAGCATGGAGACAAAACGAAATTAAATCCCCAATCTGTTTTTAGGTCATAAATGACTGGATTGTAAGTTTCTGCTCTCAAATACGAAATCAGTCATTGTGACTTCATCTGTAGGGCAAGCTTTTTCCATTAAGAAACTCTGAATGGTTCAGTGTGCAGCAGAGACCAATAACTCCAGACTGACCTAGTGTGTCTCAGTATCATTTTAGGATGACAGGAGACCTGTTACAGTTGACTCTTTTAAGATCAGACCAGAAGGAACAAGGGCATTTAAAATAATGTCACCTCAGCTTCATTAAAAATACTTCATAAGCAATAAGTTCATCATGCATTTATGATACAAAATTATCCCCCAAGGGCAGAACACAGAGGGACAAAATTGTCCAACATCCTCAGTGACCCTGAGCAACCAGGTTTTGAAGCTGTTTTAACAGGCTCTGCAGAGAACCTATTTAAAAAGGAGAAAAGGGCAACGGAGCAAGACACAAGAAAAATGAAACAAACAAACAAACAAAAACCACAAACAAACAAACAACAACAAAAAACAAACCAAGAAACCCACAAAACAAAACAAACAAACAAACAAAGGAAGGTCCATACAGACTCAGAGTTCTCCAGCATGCACCTGCACTTTGGTGCTTCAGAAGAGCCACCACAGTTGTCCGTAAGGCCGGTACTTACCTCCTGGCAGTACTGGAGAATCCCTTCCTTTGTCCCGATGCAGGTCTTGGTGCCAGAGGGGTCTGATTCCCATTTTCCATTCTGAACGTTCATGTGCATGTTGAGTTTCCCACAGAACATGGCAATTTGAGGCTCTGCCAGCAACCCAGCATTTCCATCAGCAGGCACCTGGAAGAATAAAAAATATATTAATCTCACATCTGACAATTCAGTCCATGCAAAGCAGGAATAGCTAAAGTAAACCTGAACCAAACTCTGTGCTCACCCACCCATGGTAGCAAAGACTGAAACTGATTCAGGAAGATTTGAAAAACATAAACGTGGTCTTCATAGATATCCAGGCATGGGATAGTATAATACAGAGTGTAAAGCTGTAGGCAAACTGTTTTTGTGGCCCAGAATTGTTTCTTATCAACTTGGGCTAAACACAAAACAACAAGCATACTTGGGGTGCAATTACAGAAATTCATTCTTCCAAACATACTTGGTATACTGAGGGGGAGTAGTTCACTAACAATTAACAAATAAGTAACAAGTTTTCCTCAGGAGTTTCCTAAAGAAAAAAACAAAACAAAAAATCACATGAAAACAAAAACCACCACCAACCAACCCACCCAAAACCTACTCACATATGTATCTTTTCTCAAGACCCTCTCCAGTTCATTTAGATGCCGAGCACACAGGCTGTATTTCATCATGCCTTATAAAGACAGCAGGTTAAAAGCAGCAGTTCCCACCTACGCTTTGTTTTGAATGAACCTTAAAATGCAGTGGCTGGGGTCGTATCCCAGTGGGACTGCTAAAGGTCCGGCTCACAGCAAAGTACTACGGAATACCCTGTACCCGACCAAGCATGAAGATGTTCAAGCTTAGCACAGGCTGACCACAGGGCTCCTCCTCGCCTCCAGCAGGCAGGCTGCCCAGAACACCCCAAACACCTTGGAACATTCCAGTGCTGCTGGGATACAGAGCCAAACTTCAGAGCTACCCTCAATTTCCCAGTTGAAAGCAATTCCAAAACATCTCTGAGCTTCCTACCTGCATTGATACACCAACTCAACCTTCCTTTCACACAAACCTCAACACAAAAAATGCCTTCATGGAAAGCATTGCCAGACACTGGAACAGGCTGCCCAGGGAAGACACCATCCCCGGAGATGTTAAAAAAAAAGTGTGTAGATGAGGTTCTTAGGGACATGGTTTAGAGGTGGACTTCGCAGTGTTAGGTTTCCAGTTGGAGTCAATCATCTTAAAGGTCTTTTCCAACCCAAATGATTCTATGGTTTTCAATCCCTCCTGTGGGACCACATCACCAAGGCAAATCAAGACCTCCCTCTTTGAGCCCTCTGTGCCCTGAGGGAGCAAACATCCAAAGGTGGAAGCTGAAGGTACTCGCTTCAGTTTTGCCACCTGAGTAACAAAAGGCAAAGATAAGTCTCCTCTTTGGGTTTGGTTCCTCAAGAGAAGTCAAAGGTTCTCCATTGCCCCTCACACTCCAAAGGCGAGCCCGTTGCATTCGAGGTACAGGAGAGCATGCAATTATGTCTAATACATATTTTTAATCTTTTAGCTAGAAGGCTTCTCAAGGGGAAAATTAAAAACATTTTAAAAATTCATGAAAAACTGAAGAAACAGAATTACCGTGTTATAAGAGCTATGCAAATCCCGTATCTTAGTTCCTCCATTCTTTGTTTAAACACAAAAAAAAACTTCATGAATTTTATATGCCTCCAGTAATAATAATAATAAAAAAAATACACCAAAAAAGATTACAGGAGTCAACATCTAACTACCATAACACATTAGCTCAGCACTTTAAGTTAAAACACAGAAACTAAAATTATATATATATAAATTTATATAAATTTATATATATATAAATTTAAGAAAAGGAAAGAACACTTACTTTTCTGCCTTCTTTAAGATGTTAACACAATTTAACTCAAATAAAGCAGGAACACTTCTACTGGCAGAGATTCCCCTCTAGCATCTCAATTTCTCATGTGGAACTAATAAGTTCTGTATAATTTAACAGTTAACCATCACTCTCCTTTCGCTGGCTAATTAGAGATGGGATGACACCTGGTCCACCTTGCCTTGATCAGTAGAACTATCACATGCTTACTCCTTCTAATATCATCAGAAACTCTGGTGAGCACCTCAAACGTGACAGATCCATACCAAAAACTTGCAAAAAATCGTCCAAATTAATGATTTTTTTTCTTTATTGATGCAACACAACCCTACCAAAATTTCAATAAAAACAGAAGCAACTCATTTCTCAGGTGACATGTGTGAATGTGAACTCTATTCACAGTCAGCTCTTCCAATTGCGATCTCTATTGAAATAATAAAACACACAGCAGTCATACTGTGGTAGATTTTAATTTTTTTCACTCAAAAATGTAAGTTGGTAATTTACAGAGATCTGGACTTGTCACTTTGTAATAGGGAGCTTCTTAGGGTTTTTTGCCTTGGCTAGGAAGACAGCTGAAGTTGCGGAAAAAAAAAGTGGCCATTTACTTCGAATGCTATCAATTTAACTCTAGCAACATGACAACCTATGACTGTCTACTTAAAATCTCATTCCCTTCAGAAAAGACATAACATCTCCAGATTAATGAGACTACCAGAGCAAGCCATGATCACATTTAGTGTTCTCTACATGGAGCTGACAGAACCATGCTAATGAACTGCTCAGCATAGCACTTCATCTTATTGATTAGGACAGCTAAATGCTTCTGATCATAAAGAAATACCAGAGCAATTAAAAGACACTGTAAACAGAACTAAAGCATTTACATCATGATCACGAATAATTCAAATACACAGTTTGCCAAGCTGAACTCTGTTAAGAGTGTCCTTAAAGCAAGGGTAGTAGGTTAATGGATTTGTCTGTTACATCGACAGCTAAGATGCAACACTGAGCTTTCAAATTAGCTTTTCGTAAACAGCTGGAGTGGAAATAACACCTTTTAAAATATGTTAGGATTTTTGCTTTTGTTTTAAAGACTCGTTAAATCATTTAATATCTGAAGTTAAACACTAGCTACCACTGTGTAGCCCTGGTGTTTAAACTAAAAGCCTCCCACCTCTAGTAACAAGCAGCAATTTTATACATTGCATTTTCAGCAAGGTACCCATGAAAGTTGCAGGAACATTGCAAAGTTTTAACAGGACAACAGACTCATTGTTGAGACAGGCTTTGTGCCACCTCCCTGCTCTTTCAATAGATATCATACGTCTCTAATCCAAGATTTCTTATGATCTTCAGAAATGAAATATCAGATAGCAGAAGTTGGTCTGCTCTGGCACTTTTCTGATTGAAAACTGGCAGCTTCCTGCTTGTCAAGAAATCACTCTTGCTGCAAAATCTACAGAAACAGCTGTCACTGATAGAGGCTTTTCTGCAAAGATGATGGTCAAAACACAACAATCAAGCCATGGAGCATTCTTTGATGCAAGGGCAAAGGAGGAAGGTGTTCCTAGATCTGACCTTGGCCTTACCCATCCTAGATTTAGAGCTTCTGCTGAGCCTTTCGACAACACCTGAGCAAGACATTCCTATGTATGTATATACGAGTATACGACTAGAAGACTTCCCTTTACTCCATTGTGCAAGCATATGCTTCACAGCATTGTTACTTCTATTTTCCCAAGAGTGAACACATCAAACACAGCAACTGACGGTGATTCTAACATGAAAAAAAGGAAAACAAACTTTTCAGATCTCTGGCGAAAACCTGGAGCTACTGCCTTCAGCTAAACACTGCACTCTTCTACATACTGTTTTCCTCTGCAGTCATTCAGATTACAGCAAAATTAACAGAAAAAGCTCAAATCCATAAAGCTAAAAATCCGTTCTTGGTCCAAAATAACTAATTATGCTAAGTAAGAGATAGATAATTAAGAAGAATATTTCTGATGGTACATTTTCTCGTTTCTTTCCAACTCCCTTCCCCACTCAACACAATAGCATTCCCAAAGTGCATGCCAAAAAGGTGCCTGGAAGAGATCAGTCCTCATAGCCTTGATTTTTTTGGGATCTATTTTAATCCAGGACACATTCCTAAATTAACAACAGTAAGTTAAGCAATTAATTCAAGAAAACGTTGTTTAGTTTTGTAAGGCTGATTGATATGAGAGGAGAAAAATAGAGATACATGAATCCTCTCAAGCCGCTTTGGTCTGGACTGGCACTGGCAGGGGTCTCCAGCACTTACTGTCTGTACCTCCTCAAACCTCACTTTCATAAACACCTCAGTAGCTCCTTATGTTGCTCAGGCCTGCACGCCAACTGCCAGTCTTGCACTGTAATTTTGCTCACATATTTAGCATGGCATCTATTGGTAGGAAAAAGCACAAGAACCACTGAAGAAGGGAGAATCTAACAAAATTCCTGCATATCATTTCACCTCTCATGCAAACATTCAGAAGTGTTCACCTCCAACACACTCCCCTGCGTGTCTTGTGGGTTTACACAGATCTTCCAGCCTCTGCCGTGGACTTTTGCCCCTCCCAACATTAACAGTGCAGAGTACTAAACATTAAACACCTTTCCAGCTGATGTATTTAGTGTACAGCTGGGCTATGCTGCCATTTGAAGACCAAGCTCCACCCAGCACAACTCTAATTTCACTGGGACTGCGCTAGAAAAGCCTTCCAGGCAATGAAAAGTGTGGTGGAAAGTGCTGCTGACTCCTTCCTGAGATCTCCAGGTGAGAGACTAAACACATCACTTGTGTATTGCATGTCACACCAACAGAAAGAAACAACTCTCTTTTCAGACCCTCTCCCTCCCCATCAAGGTCTTGAAGACCTCAAGCATCATCGCACTTCAGGAAGAAATGCAGTCTGGTTTTCTCCCCAGAGACTGCACTGTGATGATGCTTCACTATCACAGCAAACCCAAAAATAAAAGACTAAACTTAGCTAAGATAACTGATTTCACAAGTGTCTCTAGTCTGTGCAAGATACTGATAACGTAAAACCTAATGAACTATTACCAATTTTAACAGAGATATCCGACAGCAGTTCCAATACAAAGCAGACTGAACAGCACTATTTCGAGGCAGGGGGGGAAAGTAGGACTTCTTTTAAAACACATACACTTAAGAGATTAAAACAACTCAAAAAAAGGCAGGAGAGTGAAACGAGAGTAAAACTAGATGAGGTGAGTAGTGATTTGTCCCATGCATGCTGTCATGACATTTAAAACACATGAATTAATGAACCACTTGTCACATCAAAGGTATATCCAGCTAAAATACGAGTGAAGAATTTTGTGTTTCATTCAAGTTTTCTTCACAGCCAATGGTTTAATTAATTTACATTCATTCCCAATATTATCTGCATTACAGTGTAATTAAATTGTCTAGAATCCAAATCTACACAGATAAGCAGCTTCTATACAGTAATGCTGAATAACATAAAGCTGCAGTCCAGTTTGCTACAATAATGCCCGAAGTGGCAAATCTCTCCTTGACTAATCCTAAAGCTCTCAGGTAGATTAGCTTCCCAAAGAATAACTCACAGAACACAAACTACATTAACAGCATTATTTGTTCTATTAGTATTCTGCAAAAGTAAAAACTCTAAGCACATTAATGAAACTGTAATCACATATTGTTGAGCCCACTTTGCACATGACCTTGAAGAAGCATCATGTGCTTTTTTTCCTACCTCTTGGCGAATCATTAAATAAGTTAGACCAATTAGCACACCGTCAAGCTAACTTTCACAGTACATCCACTTTTCAAAGACTAAATAAAGCATTATCATATTTGCAAATGGCAACCACATGATTCTGAAAAAAAAAACTACCTCAATCAATCATACACTATCTAGAGGTCTGTATAAATACGTTAGACTAATGTCACAAAATGTTCAAGCACCAACCTGACATTTTTTTTCATCTAGAAAACAAAATATTCAGTTGTTACATATTTTTTTTTTTTTAATTATTAACTTTCAAAAGCGTAGTAAAGGTACAAGTTCTGAAAGAAAGGATAGGATGTGCAAGGCTGTGGTAATACTCAATGCTGATTGCACGTTCAGCAATTCAGAGACACGTCTGCCAGTCCCAAGACACTTCATTTCACATTGTATCTTCCCATGTGCTCCCCTGCCATGTTTCTTTCTTACGAGCTGCTGACTGTTGAAGTGCTTAAAATATTATTTGACAGTAAATACATTTAATATACCTTTCATGCATAGGTTTCAGTATTTTGCGGACTCTCAAGGAGAAAGCATAGCAAGGACTCATACTTTAGTTGGAGATATTAAAAAAAAAAATAGAAAATCCAGCCAACACTAAAGATTTAGATTAGAAGACAACTCCATAAGAGCAAGCCCATTGGGTAGATAATGGCCTACTGGTTATAACTGCTTTGGATAAGGAAAGGAAGAGGGACATAATCCAGTTGTTTCCCCATCAGACTGTGTCAAAGAAATATTTACAAACCTAGTCAAAGCAGGACAAAACAAGGCAAGTCCTGGCCAAGCCACCTGAATGATATTATTTAATTACTGGAGCCTGTCTTTGAAAATTGGCATTCCATGTTATTTTTCTATTGTTTTGAGAGGTGAAACAGTCATTCCAAGCATTTATTTGATGTCAAAATGTCAATACAATAAAGAAAAAAATAAAGTTACACAAGGATTAAAACACTAAGACACAGGGAATCTGTTTCCTTCCCATGTTAAGATGCAGTACAGAGATGCCTCTGCTTTCCCCTCTTCCAGCCCTGGCAATTTAACACATCTATTTGAGGAGAGGTGCACTCCATGTCCACACGCCATGGTGGACACCATTTATGTGGTTTTGGAGACACTCAAGAAGACCAAAAGAAGCTTATCTAATTCAAAAAAGAATACTTCACCTTGACGAAAAAAAGCGTTTGGAGTTTTTTAGCTCATTATCATTTAATCTTAACATCAAAAGACTTTTTCCTATCAAACACCATAATTTAAGACAGAAAGCGCAGCCCTCTCCTCATCCACTCTCTCTGTCATTGCTTTCTGCAGTTACAAAAGTAATTAGTGTATTTGCTAACAGTTCTTTATAATGCCTATTTCAACAAGGGTTGGCTTTGTTCACATAGGCTGCAAGGTTTTACTTTCTAAAGGTTTTTCATCACGGGACAAAAGTAACACAACCCCACTCCAGATAGCTCAGCTATTAACTTATAATTAAAGAGTACAACTTAATGTGAAAATAAGCATCAGACCTTATGTGTGCTATTATTAAACACTGAAGCACCAAAAAACATTCCTCAGAGGTCCCTAAGGTCACTTCTATGATTTAGGTTGTTTTATTCTGCAAACACCAACCTGAAGCCACTTTCATATTTGTGGCAGAATGCAAACCCCCCTCTCTCCCCCCCTCTCCTTCATCATGGAGGGAGTAGGCACATCTCCCTCTCTCTGCTACTTGAAGCTAACAGCTTCTTTTGTTTGGCCCAGAGTACCCTGGCCAGGGCCATTAGAAGAAGGGATTGCCAAGGGCCAGTGAGCCGCTGGGCACCTGTGACCAGTGTGGGGGATGTTTGGAGGCTTCAGGGGCACCCCCCACACACGGTGTGGGGGTGCAGAGAAGCTTCTAGAATGCCTACAGTCAGGTCTGATCAGCCAGTATAAAAACAGGACTCTCTCGTCGAGACTCCGCCCATTGTCGCCGGTCTCTCGGAGCACGAGGAAGATGCTGCCGCCGAGACCCCCCTCCCTGGGATAGAGACCCCGCTTGCCTTGCCGCCAGGGGTGTGAGTAAAACCCGTTGCAGAATTGCGAGTGTATTTATCTTTTCCATGTACATATGCACGTGTAACTTCCCGTGCTTAATACAAGCACGTATAAAATTATTTCCTCGCACAATCGCGAGTGTATTTATATTCCGTGCACATTTGCACGCGTACTTTAAATTATTTCCTCACACAATCGCGAGTGTAACTTTATTTCCTTGCACAACTGCGAGTGTATTATAAATTTATCCTCGCACAATCGCGAGTGTATTTTCCTCCCATGCTTCCACATAAGCACGTGTAGTATTCCGTGCACATTTGCACGTGTAAGTAAATTAACCCTCGCAGAATTGCGAGTGTATTATAAATTTACCCTCGCGGAATCGCGAGCGTACGCTTTACCTGTATCTCTTTAAGAATAATCCCGCACCGTGTTCAGGCAAGTGTGTACTCCTCTGGGACTCGGGGGTGGTTCCGGCGTTGTTTTGGGTGAAGCCACGTGCATGCACTCTGTGGACCGGCTGTTGTACCAGTTGCTGCCCCTTAATAATTTTCCTCAACTGATACCCGAACCTATATTTAAGTCACTTTTGGAGTGCTAAACCCCTGTTTCTCACCGGTTTAATAAAAGTTGTTTTGGACCCTGTTGTCCCTTAAATTAGCCTCGGGGTGCCTCCGTGACAATATGCCTTCAAAGTGCATTTTATTTGTATTAATTGCTTCATTTGCAATTAGTTTCAAGGAGAGGACAATCAATAACAGCCTCCATATCTACAACTTAATCAAGAAAAACAAATGCCCTCTTTATTTTAGGAGATTATTAACGTAATCCCTCCCTGCTTTCCATTTTTCATGCTAACACGAGTTCCTCCCATTCAATGACAACAGTTTAAAGGTTTAACAACTTCTGCTGACAATGAAAAGAGGTTTCAAATATTGTGAAGAATTAAACATAGCCAAGTAGCACGTCATCCTTCCAAATCATGCCTGTGTTTCCTCCAAACTTTTATAGCTCATTCAGGTTGAAATTTGAGGTTTCTTGTTAACTAAAGCAGCATCAATTTGCATGCAATCAGTTTACTTCCCCTAGGACGATTAACAAAATTAAATAAATTCTGTTTTTGAAGTGGGGCTGCTCATAGATCGTTTCTCCAAAAAAAGAACAGAGGTAAAAATAACATGAGTGTAAAAAGGACCTTCTGCTTGGCCTTACACATTCAGCAAGTAAAACATGAGATAACCTTCTTATTCTCCGTGGAAAGATCGAGTTTCTTCCACTGGTCTATCTCTGGTCTGCTGAACCCTACAAGTGAAGACCACTGCTCAATTCCAGAAGTCTATGGTTCAAATCGGGCAAATGCCATGCTAATATAGGCTTGTGTCACCAGACAAATCCATGGCTTCTTGCCCGTTGGTTAACCGTCAATTTTATAGCAGACTGTAACAGAATACACACTGCCAGACTTCATATTTAAGCCATAAAATACTAGTCCTCCTCCTAGTTTTATTAGGTATCTATGCACACCACAAATGCTTTAAAGAACATTTAAAATTAAAAACTGGCTCACGTAGATAAGCAATGAAAAAAATCCCTTCCTTTCTTATAAATGCAATCAGGGAAAAAAAATTAAAGCACCCAAATTAAAAAGGATGAAATAACAAATTACTGTCTCCCCACAACTTTAAGATGGCTGTCTGTCAAAACCAAGGAAAATTCTCCATCTCCCAACTTCTTAGAAACAAACAGTGTCACAAGAGTAAGAAGTTGGCAAAATCAACATGAATAATTTAGAAACAGTGGTTTATAATATAATGTTAATATAGAAACAACAGCAGTAGTTATCATTGTCAACAGCCTACAGAAATAGGTCAAAAAACATTTCATGGATTGCTCAGTAAACTGCTCGGCACAGCTGCTCCCTCCTGGGGAAAAAAAAAAAAAAGTATATGGCAAACAGTAACAAAAAGGGCTGCGTCTCTAAACTACAGAAAACCCTGGGAAGACCCACATCTCCTTTACAAAAAGTCATTACCGATGGAGAAGCTCAAGTACTCAGGTGAACTAGGGAGCACCTGAAATTTGTTTGAGTAAGAACCTCTGCTGAAAAGCTTCTGGAAGATCAGAGATGTTTATTTCACCCTGGCTATAACCTGTTTTACCTAAATGTATCAAAAACAAACCAAAAATTCGCTGATTTTACACAGCTGTCTCACAGAGCAACCGGGAGGTAAACGCTCCCCCCCTTCAAAGGGCCTAGCGACCCAGCAACCAAGTGCTTAGCAGAGATATTTGCAAGACTTCAGCAGGAATTTCGCTATCGTATCTGTAATGAAGAACAGATCTGCACACACACATGCCAACGCTCGCCCAAGACAGGAGGGATTTCCCCAACGAGGGCCCCTGGAAATACGGACAAGCAAAGAGGAGGGCCAGCAAAAGGCCGGCTCGTGCAGAGCCTGTCCAGCTTTACCACACCAAAATGGTCCTGCAAGAGAAACTCAAAACTAAAGTTTAGCTACAAAAATCAACATCTCTGAACATGGTCATAAATGTGAGGAAGGTATCAGGGGAAGCGAGGAGGTGGGGGGAGCAGTATTCCTAGCAAGTCAGGTAAGATTTTTGTGTCAGCTACATGAACACTTACCTAAAACTAAGTGCAGGGTCAAGAGTTTCTCACCCACTGCCAACACTAGACAGCCCCCTACCAGCAACATGGCGGCCTCCAAAAAAAAATCTAAAACCCACACTCCCTCAACCTTCAAATTGAGTACCTTAATTTAAGAAGGATGTAAAGGTCCTTGAATGTATCCAGAGGAGGGCAACAAAGCTGATTAAAGGACTGGAAGGCATGACCCATGAGAAGCAGTTGAGGATTGTGGGTTTGTCTAGTTTGGAGAAAAGGTTGAGTGGTGACCTCATTGCTCTGTACATCTTCCTGAAGAGGGAACCTGGAGAGGGGAGGAGCTGAGCTCTTCTCCTTGGTATCCAGCGACAGGACACATGGGAATGGTTCAAAGCCGTGCTGGGGTACATTTAGATTGGACATTAGGAGGCATTTCTTTACCAAGAGGGCGGTCAAACACTGGAACAGCTTCCTAGAGAGGTTATCAATCTGCCATGCCTGTCAGTGTTGAAGAAACATTTGGATAATGTCCTTAATAACATCCATTGACTTTCGGTGAGCCCAGAATTGGTCAGGCAGCTGGACTAGGTGATCATTGTAGGTCCCTTCCAACCAAAATATTCTACTCTACTCTAATGCCTGCCTAACTTTGGTCACAACCAGACCACAAGCAGAAGCAGTTTGATGTGCTTAATTACGTGTAACACCAAAGGTGGGGGGACAATGAGGGAAATGGGCACAACACAGACAGACCCAAGCACGTCTCTTTTGGAGTTACTTAAGAGCCCATAGTCAAATTTAGGGATTTTGCAGTTAGCCATCAATATAACAGTAACTGGAAACACTCATTCTTACCAGATGACACCAGCCTGAACATACTTGCGCCTGGTTTAGTCACATTTTAATATAAAAACCGCTGCTTGGGCAGGAAGAAAAATGATGCCAAGTGGGTTGAGCAAAATTATCCGTGACTGGAATTACTTTCAGGAAGTATTAAAGCTAGTGCAGCAGCAACTAGCACTTAACAAGGGCTGGGGGGGAAGGCAGGGGAAATCAAGATTTCACAGGCTGAATAAAAAGTGCATTAAGAAGGTGGAAGTAAAAAAAAAAGTCAGTCTTGCTGCCAAGCTGTTCATTTAGATTTTGAAACAGTCTTTGGTCATTTACATGGCTATATAATGTGTTGACTAATAGCAGCAGGGTAAACAAGAAACAAGAAAATTCCTATCAGCATCAAATATCCTCTGTCTCATTTGGCAAAAAAGAAAAAAAAGGATGCAACCGAGCAGGTGTGCAAGTTCGATGAAAGAAGTGTTTAGTGATACCGACAGATATGACAAGTGCTATAATTTGCTTTGGTATACCTACACGTGCAGAAATGCATTGATACTGCACTTAAATCTCATCACCTGGAAGCCTTTCATTACCCCCAAACAAACATAAGACACTGTTTTACAGCATCAAATTGAAGTTTTGCATTGAAATACATTCATTGTAATCCATGTAATTCCAGAATACTATTTTCTATTCCAATGCTCAGAACCACCAGTGCTTATTTTATCTTAAATGAATACATGAAGTTTAAGAACCAGTATATTCCACAGCAACATAGACTACGGAACTGTTCCAAGCTCAGTAGTAACCTTTTGGTTCCCATTACACCCCTGAAAATCACTCTTGTAAAACTGAAACTACAAGGTAAAGTAAACAAAATAGCCCTAAATAAGGTCTAGTTTTCATTTATATAAAAGCACTTTTTCCTTGCAAAAAAAGGTACCTCAAGTTGTTGTAAGATATATTTTAAACTTGTTTCAATGCATGTGTATCTGAGAAGGACGTGAAAAGGAAATTTACTATATGCAGAGCCCAACTCCATACAATGAAACAAACTGAAATTATATTTGTCAAATCAAAAATTGAGGAACAATCCTAGTTCAACAAATTTGATAAACAGGTTAACATTTGAGCAATGTCAGTTTCTGAAATGAACTGTATTACTCAAATGTCAGTGCTCTGTAATTTATTGACTTTATTTTTAAACAGAATAGCCGTCTTCAGTTTTCAAGGATTCATTTGAAGTAGCTGCTGACTTTAAGACAACTTCACATCTCATTTGTCATGTTTTCAGCACCTTGTTCTCTTAAACATCTCATGGAAGAAGAATATAATATCTTCACTCCTTTCTAATGTTATTTTTTGAACTTTTCCTGCTTAAACTGGGCTGCAAAAGGATAGTTTGTAAGAGGATGCTGTTCCATTTGAGGGATGCTTACATCTTACCTCCATTGCATAAAATGTATTCATACTCAACCTCTCACAGAATTAGATCTTTCATTTAGAAGCATTTTGAAGAAGGAAGAAAGGAAGGAAACAAGTTATTTAAATTACTGCTTCAGTACTGTTTTTATTCTTTTTAGATCCTATATAGGATGCTCTTACGGGCAAATCAGCAGACATTGTTTACAGTACAGTCCCAACACACAGGAAAACATGACTAACAGCACTGTTTAAATGTGTGGATTTATAACTTTATAAATAAATAAATAATAACAACAAATTTTTAAGAACAGTATAAAAATCACAACACCCACGCCGCACTTCCAAGCATGACTCTTACATGGCTGATTTATTATACAGTACTAACATCCTCTGGTTTTGACAATATAGCAATTAGACAAAGTGAGCTAAAGTATACAAGGCATCTGAGCTTTCTTGAAACAAACTTCCCTAAAAATACATACCAGATTTGGAAAATCCCATAGACTTACAGGTTTTCCTATCGCAGAAAGACAACACTGAACTACTAAACTAATTACTCTAAGCCTACATTATTATTACTGCAGTGGAAGAAATGCACAGTGCACTTTGCAAGCTGCTCCAAGAAGGAACAGAAGCTGCAACCCATCTGCTCACCACGGCCAGAAGAGCTGAAATTTTGCTTCTCAAACAAGACCTCCATCCTGCATCAACTCAATTTCAAAGGAAGCTCTGAGGTTGACATTTTATTCTCGTTGTTTATTTTGCATACAGTTCGTTATCTGCGCTCAACACAGAGGCGCAACCTACGCTGCTAAAGCAACTGCTCCACAGACTACCTTGCTCATGTTATGCTTCAAACGATGCAGAATGGAATCCTCCTCTGCTGCCATTTGGGTGAACCACAAACATCTGAACAGAGCCATGTGAGAAGTCTGATGTAACTCACTAGTTTTAAAATGAAGTGTTTCAGCTATTTTGTACTGTTATAGCATTCCATACATCAAAGGTCTTAATCTTCATTTCATGCAGAACTATTCTCTGTGCCTCTCAGTCTTCTCTGAAAGTTGTCCGACTGGTTGGCTTACTAAAATTATTTTATTAATAAAAATAACAATTTCACAATTTCACTCCACAAACAATGTGAAGATGAATTAACAGAATATTTCTGGCATTCACTGACTTTAACCATTAGCATTTGGCAAGGTGAGGACTCATTGACTGCTACAAGGAAGAGCACGTCCATAAGATCCTTCCTGAGACATTAGTTGTGTTACCCAAGATGCCAACACATCTCTAATTAGACAAACCTTTTTTTAGCTCACAAAAACACCAATATGAGCAAACTCAAAGGAATTACTCTGTCAGCCCTAGGACTAAACAACACAGCAAATTACCTGGATGTACAGAAGCCTGATACTAGTTGCCACGCGACAGAGTCAAATAGATGGTTGACAGGTTTTGATTCTTTCTGAGTTCAATTGAAGGTCCAATCCTTCCTCTCTAAAAATGTATTAGATTCTACCTCTCCATAACATCAATACTGTGATGGGAAGGGAATTACTACAGCATTACTAGACATCCCATGCTGAAACAGATCCTGCCCTGGATCTGATTGTAGGGTACTTGAGTCATCTGCTACTAAAAAAGACAACGAAGAAAACCACTGCACACCCTACTATCCCACTAGACACAAGCTTTCTTCTGCACCCAGTTGCTCTTTTTGAGCATCTACTCTGTGTTCAGTACAGGTTTTCATTATAAATATTTAAAGTGTCATGATTTTTTTCATAATAATCATGTAGCACTTTAGAAAGAAAGTCTGGCCTCATATGAGTTTAGTTATGCAAAACTTTGAAACACAACAAAAATTGTGCCTGGCAGCTCTTGCTCTTCCATGAGAAGACTGCTATTATGGTGCTTGCACAAACGTCTCGCATTCAGACAAGGCTGGAGAAAGCAACTGATCAAAGAGGTGAAATAGATGCCAAAATTCAGAATGGGAGTGTGGGTGGTTTTGTTGTTGTTTTGGGCTTTTTTTGTTTTGTCTAGGTGGTTTCTATGTTTTGTTTGGTTTTGGTTTTTTTAACTATACTAAGGACTCCCAGAGTCCTCCGCTACATCCAGTCACTAACAGCAGCTGCTCTCAATCTTGCCAAGAGTGAGAAGAGGAGATGCTCACATGCATTTGCTGTTAAGGCTCCTGAGAAGTATCGCATTCAAAAGGAGCATCCTTAAAAAGACTGTTTCAAATGCATACTAATTGAATTTAACAGACTTTAATGAAAGAGGTTAAGATGAACTTTGAGGTACTTTCAGATCCTCAAATGATGCAGATAAATGAGATTATTCATCGTTAACCATTGTTATCAGAGATGAGAGAACTGATCCAAATAAGAGGACATAATAAAGATGAAGTGCTGTTTCCTTAGCAATAAGTAGACTAAAATCACCACAGATCATTAAGTATAAAAAAACCCAAAGCATTAGCCCTCTCCTACGAAAAAAAATGTCTAGTTTTTTTAATCATGTTGGAACCACATACTTCAAGACAAAAAGTGCTCCTTTTCCAATAGCCCCACAATATTACTGCTATTTTGAACAGATATATCCTTCAAACAGTGGCTTGTGGGGGCTTTTTGTCTTTTAAATGGATAATCTGGAAGATTAATACAACATCTTGCTTTTTAAAACTAATTACCTATAGCATCCTGATAACCATCATCACAAAGAAACAATACTTTTCTTTCCCACCTCCCACTTGTTTTATTGAGATGTAGTAAGAACAAGCTACACCATGAAAGATTTCACACACTCTCCAACCACAGAGGAAGAAAAAAAACATTCGTATTTGGTTACTGAGCCTGGAGCTCTACTACAAAAAGTCCCACTGAGCACTAATGATGCCTAGTAAGGAGAGTACAGGAAACCTTATTTCTGTTCACTAATACAGAAACAAGCACGACGGCTGTCAACTTTTATTTAAGACTAGCTAGGTCTCAATGTGCATTGAAAGTAGAAATAACATCTATTTTCTTTCACTTGATGCTGTGCCTAAGGACTCTAAGCAGGGATGCTGATCCCTCACCAGGAACATGACCAGAGTAGTAGATGTAGCAGCACAAGCTCTACACAAGCTATCCATGATCCAAGCACTATGGAGCTGCAACATAACAGATCATTTCTTCTCACAGATTTATTTGCAGGTATTAAGAATTGGTTCTGACCTACACTGACAAAACAGTTGACCCAAGCTGCAACACAGTCTCTTCTCTGGATGTTTCTCCCTGTTCTGAAGAATGTGCTCTCTGAAAGTTGTGCACATTCATTTTCACGCTCTCAATCTCAAGGCAAGAAACCTTTAAATCTGACATGTCTTACACAACTACACTTCACTTGTTATACTGAGATGCTGAAAGAAACTGTACCACTAAAAATACAGCAGAAAATACAGCTAACATTGGGTATTACCTTAAAACTCCGCTCTAATTCCATGTACAGGCTATGAAATTCTAGAGCAGTCTACAGCTGCCTTCCTGTTTCCCACCATAGGAAAACTCATTTCTCATTCTCCTTCCCATTTCCAGGCCTGTTCAGCTCTGGAAGCAGCAGCTCTGAATACCAGCCACAATAACACTTTGGCAGAATTCCTTGCACATGCCAAGGGGAAAGTGAGAAAACAGTAAAAAGATGACCTGAAAGCACATCACAGAGCTGAAACGTCCAAGCAGGGTAGTATCCAGTTTAATGTCAGCCTTGGGACCAGCTTGCTTGACACCAAGCACTACCTTCATACAGAAAGTGACCAAGAATTGCTTAGTGCTTTCAACCCAAGCTAGCTGAAAAGGTCAGAGACTTACATTGGAGTTTAGGGTTCTTCTCCTTCCAGATGGTAACCACCACCCTGCCAGCAAGAGACAAGCTTGACAGCAAGCTATCAGCAAGCAGCTTTCCTCCAGCTCTCACCTTCCTGCCCACAAGCTCAGGAAGGCGGGCATAGTTTCCCAACATTTGCTGAGATGTCAGGAGGGTTCAGCTTAAAACAGCACAGAAGCTGAACAGTGTTTGGGTCCAGAAGCCTGGGCAACACTCATGAGTGGATACAGCAGCTGCCTTACTTGCATTCAATGCAGGCTCAGCCAAGCTGAGAGTTCATCATCATGTTTAGTCTGCAGTGGTGAGATACCCCGCACAACGCAGAACCCGAAACTGAGGATTTATTAATAAGGCAAGACTTTGTATTACATTCCCAGTATGTACCTGGTTAAGAATGGGCGTTTATTGATGGTATAGTTCTATATCAGCAAATCACCCACAACCACATCACTTTGAAAACAGAAAAAAATTTAAGAGTCCCTCAGCTCATTCCAACCAACAGTACAGCTTTCCATTTTGCTGGCATGGCCACATTTTCCTTCATTCTCAACTCTGGGGTCAGTCAGTGTACATTCTGTGGGTTTTTCCTCTGCTAATGCAATAGGGAATACTATCAATTAACACCAGCATTGTTTTCTACTCACACTATTACAACCATGAGGAGAGCTAAAGTTGCTTCAGGGTAACCAAGATTATCATCAGAAGAACACATACTTAGTTTTAGATACTTTTATTTTGTTTTGTTACATAAAAGCAGAAAATAAGCATCAAATCTAAATTAATAAAATAAGGTTAAGAGACAGTATGATAACAGCCAAGGACTGCTAAGACTTCAGACAAGCCATAAGAACGATGACTTGATGCACGTCCTTTTCTCCAGACATGCTCCCTGGGGACCTCGCAGCCTCCAGCGCAGAGCCCTCGGTCTCACGTACTGACCTCTGCACAGACCCACTGCCTGCAGGAATGCTCAGCACCTGCAAAGCCTCACTTACTGTCAACTGAAAACATATACAGATTTTACATAAAACGTCCTATTTTTTCAAACATGAAAAGCATATGAAGTCAAGTAATTCTTCACACGATACAGACAGTACTCAAGTGTTTTAATCCACATCAACATAACCAAATGTTTTTGGAAAGCAAACTCAGTTGTGTCCAATCACAATAAAACAACATTTACTGCATTTCAGAAGTAAAGTACAGCAATGAGTTCACCCCAAGCTCCAAAGAGCATGAAGTACTGGTAAATTATCACATACAGATTTCCCCACACACACCATCTCTTGGTAAACATCTGTTCACCTTATTGGTTTTCAAATGCAAACCACTGTGAGAATTTTAGTTCTTCTACAACAATTTCTCAGCTTTTAATAGGAAAAAGAGAGTTATTGTTTTCACCAGGCATGACCTTATATATTCACAGTGAACTGGATTCCATATACATGACTTTCACCGTCTTGGTAGATCTTCACAATATGTTTGCCTGACAAATTTAGAATCCATAACATACATGTCTTCCCACACTGTATAGCAGAATGAATTAAATGCAAGCTTGTTTTAAATGTCAAACCATCAGTTCTTAGCCTTTTCAAACAAGTAAGGAATTTTATACCATTTTTGCAAGGTTTCAGGTTGGCTGTGCCACCAGACCTTTTCAGCCTGTTTTCACAGGACTTGTAAAAACTCTCTTCTTCACACAGATACTACGTTCTATCTCTAGCTCAGACAACTTTCTTGTTTCTAAGACAAAGCTGTCCAAATATGCATCTACCCACTCTTGATTCAAAAAAATTTCTTAAAATCTGTCAAAACCAATTGGCCTGAATAAACAGAGACCATAAATCCATTTCAAACATCACACAATGGACACATATGATTATATGTACAGCAACATTTGAAGCACTAAAAAAACCTGTCTGATCTCCTGCATTAGGGCTTGTGAGAAGTAAATGAAGTACAGGACCAGCAACATTAAGATGTTTTCAGAAACTGCTATAAGGGACAGACAAAACCACCATTACGCTTCTTTTCCAGGTTCAGGACCATTCAGACCACTGGTTTCTGCACTGAGCGAAACTCAAGAAGCTTTAATAAGAGATGTCCAAACAAACTCCGGAACCACTGAAAATCCACCACTGCTATTGAAGAGAAGAGTGAATTAAAGACCTGCAAGAGTTTAGATCATACTTCCTGTGCTTGTGTATTACCAAAGTATGCTGAAAATCTGGGTGAGAGCTGCAAGGTGGACAGATTTATAAATGTTCCCACAGGAAGATTCCTCAAAAGGATGTCTTTCGTGCTCCCCCAAAACAACACTGTGTTTTACTAGAAAAAATAAGTAGTCCAGACAGCATAGAGTCAGGGCCATGGCAAAGGCGGGCGGGACACAGTGCCCAGAAGGGCTTAGCGCACCCTCCCTCCCAGGACGGGCATCACTTGGGGATGCGGCTATGCAAACAGACAGCGTTAATGCTCAAACATTATGTCGCAGCACAGTAAGTACCTTACTCTGCTTTCTGCATTAAGGCGACAAGCTTGTTACAAAACAATGGGTTCCTTTGCCCCACCCAATATCGGCATTTCAGTCAAAATATGCTGAGGAAGACAGAAACTTTAATCAGCAGGGTTGAGGAAAAAAAAAACCAAACACCACCACTACACAACTTATAAAACTCTTTCTGTAAATCTAGATTTGGGGAAATAGAACTATTTCTACTGTACTATCTATTTATTAAACAGTTTGTGAAGTCTGCCGGAAAAAAAAAAAAAAAAAAAAAAAAGAGTTACGACACAATTTACTATTGTTAAAATTCGATATGAAGTACAGTCGACAGTTATCAGCAAACTATTTTAAGAGCAAACACCCCAAATAAATTTTGTTTACAAAATCGCTTCTTTGGATCATCATTCAAGCACTCCTTCTCTCATTCTTTATTCTACTGGAACCAGTACATGGCTATGACGCCTGCATTTCCCCAGATGCCATTCAGTCTTCTGTGAATCCCAGCACAATACAAATAAAACCAAGCTTTTATTCTTGGAAGGGATCACTTGTTCACAGCATCATCATATTAAAAAAAAATGCATGTATGCAAAGGAAATGCAGGAAGTTCTTCCTCACTCTTTGCAAAGGACAGTTTGCAATGGATGGAAAGTGGAGCCTTTGAACCTCGACAGGAGGTTTCTCTTCTTGCCATTAGTAAAATCATCTCAGCTGCAACAAAAGTACGCCCTGCAACAACAGGTCCTTTCAGAAGAAACCAATTCAGGCTCTTGAGAGAGAAAATGTGATAAGGAAAAGGGAGAAAAGACTGAGGGGACAGGGGAAAAAAAAAAAAAAAAACAACAAAACAGTTTTTTCCCCTTTTAGCCCACCTTCGAGCCTTACCCAGGCAGTTCTGTTGACTATGGAAAAGCGGAAATATATGATTAAATCATCACGGAAAGCATTTGCTACTAGGCAGTATGACATACTGAATTCAGTTTTAGAAACCATTTATTATGGACAAATATACTGAGGCAGAGCAAACACAAAGACAGTATCAATTTAATTGTCTATCAAGCTTCAAGGAATACAGAAATAAATGCAAAATCTAGAATGAAGTAGCTGTCAAGAGCCAGTTTCAGGAACTGTAATTGGAGTACATTGCAAAAAAATGTTCCATTTAATTTTTTTCTCCCAAATCAACCTTCACAATCAAGAGATGAGAACGGAACAGCATATTTTTGTCAATACTGACATGGTTCTGCATTAATTCAACTATCAAACCTGACTTTAATACAATTACCCAAAATAATTTCCCTCCCAAACTGAGCACTTAAACTTATTGAGGATGTGAAACTGAACCTACTTTGAAATTCCCAGCAATATATCCTTGCTTTAAAGTTTTAAGAAAAAGCACAAAACACACACAAAAGGTCTACTAAATAGCCACAGAAAAAAAAAAGGAATTCAAAATATACATTTGTTTTCTTGGATCTGTAGTCTCCCTCCACAGCCATCTTAGCTGATCTAGGAAAGTTTGTTATTTTTATTAATAATAAACTTGGAGAATCAAAGGCAATATTACTCATTTAAAAAAAAAAAAAAAAAATCAGAGGAGACGGGACATATAAGAAAAGGAAGAAAAAAAGACAACCTTGTATTCTTCCTGCACAAACAAGACTGCTATAATGTACACACTGGCACAGAAATGACAGCTCCAACTCATACACCAGCCTAAGTCCAGTGGGGCACACAGACCTCTAGCCATTTTGCCAAGGACGCAAATTAAAGGGTAAAAGGTGCTATTATTTTCTCACAAACAAACCAAACAGTAACCTCAGGAGAGGCGTCCCACACAAACCCACAGGTGATGCGTGAAATGTTCCTTGCCTGACCAGATCACCACACAGGTGAGGAGCATCCCTCACTTCCCCACAGTAGAACGATGCTCCCCATGAAACCAGCTGCCACTGAAGCTACCAAAACCACTTATAAACCAAAATGCTCATCTCAAGACAGACCAACTCCAAGCAGATTTTCTGTTGACTTCTTGTTTTGAAGAACAATGTTGACTATTAGACACTCTCAGGGACCACTAGCTTCTTCAGGTCAGGCCAGTGATGAAGTGAGCCACCAACCCAACCAAGAAGCCCGCTCTTCTTTCACCCGCAGGGCCGGAGCTGAGACAACCAATTCTGAGCTACCACACAAACTTAACTGCGTACACTTGCATACAGATCACAGAGATTTTTTTTACAGAAATGTTATCCCGTTTTCTGATTCTCCACTCAGTTTATCACAAACAAATTAGAAAGAGCAGAAAATAAACTTGTCTGTGGTCAGGCAGGCATCAGAACGCTCAGCATAAGATACAGCATGCAACTGTAACAATATCACGCAGAGCAATATCTGATCTGGTCGCACCGAGGCCAAATCGATTAAGAGGCATCCTCCAGCACCTGAGGTGGCACTACACAAGACGGAGCAGCCACAGCACAGCAACACGCTGCAAGAGCCTCTGCAAAACCCGTCTGTCAGCAAAAGTGGCATAGAGCAGTGGCCTAATTAACACCAACTTGCAGAGAGGACAATACAGGGAAGAAAAAACCCAAACAAACAGGTATGCCTCACACAGAGAAAACATAATTAGGCATCTGAAAACCAAAGCCAAACCTGAGGCAACGAATCAAGCAAACCTCTGTGTCTCCTAGTAACTGCACCCCATCCTGCCTTCCCCGCCCCCCCCCAACTGCAGCCTGCACAGGCAGCACCCCAGCATCAAACTGGGGCTTTCCCAGCCACCCCACAACTGAACCAAGAGGAGCCTGAGTCCATCTCCAAGCAGCCGCTGCAATGAAGTTTCCAGCGCTGAAATTTCCACTTGAACCAGGCATTTTTTTTTGGCAGTGGTCCCATGTGTTATCACCTGAGGTTTCAACATGTTTCAGCAAACAAAGTGTTCAAAAACCTGGAATGTTTTACACAGTGGTGGCGAGTATGCAGACTCTACTCTTATATTGCTATGGAAAAGGGAATGTGTGAGAAATTAATTAAATCCACTAAATTAATCTAAGGACAGGCTTCAGGACAGTGATACACCTAACTGGTTGTGGCATCATCCCTTAACACACTGGTATAAATGATAAGCGCTTATATTAGATGATCCTCATGCAGCAAGTAAACAGGCACTAAAGCCACCCAGTCTCTCACATGTACTTAAGGCTCACTTCTCACCTGGATGTTTTCCTGGTCTTTCTTGCTCGAACACAGGGAAACATATAATGGTGACATTGTCAGCCATTTCTGCGGGGACTTTTAGCAGGCATACACAGAAATTCACAGTAGAGTAAACAAGAAACTTCTTTGTCTTCTTGTCCAGATGCAACACTGACTACCGCCCTAAAAATGACAACTGGAAACAACTACTTTTTGCTTTTTTTTATACCTACAGCATTGAAAGCAAAGTCAGTGACAGAAAAAAGCTGGATTTTGGCTGCTCTTTTTATTGCTCTTGACTATAAATATGGTTCTAAGATTATGATTTCTGTTGAGCTGGGATAAAAATAAGGACACAGCAGCAAGAATAGATGTTCTTCCAACAAGCTGATTCATAAACACCAGGCAGCCATATAAAACACCATCCACCTCTAGGAAGATGATAATTTTGAGTGCCTGGCAGACAGAAAACTTCAAAATGTTCTTAATACCTCTTGTTTACACACATTTTAACTTCAGCTATGGCAGAAAAATAAAATTACTAGTTGTGCCTACCGTACCAGTTTTGCTAGTTAAAACCTCAAGACTTAAACCATCTTCAGTTCTTACTTCTTACAGAATAACTGCGTCCCACAGGACCCCAAAAGTCCCAAGCTTAAGCACCGCATATAACCTTACACGCAAATGTGCTGTTTATTTTCAGGGCAGTTTCCTTCCATTTCAGGATGAACTTGGCACAGCAGAAGTGCAGAAAAAGAAGGACGACTTCCAGGCTGGCAGGACCCTCCCTTTTCTCCAAAGCTGACATGCTTATTTATCCCACACCCCCAAAACTAGTCGGCTGTGACTACTGCTATCCCTGATGGCGTGGACATGAATGCTTCTCGAGCAGCAGAAGGCTCTGAAGCAGCGTGCGCAGGTCAGAGGGGCTGGGGCTGCCTCAGCCCCACACACCCTGCTCCGACACCAGGCCTGTGCCATCAGAGCACGTGACTGATGCCATTTGCCTCACTTGACATCATAAAATATGGAGCAATACCCTCATTAAATCAAAAGGGTTGAAGTTGCGAGCAAACAGCTTCGTGTGATGCATCCAAAACTAAAATCAAATATAAATAGGAAGTGTTTTCATCTCAGAGTGCTGAGATTCCAATGTATTTAGATTTAGGAGTCCACCTATCTAGTCAAACATTTCCTCTAGGTCATCAAATTTCACATCTGGTTTTTCTGTATCCTGGATCACAAACAACCTCAGTCTAAGTTTCACTAGACTACACAAAATCTAATTTGGGCAGACGGACAGTGGCACAAACTTACATATAAACCGATCATGACTACTGCATGAAGCCCTTGCCTCAGCCTCTTAATCCCTGCAATAATACATCAGTGCCTATCAATATCGAACCTTAGTAACTTCATACTACTCATAACAGCAACTACATGAACTTGGGTTTGCAAAATTTCTGCTCCCATGAATTTACAGAGACAAAAGATCACGTCTAGAGAACCAACTCCAGACCAAAGCCAGCAGCCCAGCTTTTAGAATTGAAGAGTTAAGACATTTCCCTCCAAGACAGACAGAACATTTGACTTTTCATCTTCATTCAAGAGCAGCAACTCAACATTTGCTTTTTGTCAGTCACCTCCACAAGTTTCCCCTCCACTGCCAACCTAGCACACCACAACCGCAACTCGTAATGTCTGAAAACCGTGAGCAAAAGTAATGCTTAGATGAGAATATTACTGCATTCATTAAGGTTTATTATACTTCTGAAAACATTGCTTTCTTTCTGCAAAAGAAAACCCTTCCACTCAGATGCGAGCTGCCACATCCAGCTGTTCCTCTTCATATTCTTCCAGCTCCAGTCTTTTCTCATTTCCAAGGTCCTGACACACAGCAGAGCCCAGCCTAGCAGCATCTCTGTCAGACCAATTTATTTGCAATTACAGGTAAGACAGAACATCTCTTCCAGCAATAACAATGATCAAGGAAGACACGCTGGATACCGGTGCTACAGTGCATAAGAGACAAGTGCATGCTGTACACATTCCCAGTCTCTGTAACTGCGTTCAGAGTCAAGATATGCAATGCATACATAGTCAACACAGAATAAATGACCAAGTATAACTGAAGAATATACTATCTGCAAGACCAGATTTACAACTGACACTTGTTTAACTTCACTGTTTTAAGTGTCTACCATTGCTACACCTGATATATAATTAGCAGAGAAATATTCTGCATCGAGAGAACAGATTGTACATAATGCACATCTATACCTTATTCACAACAGACTAAAAAGTGAAGGTCTCTAGGTGATTAAGAAAAAATTCATACTCACCAGTGAAACATCAAACTGGGACTATCACCTAGGTGACAAAAACTGACCATCGTTTACTCATCTTACATTGTGTAGCTTGATTACTTTTGCACTCCCAAGCATCATGTTGGGAAATACCTACAGCAGTCACTGAAGCAACTGATGCTGCAATTCTGTCCAAATCCGTCCTTTCAAGACCTTTGACTGTCAAATTATGTAACGCTACTAAACACTTTCGTAAAGGGGCACAAGGAAGCTGCTTACTAAAAGTTTTTGAAATTACAAGAACTATGACAGCTATGTTCCCTCTTAGTTTTAGGTATTAAGCAAATCTAAAAAAATACTAAATGACAGCTAGAAACCATTAACAGTTAGTTTAAGAAAAACACAAGAACAGATAAGTAGCACTTTAATTAGTTTGCTGAAAGTTCTGAAAAATATGATGGTAGAGCATTATCATCAATTTTTCTGCAAGCCACCTGAGATCTAACCATAAATTAATTTAATTATACATGAGCAATTTTAATAAAAGATGATTAAGAACTACCTCAACTTAAACATAATATCTGAGCTGTGTTGCTAAACCTAACCATGTTATTCTTAAGAACTGAAACATGAAAACAGAAATATAATTCATGTGCTCAGTGAAGGAGGCATAAGAGCATAGTACTGGATAGTAAAGTAATTTAACAGCATCACAACTTTCAGCAAAAGAGTATGAAAATACAGATACACTCTTGAAAACCTTTACAGACCTATAAAAGAAAAAGTCATGGTAGGTTTTATTTATTTTTCCAGTTGGGTAACATTTTGTTTGTTCGGTTTCCCACTGAGAGTCAGAGCATTTAACCCTACACATGTGCAGCCACACTCCTTATGCTTTTGCTTGATGCCATGGAGCTGATATTACATTTACATGTGTAAACACAATCAGAGCAAGAGTCACATCTCACTATTATCTGAGCTGCTACACTCCACATTTGATTACTCTAGAGGTAAATTTTAAGATACTACTAGCAGGATTAATTTAAGGAACGTCTTCATAGGATAAGAGGCAACGTACTATTTATTTGGGAGGAATGGGAGGGGGCAGGTAAGGTAACCCCAGGCTTATATTTTCTACTTGAGCAAGCAAATATAAATTCTGAGACACTAATAAGCCCTGTCCATCTGACTCCTTCCTCAGATAGGCACTCTACAGCTAGCCATAATTAGCATTAGTTATCTTTAGTATATACACACGTCAACACACAAGCACAAATATGCAACCCCTACAGCCTGCAGTGTCATTTCAGACTGTCTGGATTTCACCTACAATAAGCTTTATACTTCTACCCTATGGTCATTACCTAAAACAAGGGTCTTATTTTCCTATCTATGAAACTATTAATGTCTTCACCAAATACAGGCAACACAGGAGATGACTCAGAAAAAAAACCAAACACCAGCAGCAGCTACCCCAAAAGGAGGCAGGAAACTATTTCTTGCCCTTGCACTGTTCATTTAAATGACAAACACAACAACAAACCCCTTGAGGTTGGGAAGAGATGCCTGGGGAGCCTGGGTCCCAGCCACATGCCTGCTCAGCACATTTCCGCAGTGCTGATGACAGCGGATGTGACTGTGCTCTCAGAGGAATGTGCTTGTAGATTACACCAAGGAGTCACTAAGCGCTTTGTAAGAGATATGGATTGCTTTCATCAGTCTTTCCCAAATGGCTGCATACCATTTTTTGCCCCTATAAAAGGAGGAGAGGTGTAAAAAAAACCTATCAACTTCAAGCTGAACTTTTCTCTTTGCAAACACTATTTAAGATCATATCCCACATCCCCTTTGTTTGGAGCCTTAAACAGAAGGACAGTGGTGTGTAACCTCAGCTTCTGGCCATGGACACAGTGGCCCCAGTGCCTTTATTAAACAGGTGACACTGGGAGACAGGAGAAGCAGCAACTCCTTGCATTGCACCAGCCAGTCACAAGGACCTTTCCAAAGCAGCTAGATACTCACATTTTTCTTTTCAGCATGCACTGTTACATTTCTGACTATGGTTCAGTGACTACGCTACCTTAAACAAATTGAGTGTCCCTACAAGCTGTCACAGCTGGAAGATGTTGTCCTTCCTGTCACCTCTGCAGCTACAACTATGTTAGACATGGAGAGGACCTGCAGAGCAGAACAGCTGCGTTTCCACCAGTCCTTGGCACGTTTCACTTCCAACCATACCTCGATCAGTTACGTGGCATGGGTGCCTGCACATTTCAGGCATATTGCCCCTGAAGAACATCTTCCAGTTGGGTTCCACCATGGAAGAAGCCAGCCCCTCTGCCCCAAGGCCACCCCACAGCAGCGTTGAGCTCAGTGAGTCAGCCCATCTGCACCTTCTCCTGGCACGTGCTTGTGATTTGAACATAAATGCTAATATAGGCACAGCACAAAGTCACCAGCTTTAATCAAAAGGGAAGACCAACATCTGACTCACTGGGTTTCTTGAAACCAAAGCACTGCACCAAACCACTCCGTACCTCAACACAAACCTATTCCATCCTCTGTGCTCAGTGTAACAACATTTTCCTCTTCGAGGCTTAACATGCCTGTTCAATGGGGTTTATCAGCTGATAGCAGCAGGTGCCACATTGCCAGACGAGGCTCAGCACAATTGCTTCTGCCTCCTAAAAGGCTCTAAAAATAGGTTGAGGAAATGTCCATCCCAGTCCAAAACAGTTAGGCTTATGGCAGCTGGTCTCTTAGCTTACTTTTGCAAAGTTATCAGGAACAGTCCACAGACCTATGAGACCTGCTGACAAACTGATAACCACTGCCATTCATTCAGAACTGGTCGCTATTGGGAAAAAAAGCCCTCAAAGCCATAACAACTGTTCACAACTATCAGGAGTGCCTTCCCTCCTAAAAGAATGGGGAAATCTGACAAAAAGATGCAGCTAGTAGGGGAACAACAGTGATTTGCCAGAGCCTACTCTTTGGTCTGGCATCACTTTCCCAGAAGAACGGAATTGGTAGACACTCGCTCACCCCCAATTCAGAAGAACATCATACTAAGAAATAAGTTTAATCCAGAGAAAATTGTTTCCTTCTGACATCTCAGAAAAATTATCTGTGTGGGAACTGTATGTGCTCACACGTGGAGAAAGGAAAACAACAATCCGAGTCAAGTACACCCACATGCTACCGCAAACCAAAAATTAAAGCAAGATGGCAGGAACACTGGCCCTGCAGAGGGCTCAAGAGAGCCGCTCCTGGAGACTGTCACAGCACATAGCAGAAACCCAGACAGGGTGCAGAGGGAGGCAACAAAGCTGGTGGGGGCCTGGAGCACAAGTCTGATGAGGAGCAGCGGAGGGAACTGGGACTGTTCAGCCTGGAGAAACGGCGGCTGAGGGGAGACCTCATTGCTGTCTACAACTGCCTGAAAGGAGGTTGTAGCATCGAGGGGGTTGGTCTCTTCTCCCAAGTGGCAAGTGACAGGACAAGAGGAAGTGGCCTCAAGTCACACCAGGGAAGGTTTAGATTGGATATTAGGAAAAAATTCTTCACAGAAAGGGCTGTGAAGCACTGGAGCAGGCTGCCCAGGGAAGTGGTGGAGTCATCATCCCCGGAAGTGTTTAAAAGGCATTTAGATGAGGTTCTTAGGGACACGGTTTAGTGCTAGAGTGAGGTTATGGTTGGACTCAATGATCCTGAGGGTCTGTTCCAACCCACATGATTCTATGATTCTATTCCATGGCCCACAGCCCACCTTTGAGGGTGAGGAACAAAGGGAGGCAGAAGCCAAGCAGCAGAAGTGGCAGGTGTAGCAATGACGGAGCAAGGGACATGCCTAGCAGAACCAACACAAGTTAGTAAGACTTTCCAGCACCAAAGCTAATGCAGGCATGTACTGAGCATCACCTTTTATAACCACGACTATTACAAGCAAAGCATGTAATTTTTACGCATCTTTCCCATCTCCTCCCATGATTAAGAACTAGGAACAGAAAGAAATCCACCCATAGACATGGGTGTGTCCACTAACCCAGCATTAATAAAATATTTGTTCTATGTGCACCTTCAGGTACAACTGGGCTGCATATTTCAACCAGTTTCAGGCAACCAAACCCATTCTCTAACTCGGAATTAGTTCTGCAGTTAACTCAAGTTACTAAGTGTCTCAGTGGGGGGAAGGTGTTAAGGATTTATGTACATGGATCTAACAACTCATGTAGGGGAAGAAAACCAAACAATCAAAACAACCACACCCCACCACCATTACGTAAAAACATACCATTTTATTAAAAAGAAATAAACGTATGTGTATGACAACTGCAGTATCTATACCCACGTCCACAAAATTAAAGCAGCCTATTTCCTCACATAAATCATAACATCCCTTGCATTAACATGGACACCAACTAAAACCTAAAAATGTACTGAAAATTGAGGGGACAGTAGAGCCTCACTGAGATGAAGCCCTTTTATTGCAAATGACAGGCTCTCCTTGATTAATACTGCATTCTTAACTATGAAAAAATGAAATTTCATTTTTCCAAAACTCCTGTGGTATGCTGTAAGGCAGCAATTTCTCAAAAACTACCAGCTGCCTGTTGCAAGTGCCAATGATCCAGCAATTACGATACGCATTTCTGAACACCTAATCAAAACAATGCAAGCTGTAGAACTGCATTATTTACTCTGTTCTGCAAACAGAAATTCATAACCAGAGTGCTGCTTTTGAAAACAACACCATTATATCCTTTCAAATTTTTTTTAAACGTATATTGAAACTCATGCAATTTACTTGTCAACTGTTGGTTTACAAGCCACTTGCCCGTTTTTGTTACAGGGAAATCTGCCTAAGACTGAAAACAAAAAGACCAACAACATTTACTATTCTGGGCATCAGAAACACTTTTTAGTACAATACACATGATTCAACAAAGATGGGAGAATCAGTCTGAGAACTGTCAAGAGTATTTCTGAGGTATGTCAGAGAGGGAGCTACCAAGTGCTGAGTAAAGCAAAACAAAAACCACCACATCCAAAAAGAACCCCAGGAAATAAAAAAATCATGGTTTGGCTGGTTGGTTTGGGGTTTGTGGGGTTTTTGCCATTGTTTTGGTTTGGGGTTTGTTTTTAATTAAGAAACTTTTAAGGTATCGTTTCAAGTCTGAGAGGAAAAGATAGAGAGGAAAGGCAAGTTTCTAAGCAGACTGAAACAAAACACTAGCACAAATTTGTACAAATACATTTTAAAAGACATAAAACATTTCAGTTTAACTGTAGGTGCTAAGTCTCTATTTCACTTCTACTCTCTTTGCATCTTCTGCCCTTTAAACTCTCTCTGAAAGACAGAAAGGTGTATCCAGAATACCTAACTTGCAATTAGTGACATCCACCCCTTCCCGACCTCCAATTTAAACAACTTCTCCAAAATAACATTTCTAGAAACAAACATTATTTTAAAGGAAGTTCTTCAGAAAGCTGTGCCTCCCCCGGTTTCCTAAAAGGAAAAGTAAAAATCATACATAGCAAAGCATCTCTCCCTGACTTAATGAGCCACATCCCAACAGGCTGGGCATGCTATGCACAACCTGCCTGCTGTTTGTGTCCCAGATATGTTTTTTTTCTTTCAAAGCACAAGCAGAATGACAAGGGGGACATAGCACACACGATTCAATGCCTTTGATGTTCCCAACATTGTACCAATTTACATGCCCCCAATGATTTGACTGCATAGGACTAAAAACCCAGAGACACTTCCCAAAGGAATTTTTATGTGCTTTTTTATGACATGCAATTGAAGTCATGGGAATGGTTGGCTGAAAACACTCCTCCTTTCTTTTCTGAACATTCTGAGTAAAACAAACAAAGAAACAAATAAACAAAAACATCAGTCCTGGATTTCTGTATCACCTGGTTCAAACAGAAGACTTAGTATCCCTACAACATATACTGTTCATTCAAACAAAGCAGTGGAAGGTTGAATCTTCAACGTACATGTTACCTAAAATTTATAGGCATTTTAATTAGGAAGTACTAAACCACCAAAGATTAATTAGTAATTCTAAGGCTTTCTCCCTAGTCTTCCACTTGATTCTTGGGAGAGATTCATTAATTTTCCAAAAAACACTCAATAAGTTGTTTATTGCCTCTTTCCAGCAACTCAGGAAAACCATTTAGTCTGTTTTTCACAACATAAACCACAGAGAAGCATAAAAGGTAATCTTTTTTTTCTTCCCTTGCAGATCACCTGCAGGCAGACCAGCAATTTGGCTGCTGACATGATTAAAATCAGTCTTTGAATTAGGAAGCCAGAGACACCATATGCTTCCCAAAGACAGACAGCTAGAGTGAGAACTGGGGGATGGGGGCAGCTGTTTCTTTGGGGTGTTTTTTCGTTTTCTTTTGTTGATTTTTTTTTTCCTTTTTGAGGTTAACCTTACACTGCACCGTTTCCCCTGAAACAAGAATTGAAACTGTTAGAGCAAGACAAAAACAGCTGAGTATCAAAAAAGCTCTGGCAGAGGCAGCCCTGACCCAAAGACAAACCTAGAATTACAAAAGAGTTTATTGACTGCACAGTAAATAAGAACAGGAATTTTCATTTGTGTGGAAAACACCCAAAAGCTCCTCAAGCCCCGGAGGGATGGCTCCTGACAACATCCATCAGCCGGGTGGCTGGAGAGCTGCGGAGGAGCAGCACCAGAATCACTGTGTTTAGCAAGGGCAGGGAGCACACAAGAGGTCTCCCCACCCAACCTTTTGTAAATAGCAACGTAAAGTCAAGAAGTCAAAGCAAGTCTTAAGACTTCCGACAAGCATATTACAACAACAACAAAAAATTATACTCTGCTAGAGAGGTGAGACAAGCAAAGAGACCCACAATTTCTCAAGATTTCTTACACCTCCCAGGATGAGCTCAGTCCTTGCAAGAAGCCTAATTCCAAGGAGAGCTGCTGGCAGCAAGGGCAACAGTACCATACTGAAATTTAACTTGGAGAATTCTGATGTGGCCAGTTCCTCAAATCTAAAATATTTTCCTTGCCCAAATTATTCCCTGTAATTAAAAAATCAGTAAGTAAGAAACATAAACCAAGCCTGTGCTCCAGCTTAAATGCAGCATTCCCTGAAGGCTCACGTGGCCTTTTACACCAGCCTCAGCTGCTACAGATACACCAGGGAGCTATCGCTTTGCTCCTAAGATACATTATTTAGTTATCATCCTCCCAAGGATTTTTCTTTTGCAGGCTCAAACATTTAAAAAATGAGAACACTTAAAAATGTATAAGGACTCCTTATCTGTTAAGGTCATTTACAACTTGAGCCAACTCCTCATAAACTGTTTCTTTCTTTCTTTAAAATTTCTGTCTCAGAGAGCCAGGGAGCTGGATTGAATGCGTGGAGCAAAGACAACTGTAAGCAGATACAACCCAAACATGTTCGGCACTACCCAGCAGCATGGGAAACACACCCAAACAGCTCAGCCTGCCAGCTCCAGCGTGTTTTGTTTCAGCATGACTGATAAAAAAAAATACAAGACTTTTCAAGGGCTCAGAAAACTTAGCACTCTCTTTTTTTTTTTTTAATCACAATTTAACACTAAGAACAGACACTTTCCAACTGTTTCCTTGAATAGTTCTGCAAATATTAAAGCACTTTTATCTGTGAAATCCCAAACCATACTAAGCAGCTTGTGACAGAAAATGCTAACTCACAACAGATTAAAAAACAAAAAAAAACACAAACAAAACAAACAAACAAACAAAATTTAAGGCTTAATTATGTTTTGATAATATCAAAACTCATATCCTAAAATCAGCAAGCAAATAGCTTATGCTGCATTTGCAAAGACTGCTATGGTCTACAAAACACTGTATGACCAGACACCGCTGTATTCCCCTCGGGGTTTGTGTTTAAAGGCCCTGAAGTTCCCCGTGGGTACAGAATTTAAATCCAATTATTTGAACAGAGAACATCTGATCTGACCTCCTCCTGCACACCACAGGCTATTACATTTCTCCTGTTTACCATGCCAGAGCCCAACATCTCATATTTACCTCTTTGGAAAAATAGTTGCACAGTCTTCACATCTGGAGGGAAAAAAGAATTACTTCCTTTCTCAGCTTGCCCCAAGCCTGCACTGTCACAAACACATCCCTAGTTTCCTACCTGAATGCCTTCCAGACAGTAGTACTTGGCATGCTTTTCCATGGCCAGTATTTTCTTTTTGTGGAGGCAACTAAGGCAGTGTTCAGTCTTCCTTGTGATAAATTACAGGTTGTTTTCTCATCTGGTTTTACCTCCAGAGCTGGAATTAAAAAACTTTTTTTTTTTTTTTCAAATTGCCTCTGCCCTGGTGAGATCGCATCTGGAATACTGTGTGCAGTTCTGGGCCCCTCAGTTCAAGAAGGACAGGGAACTGCTGGAGAGAGTCCAGCACAGGGCAACAAAGATCACGAAGGGAGCGGAGCATCCCCCTTATGAGGAAAGGCTGAGGGAGCGGGGGCTCTTTAGCTTGGAGAAGAGGAGACTGAGTGGTGACCTCATTAATGTTTACAAATATATAAAGGGTGAGTGTCACGAGGATGGAGCCAGGCTCTTCTTGGTGACAACCAATGGTAGGACAAGGGGTGATGGGTATAAAATGGAACACAAGAGGTTCTACTTAAATTTGAGAAGAAACTTCTTCTCAGTAAGGGCAACAGAACACATTCAAATCCCGCCTGGACACCTTCCTGTGTAGCCTCATCTAAGTGTTCCTGCTTCGGCAGGGAGATTGAATTAGGTGATCTTTTGAGGTCCCTTCCAATCTCTAACATTCAGTGATTCTGTGTGAATCTGTGATTCTGTCCATCAGAGGTACTAATTCCTGTCCTGGCCCTTTCTTCCCTGAGCCCTTCTCAAGGATGGGCTCAGCTTCCCAAAGCCACATCTAGAACACAAGAAGATAACGTCAAACCCACACTGAGTTTACCAAAGCTCACAGTGCAACAAAGTCCAGTTGTTCAGTGGGGAGGGGGCAGGAGGTGCAGGCAGAGGAACAGACCAGGGCGGGGGGGAAGACCCGCAGAGCACAAGGTCAGCGCCCCTGGCTTCACCCAAGACTAATCCTTCCCATGGCCCATTTTCCATATGGGCTCCAGGACTCAACATCCCTCTTTGAAGTGAGGAGGGCACTTAATGACCAGCCTAAACACCTGATTTCACAGCAGCAGAAAGCAACTGAGCCTCCTGCCCACTACTGTTGAGTCTTACAAGTCAACAGCACTGTTTAAATCACATTTCGTCCTTCTGCTTATTAAATAGTACAAAACAGCACTGTAACTCAGAAGTTCTCTTTGAAATGACAGCTTAATTAAAGCTTTCTTTCTCTTATCAGTTAAGAGACACAATTTCCTTAAAACTACAAACACTTAGGTATGCATTTATATTCAAGCATGTGCAGCCCCACTGAAATGAAGGAGGATGGTTCACATGAGCTGGACAACATACATGAGCCTCAGTTTTCAGGGCCTGGTCTTGCTCTTCTGTATTTTTTGCCCATTGCCCACAAAACTTTTTTGTTTGGTTTAAAAAGGAACTTAGTAGTTTTTAATTTGTATTATAGCTCTACATAAATCTAAAGCTGTTTGACAAAACCTAAACCTCATGCAAATACATTTTTAGAAATAGTTTAGACTGTGACTTCTAAGTAAAAAGCTTTGATTTCATTTTAATGTGCTGTTTGTATCAGAGATTACATTTTCTCTCCAAGCTCAGCTGTTCACAGGGTTGTCTTGCAAATACGTTCAGAAAAGTGTCAGCTCCTCTGCCCAAAGGAAAGACCCCCCATAATCAGAGCAGAGACTTAACGAAGCAGGTCAGTGCACAGTGCCAGTGCTTGCTATCAACATTGATAATTACCAGAACCCTCCCTGACCGCACAGCAGAAACTGCCCATCATGGGCATCTACCCATCTCATCTTGGCCGTCCACCAAAATAACACAGTTTGTGGCCCAAGCAAACAAGTGCTGATTTTTATCAGAGATCGTACCTCAGCCTGAACTCAAACAGGCCAGACAGGGCAGCAAAGATGAAACACTTCACCTCAACAACTCAGAGACGGCACCACGATTAGAACAACATCCTGAACATGGAAAAGAAGAAACTGGCTTTTCAGGCATTAAAGCTAGCAGGAAAAATTTTAAAATTCCCCACAGCTTGTATTACCACTATGAGAAACAGAAAAACACAACACCAAAGTAAAAACTAATATAAAACCAAGTGCCAGTGTCCAGGTCCCCTTGGGAACATTTAGAAGTCCTCAAAACTCTCTCAACCACTCACATGTATTGTCAGTCTCTTATTTGATCTTTGACTTTTCAGGCTTTCCAATCCCCCTTACTCTCTTGAATTAAATTTAAATAATAAACGCTAAGTTTGAGAGGGTTTTGGCTTGCTATTTTTTTTAAATGATGTAAAGCTGACTTTCTCATGGTAAATTACATTCTTCTGGACACCGGGATTACAGGCAAGCTCCCACCACCAAGTTGCTTGCAATGAAGTTCTAGGAGCAAAGCAACTCTGAAAGAAGGAGAAGCTGGAATTCTAAAACTCTTGTTTTAAAAAGTTTGCTGCTAAGCAACTTCAGATCAATATTACCCTTCCAAGATTTAATGGCACTGAAGACAGAACTGGCAAAAGGAAACCGATGAAATTAGGATGCTGAAAGAGACGTCATTACAAGCAATTTTATTGCACTTCTTAGTTAAGAGAACTGGGCAGAGGAGAGACAAGGCACACATAGCAGAGCTGTGGAATATCAAAAAAGCTTCAAAACTCCAACTGCAAAACTCCCTTTTGCAGAGCCCATAATCTAGAGAAAAATCAATTTTACAGGGTCACATCTTCAGAATGAACAATTCTACTTCAAAAATGTGCTGATAAGGTAAGAGGTGGTTTGCTGCAGGAACAAATATAGTGTGATAACTTGACAAACAGATTGGAAATAACTCCAAAATCCTGCCCCATTGCTATTTTTCCAATGGGTGTCCATTAAATATTGTTCCTAAGTTTTGGAGATGAGTGAGGAGGCAGTTTTCACCCTCACTGTGAAAAAAGAAATTAATGGTGTATTTCAAATCTATTAGCACCAAGTAACTGTATTACCTGAATTTGAGCTGTGTATGCATAAACTCCTGCCTTGAAGCCCTGAACTAATACAGCTCCCAAACTATGGTTTTTTTTTCTCACCCTCACCTTAAACTCTGTTTTACTGATTGCAACTCCAAATAGAAATTACATAAATCTTACGGACTGCCATACTGGATCACATTAGTAGTCTGCTGTGAAAAGGAGTAATTTTAAATGCTTTTACTAACAGGTGCAGCCAGTTCTGCCCCACTCCTGTCATATGTTATCTGCTGTGGTTGAATAGATAAGCTCTGCTCTAGGGGAAGACAGACCAGTAAAGGCTGATCAAGGAATTCCTACCTGGATTAGCTCAAAATGGGTCAGTGGGAACTGAATGGAGTTATCCATCCCTGAATGCAGCTCCTTGGGGATTTTTGCCTTTTGCAGTGACCAGATGCCAACTTTTTACAATCCAGAACCAAGGAGTCAGGTGTGAAAAGACTGTTCACGCCCTGCGCTGCAGGTCACCAGAGTGAGGCAAAGAGACTAGCACCTTAATTAAACACTATTAAGGTAAACTTCAGCAAACGTGGTTTCAGAGGTTGGTGCTCTTCCTCAAAGCAGCTGCCTGCTCTTTTAGCTGGGCCAGTTCGACTGCTTGTGGCCATTTTCTGACTCACGTCTCTGAAGAATCTGCCAGGAGATGACACTTAGAAAAAATGGCACAGCTCCTTCCTTTCATAAGGCACAGGATCACAAAACCAACCTAGAGAAGTGTCAAAGAGAGCTGAAAAGCTCACTTTACAGAGTGTGGCCACTGGCAGAAGCAGCAAGAGCAGCTTTGGGCAGCCAGCTCCTAAGCTAGGCGGGTTGCAGCCAAACAGCAGCGTTCAGCTACCGCCTGAGAAAAGCAGCCAGATTACAAAACCACAATGCACGCTGGCTCCTCTGTTGAAAGCTTGGCTGTCCCAGTCCATGGAATGCCATCAGTTGACCAGAAGGTTTGCTCCTTTTGGAAAGCCTTGTAAATCACTGCAATCTTCACTTATCCTTTAATATTAAGTCCTCAAGAGAAGATCAAGTTTTCCTGAACTTGCTGGAAGCCCAGCAAGTCAAAGGTCCTGCTTCTCAGCTGAAGAAGTCACAGTGCTTACAATGCTGTTACATTGGAAGCTAAAGTAAAGAAACTAGCAATACCCGTAATCTATGAGACTTCTGTTTCTATTAGTCACTGCATGGCAAGAAACCTGCAACACACAATTGTAGGAGAGCAGTGTCCCTACCATCAGTAGCTGGTTTAAGCTTTTCCACCCTTCTAAAAAGCATCACTTATTTTAATATCTTTACATTCACACATCAACATGTGCTTGTCATCTAGAAGGTCCATTTTATGGGCCACTGCAAGACACTGGCATTAATTACACACTGCAAAGTGTATTGCCCCTTACCCATTATTTCCATCATGTGAAATTTTGTTTTGTAATTAACTTGAATAATTTTCAAGTATTTGTTCTAATACAAAGTGCAGTATCAAAACAATCCTATATCCTCTATACAGCAAGGTGCTTGAGGCATCATGTTTATTTTTTAAATAAACACTCATGTATATACACATGTACTAACTGGCTGTCATTCAAACTGATCCCCTAGAACAGAGGCCATTATCCCCATTTATTTTGTTTCTCATTTGTTATACGGCTAAATTGTCACAAGGAAACGTAGCTATTTTTGGTAACGAGGTAACTCCAGAGCTTTTGTAATCTACAGTAGAGCACAGCAGGATTTAATAGTCAGGTAGCTCTCTAAAGGTTTTTAATCAAAATTAATAAAAGAAGATGACAAATAACCAGGTTTCAAAACCAATGTCACGTTACAATCAAGGGCAGACAAGTGACTTATCTAGGGCCGAAGACTCAAAACCTCACACCAGCCATTAGTGGCTGATATTCCCAGGTGGTTTGGTATCATCAAAAAGAGAAGAAAACACATTTTCAAAACCTCAACTGTAGGTATTTCTGAAGGCGAGTCAGGGAAGGAGGGCAGATTCCAGACCAAGCTGTGAGAACAAGGGCTCACGAGACCAACTTCATTCAGTTTTAAACAAAAACTAAAAACAGGTCAGAGCAAAAGTTTTGACTTCTCTGAAGACAAGTCCTTTGTCTCCAAATTATTCCATGCTCAAGCTTGGTATCAACATTGCTCCTGGCAATCCTCAGCCTGGCAGTAGCTGTTGTAAACTCTCATCACAAAAGCACGCTTGAACAGTTAACCAAGCTTATGGAAAGTCATTCGGTATTTTTTCAATTTGCTTTACTTTTAATCTTCTTACACCACAGGATTCTTTTTCTCAAAATCCTCAGAATTTAAATCCAATAACACACAGCTCTAGACTTGTGTTAAAACCACACCAGACAGCTCACCTAACAACTTCAATGAATCTATTACCATATGTAAACCCAATTATATTTTTATCAGTAGCAGTCAAAAACTCCACCTCTTTGTTACCTGGATATAAGGAGGTAAGTGACTATGTGTTTAATATAGCCTATACATGAATATAGTGTATATACACATATGTACACGTGATTATTTTAATGCCACATATAAAATTGGAGATTTCAATATTTTGCATACATTATATTGACACATTAGGTGATTTTAATGCCTTACGTGTATGCACACGTTAAAACATATGCATGGACATTTGACAGGAAATACTTGTTTAATTAAATCCAAATACATTTTTTTCAACTCCCCATTATTACACACATTTTTTGAAGATGCGACATGTCAAAATGACATTCAGAGTATTCAGGATTGAGGATGTAAGTTAAGCCTAGAGACACCACCTTAAGCAAATAACAGCTTGGAGACCTGCTTCAAGTCAGAGGGTGAACCAACCAAACTGTGGATGGAGCAGACTGTGAAGCAAGGTTGTGCAGGCTCTGTCCTCGGAGCTGCATTTTCAAGACTCAACCGCAGAAAATCCAGAGCTGGCCCTGCTTTGGGCAGGGGGGGCAGACCACAGACCTCATGAGGGATCCTGTGATCCTATCTACTAATTTCTTGACCTCATCTCCACACCCAGCAACTTGTGTTAATTATTTTACTGAGTCATTAAAAAAAAAGGAAGATTCTTGCCCAGAGAGCCACCTGCAAATTCATCAGGCAGTTACATGAAGTTACTATGCTTGAAGGTATTTGCTGAGCTTTGTATTGGAAAAGAACTGCCAATCAAAATAAATCAACATACCTGTTCTTCACAGAAAACAATTTGGTTTTAAGTTTTACCCTCCACAGTTTAAACACATGCAAAGAGAAAGCCATAAAAAGCCATCAAAGATGATCTATACTTCTTGCAGGTTTGCATGCAACTCAATATTGCTCAATTAGAAATTATTAAGAAAAATCACTTATGTCTGTCACATGAACAGCTCACGGAAAAAGATCTCTAAATTTTGTCATCACCCTCACGTTTTCATACTCACTTTGTGAAGAAGCACAACAGCTAATCAGTTTTTTCCCCTCCAGAAAATGCTTCTGAAGAGAACGTGAGTCTCAAAATTGTATGTTTTTTGTTAATCAAACAAAAGAAAAATTGGAAAGATGTTCTTTTTTCACTCCCCTAATTTGTTCACCTGACTGCCAAGGATCCTGGCAAGGGAACAGTACCCACAGCACCTGCCCTGTCCCACTTATCCACCCCTACACAGCAGCATTTTAAATAGGAAATGCAAAAGAGACCCCTGAAAAAATGTTGAACCTTTGCCAAAGAAATTTGGGAACAGAACTAATGGGAAAAGGAAATGAAAGTCCCTAATGGAAGTGAAGGAGAGGCTTCCTTCCCCATCTCACATTGCAAAGAAACAAGTATTTGGGGTCTTCCATTAAAAAAAAATAAAAACAAACAAAACACCTATAAAGCACTACATTACCAAGTTAAAAAAAAAAAGTTGTCAGGCAACATACTTTTTGTCAACTAACCTTCTGAGGGTCAGCATATGATGTCAATGTCTTAACAACTTAATTTCAGTAAGGTGGCGTGAAGAGTCTCTTATGGAAGTAGAGCAGCAAGCAGAACAAGCACGGCTGAAGTCCTGATAACCTCAGTGTGCTAATTAGAAGAAATCTTAATTTATAAACCAAGATTGTTCACACAAATTCACAAGGACTGCTACTCTCTGTTGCATTTATCTTCTGAAATCAGTAAATGAATGGAAAGAGACTAAAAGGAAAATAAGCTACTGAAGAATATAATGATTTTGCAGATTATGAGAGCTCTTGGCCAATGGATTTCCTAACCCCAGTAACTATGATTCACCTGAGTAGCAGAAGCAACATGCTAAGCAATTATGGCATCACCACAGCATTGCTATGGAACATTTCCTTTAAAGCTCCACAAATAAATATTCATCTACCTGTAATTTCAAAAAGGAATTCTCCATGTGTAATACGGAAAGAATTTGTTTTGTTCCTGCTTTTCCTCTTCCTTAAAGTGTTTGCTCTGAAAGCAACTACAGGTTCTTTGCTGCATTCCAGAAACCATTTGTTAAAATGGCAGGAAAAATGTTTCATTTCATAAGACATCTAAAGAGAGCCTAATTCAAACATCAAAATTTCACACTTGAGCATATGAAGACAGTTCAAGTGCAGTAAATGCATGCATGCAAATCCTATTATGAAATACTTTAGTATTATAAAAGTAGTTACTTCTTCAAAACATCAACCTTAGAGTATCAAGACTGATAAATGTCTGATCACAAGAAGACCAGATGTTAAAACCTACCTTGCTATCAAACATCAAAAGAAATGATAAATTCAAAACCTCAAATGTTCATATGGAATGACAGAACAAGATTGAAGGCTTCTGCAGAAACAACAGTGCCCATTTAAGCAAGCGTTTTGAGGCAAAGAACGTCTCTGAAAATTCTGGATATCGCTAAGGCAGACACCATTGCAGAGGTCTCTGAATACAGACACTCCCTCAAACAGTTTTGGTGCAAAATCCAAGCCCCCTTTCTTGGAAGCATCTGGACAGCAGCAATACCTACGCACCTATAGGTAAGGCCGGGCTACAGGGATCCAACAGCAATGTCCATCCTGAAACATGGTCTCAATCATAAAACCTCATTTTTTTACTTCAGCTACGCACCCAAGGCAGAGATTTCCTTACATTGCATTTAGAAGACAAAACATCGCATTAAGCTGCTAAAACCCAAACGAGCTTTGTAACTGGAAGCTTTAAACCTCTGAGCACCTTTACAACTGCTCAGCTTGATATACCCCACTGAGCATTGGCAAGACTGCTGCTGGCAGTGCAAACCGGTGGTCGGCTGCCTGGGTGGTGGGGATGGAGAGCCAGGATGCAGAGTTGTCTGCTCTCAACTATCGTGTACCAGGGTCTCTCCTGTGAAGAGCACCTGAGCCGCAGCCCCATGCCCAAGAGTGAGTGACAAGCTCCACACTCTCCTTAGACCAAACACTGTCACACACCTCACCCCCACCCACCTCCTGAGCCCCCTTGGCAGAAGGTTATGGTTATTACGAGAGGACAAAAGCTCTGAAGGCCGAGGTTTGACAACCAGGGACCAAGGGAGACCGGGAGGTAACTCCCCCCTCCCACACATTTTTTTTCTTTTCGGAGAAAGCGGGTGGGCGGGCGGAACGACACCCACCCTTGCCGGCTCCTCCTTCGAGGCCCGGGCTTGCGTTGCGCTGCCCCGCCAGGGTCCCCCCGGCTCTCCCCGACCCCGGCAGGAGCCGCGGTGTGCTCACACCCCCAACCAGAGGCGGGATACGAGAGACCCGTCCCACCCCGCGCCTCACCCAGCGGGGGGGGCCGGCGGAAAGTGCCGCCAGGCCGGGGGGAGCCGCCCCGGGAGGGGAGGGGAGGGCAGGGGCGGCCGCGGAGAGGCGCGGGCTGCTGGCGACCGCAGCGCGCACGGCGGCGCCTCGCTGCTGCACTGCAGAGCCGCCATCTTCTCGCACCTCCGCGCCGCTGGGCGCCGGCCCGCCCGAGGGGGCATGGCCAAGGCCGCACGGCCGCCGCCCCCTCCCCACGCAGCTCCGCGGGCACCGCCTTCCCGCCCCCGCAGGGCTGCTGCGCCAGAGCGCGGGGAGCTCCGCACCATCACCCCACACACCTGCGTGTTCGCGACGGCGGAGGCACGGCACGGCACTGCCCTGCCCGCCCCCGGCTGCACGGTACCCGCAGCCCGGCGTCGCACCGCCAGCCGCCGCCCCGTGGGGGGATGCTGCTGGGCCCCTCGCTCCCCCGCAGGGAAAGTTTCCCAGCCCCCGCCAGAGGAACCCCCGTGGCGGGGCCGGCACCCCCGCGGGACGCACTCAGCCTTCCCTGCCCTGCCCGGCCCGCCGGCTGGCGGCGCCGCCGCCCCTCCCCGCGGACCCCCGCCACCGCCCCCCGCCGCGCCAGACAGTTCCGCGGGCGGCGGCCGAAGTTAACGGGGAAATACCCCGGCGACAGGCGGATCCGCGAAGGGAGCCTGCCGCGGCGACAGGGACGGTCCCGGCTGCCCGCCGCGGACACGCGTGGCGGGAGCGGGGGCGCCCGCCCCGGCTGCTCCCAGCCCTCTTCCTCCTCATCGCCCCACTCGGCGGGAGCGGCCCTATTGTTCAGCGGCGGGAGGGCGACGGCAGCCGGGCGAGGATCTCCCCGCTGTGCCCGGCTGCGTGACAGGAGCCGACGACCCCCACCCGACCGCCCCGCCGCGGCCGACCCCACGCCACAGGGGCGGCCGCGGGCAGACAAAGCCTCGGGGAAGCGGACGAGGACGGCGGGGAAGTCCCCTCCCGGCCGCCCCCTGCCCCGCTTACCTCGAGAGCCCGGGCGGCGCTGGAGGCCAGCAGCAGTAGGGCTAAGTGGGGCAGCATCGCGGGGGACGGGGAGGGAGGAAGGAAGGGAAAGAGGGACGCCGGCCGGCGAGACGCGGCGGGGTCCGGCTGTAAATCCGCGGGGCTGCACCTCTGCCGGGGAGAGCGACTGAACTGCGGCGGCACCAGCCGAGCGCCGCGGCGGGGCCGGTCAGCTGATGGCCCGGCCCGCCCCCGAGCGGGCGGTGCGGCCCGGCCCGGCCTCCCCGCCCGGCGGAGACCCCTAGCGGCAGCGCCCGAGCGGTGCAGCCCCGGCGGGCGGCCTCAGCGGCGGCGACCCGAGCGCGGCCCGCGTCCTGCCGTGCCCGGCCCGCCCGTTTTCCTCGCTGCCCACCCCACCGGTTCCTTCTGGGCCTGGCCACCGGGGAGGCTCGAGCTGTGAGGCGGCTCCACAGGCCCAGTCCCGGCCGCTCGGGGACTCGGCTACCCCGGCCAGCCTTAGAGCGGGGAGGGGGTTGCGCTTGTGCGGGTGTTTCCCTGCTGCATCACTTGCCCCCTCAGCCGCTCGGGCACCCTGGGTAGCCGTTCCCAAAAGGCGCCCTGCCCGCCGCTGCAGGAGGCCCCCACGCCCTCGGGAGCCCTGGGACTTCGGTGGGCCATTGCCTCTCTGTGGTGTTGTGTACAGAAATGCAAGCCCCACCGTTGAAAGGCGTTCACAAATAACACCCTGAACCCAAACACGTGTGATTTAGAGGCTGCTTAACAAATTCTGCCTTTGCAGGTTGCACGCCAACCTGAGACCTGCGGTTTCTCTCCAGGTGGAAGGTGATGAGTAAGCACAGCCACGTGGCCCAGGGGCCGTGCCGGGCACACCAGTGCACACGGGCAAAGCGGCAGCCGCCAGCCTGGGGAGACAGCCGTGGCCCCCGCGGTCCAGCTCTGCCCGCTGCTGATGGCAAGATGAATGCGAAATCTGTGTGAGTGCTGTTGATAGCAAAGGCACGGAGGAGCATCGGCAGAGCTGAGGCTTGTGACAGTTGAACAAGGAAGAAATCAAATTAAAATGTCGGTCTTTGTCAAATAGCTTGTAATCAGGAGGCCGAAGCAAATTTACTTTCTCGTCTTCTCAGTAGCATTGTAATCATTGGTATAGTAAACTTGTAAGGAGAGCTAAACATGAGCATTAACAGAGTATCATGAAACAGCTGCTGTTGCAGCTGAAATGCAGCGTGACACAGCCTGACCCATTCTGACTCGGACCTGCAGACTCCGTGGCAGTGTCTCTGTACCCATCACGGCCCCCAAAACGGCAGTCAATAGACCCACCCTGTAACAGGGACCCATAGCCAGGCCCTGTCAGGGGCAAGTGGTGGACATCTCTTCACCATACGGCTGGGTAACAGACACCTGGGCTGTGTTGTCCTCCCTGCCGCTCTCACCCTCATCTTCTTCCAAAGTCAGAACGTAATCCACTGAGACACTTGGCCAAGGCACGCAGGGGGACACTTACCGGGTGACAGCAACCGGGGCTGCTGCTGGGTCAGGCAGGCTGTAACACGTAGTGAGAGACCTCGGTGCGTTGCACCCCAACAGCCAGACCCCAGAACATCGTCCTTATGCAAACATGAATCTTCCTAAACAAATAAATGTATGTATGAATGTATGAAGGCTTTGGGGAATCACTTGAGTCACACTTACTGAATTTGAGACAGGCAGATGCAGAATTTGACAGGCAGATAACAGATGAGGCCCCTCCCTCTCCCTCAAAATACAGATGTGAAGTACATCCAACAAGTGCACTTAGTAAGTGCTGTTAAGAAACACACACCCATGACACAACACAACCTGTAAATTAAAATTAGTTAAACAGCAACAATGGTAGGCTTAGCTGCAATAATTTAACACTGTCATCTGCTTGTCAGGGTAATGATCACATAGCTCTGAGGGGTTAGGGAAGGATTTGCTGTGCAAATGTTTCTAACCAGTTGGCTTCTAAACTCAGCAGCGATGGCTGCAAACAAGCAACTTCCTGCTAAAGCTGATGGAGGTCATTCAAAAACAATTCTTTCCAGGAACAATGGAGGCAATCAGAAGGAAGCTCTTTGCAAGTTCCCAGAAAAAATTTGGCTTCCAGATGGGGTGGATGGAAGACCAAAATAGATTTATGTAGCCCTTTTATTATAAGTTGGCTTGGTAGTTCTTTGTAATCACTTCTTCCTAGTGCTAAAATTTAACAGTATTTCAACAGCTGCTTCTCTGGATGAGCCAAGCAGGCTTCCTTCCTGATGGTGGGCAGGCAGGAGGCCCCTTTTACCTGTGGCTAAAACCAATGGGATTACACACCTTGAGGAAGAGCAGGGAAGGTTAAACTGAAAAGGAGGGGATAAGACAAAGGTACAGAAGGACCTGTCAGGTAGGTGTTTCCATTTACAACCTGTCTGTTAATCTAAACCAGTGACAATACTTGCTAAGATTTCATTGTTAGCCATACTGAAAAGTCATAACTATGGACTCTTTTGGAAGATGTTTGTAAGGTCTACAAAATTTGTAGACGTCCTGCTGTTAGGAAAAAAAAAAAAAAAAAGACTGATTGTGTCCTATTTTCCACACTCTATCTTCTTTTGTGATCTGTATAGAAGGTCTGAAATTCTTTCTTCCTTGCTTTCTCTACCTGTTGTCTTGGTACTGAAATTCAGTCTTACCAAAGGAAGCTGTCATAGCTGGAACACAACAAAGCCCACTGCCACCCCACAACAGAGTGAATAATGGAAGTCATCTTCCCAAAGAAGGAGGTTGGATCACAAAATGATAGGGCTGACATTAGAATCTAATAAAATGCTTTAAGGAAATAATGCCAAACTATGTTCAGATGTGATTTTCCCTTTAATTGCGGAGCTTCGTTGTTCCATCTTAATGTGATAACTTTCAAAGTGACAACCAAGCATGCATGTCCAGTTTCATTTTTCAGCTGCTTTTGTGTTCCGCCTATGTATCTTTGTGCGCAAGCGATGTCTATCATTATTTTACAGCCTTTTCATTGTAATATATTACATATATGGAAGCATTTTTCAGCCACACAATTTCTCATTGAACATTCATGAAGCAAGTAGACTTTATCCAGAAATGCTGATGTTGTTCTACAACAGTCAATAAAACACCTCAGCTTTCTTCATAACCTGACAAATTTCAGTGGTAAATAAGTGAACAGATATTTCACTCCACCTATGTTACCAAAGCAGCATGTTGTTGAGTCGGATGTATATTTTGTTTTCAAAAAGAGTCTGTTCTTCTGGTGAGGAGGAGAGAGGGAAATTTTTTAATCCTCCAGCCCCCCTCCCAAAATAATAGCTAATTGAAGATGTTTGCTAGGAGGGAGGAAAAGCTGAATTGCAGCAGTTAGAACAATCTTCAGTTAATTTCAAGCAATAAACTTTCCCTTGCTATTCCCGTAAATATCGCAGCAGAGAGTTGTGATGGGGTTAGTACATAGTTTCTGAAGGGGGTGGGCAACCTGTGGCATGGACACAATTACAGCACTGCCGCGATTACGACACTGCCAGATGTCTCCAAATATGTGGAAGAGGTTTTATAGAATACATGCAATGTTCACTGAATTTCTGATCAAGGAGGTTTATTTCATCCACATCAAGAAAATTATTGTTATTAGTCCGATTCTCAGCTGTATTTTGTTGTTCTTAACAATGATTCTTCAGGCAGATTCTTTCGGTACAGTTCTACACCCAGTGCTTTCACAGAGATGATTTCTCCGTTTGTTCTCAGCTCTGAGGAGAGGTCTCCAAGTTGGCAAACTTAAGTTTTGGTCCAGACTTTGATGCTGACTCACTGTCTCCTTCTGGAGTCGCTTCGTTTCACCGTTCATCATTTTCTTCTTTACCGTGGATAATACTGTTTCCCTGCCTTTGTGATTCAGAACAAAGCACTAGGGCTGGTATTTCTGAATGAACCTCTGCAAGTTAAAGACTTGGATCCTACTGAGCTGGCACCTTCTGTGTTAGTCCCAGTTACGGAGTTTTTCTGTACTCTGAAAACTACTACGGTGTAAATTACCAGATTTGTTTCAGACAACTCCAGCATTAATTTGTATTTTTGAATAGCACATAATTAATTTTAATGGAAAACCTTTACGTTTTATGCTACACCTTGAACTACTGCAGGTATAATTAATCTGTTCGCTGTCATGCAAGTGTCCTCCAAAGATATTTTTTTCCTTTGGAGTCAGCCTGCAGCCCTGAGAAAGAAACTTTCTAAATATTAATCCACAATAGGAAGAGGGAGATTGTACCTAATCAACCCTACACAAGTACGTGCTGTTAGCAACAACAATGGGTGTGGATATGATTTCAAATAGTGAACAGTTGATCCTTGTCTGAATTCTGCGAAGCACCTTCGGTTTGGGGCTTTTACAGATGCAGTACACAGTTAGGTAGCCAGTAGCCATAGCGACCTTCTCAAATGCAAATGTTTTGTTCTGCATAGCACAGGAGTATTAAGAGTTGATGATATCTACTGGAGCAGGTACACAATACAAACGGCAGAGCCAAGTGAATAATGAAATCACAGTCCAAAATCCCCGGAGTGCTCAGCCAAGGAAATGGAAATGGAGATGCGAAAAACAGTAATTGCTCCAGTGATTAGGATGTGAGCACACATGGACATCACTCTGTACCAAGAAAAACCCGGTATTATTATGGCTTCTCTCTTTGTTGACAGAAGCTGTTGTTGCTTGCTGATAGTGCCAGCAGAGAAGAGATCTTCAGAATGGCTGCTTCTTTGTGTGATTCTATTCTCCTGATTTGGATTGCCCAATTACTACGTAATGCAAATATTCCTAGCAGAATCAGGTTTAAACATTTTTTCTATTTTTTTTCCTACTGCATGTACTGAATCCTCCTAGATATTTTTGGCCTCATGCCTTGTGTGGTCAATTTGTTAGTAAAGTATTATGTCGTTTTTTCTCACTGTCCTATATGCAAACATCTCAATACCAACATGCTTCTCCCAACAAATAAAAATGTCACCCTATAGTACAACAGGCCAATTTCTTTTCAGGCAAGTCATGTTTGGCATTACTCAGAGAACAATCAGCATTTCTGAATGGTTAAAGCAAACCATTAAGAGCATCTAACTCCACAGGAACTCCAGGGCAACTATGCAAATGACATTTAGCTTTTTGCACCCTTCTAACTGAAAGTTGTAATATGTTTTTTACATGTTGTGAAGGCCACCAGATGAAATGGTTACAGTCTTCTCAGCCTTTTTCTAGTATGATTTGTCCTCCCAGATAAAACAACATTGCAGTTTGTGGTGTGAATATCCAAAATCATTAACATTTAACAAAAATAGAGGCAACTAATGGGATGCCTTTGATTTCTCTCAATCTCTGAATGCCCTAATAAGTTTTTTCAGCACTATTCAAAAGTCATAAAGTAATATTTTTTGCTGTTTAATATTGGCTTCTTTTTTACCCCCTCCTTTTTTTTTTTTTTCCCTCATAAGCTTTGCCCATCTCTCCACAAACATGGCTCTCGAGCTTTGTTCACATCAGGCTCCCCTCCATGGGACCTGGCTTTTCTATAGCTTTGCCCAGAGCTGCCCTGTGTCTGACATCTGCCCAGCCCACCCCAAAGACCAGAACTCCACAAACACCTCTCTCAGTTTTTGGGCTCTTGTCACCTTCTCTTCTATAGTATGCAACATGTTAATACACACCTAATTTCTTTTAAAGACTTGTACACGAAAGAAGGGTGCTGCCGATAAATGAATGATCTATACTTTGAGGAAGTGAAGTTATTAAACAAAAATCTTGGTATTTTTGAATAAGCTTCCACTTTTTTTTTTTTCAGGCCACACAAGCCTTCTGAATAGAGGAGCCTGAATAGACCCCAAGATAAAACAAGGTTACTAACTGGGCAAGAGGAACAGTCTATACAAAGTTAGACATGGTGCTTTGTTTCAACACTATCTTGGAACTGAAATAAAAAATAGAAACAGGAAATTTAGCACATAGTGTGTATGTATATACATAACATAGATAATAGATTCTGAGTTCATTTTACTGAAACCTTTTGTACAGAATAAGAAAATACATTGTTATTTTGATTCTTCCAGCATAGTGTCTCATATCTTAAAATACCTGCTTAATTGTTAACACAGCAGGTTGAGATGCTCAAAGACCTGTCCTACCACCTGTTGCTAGAAATACAATGCTTGACTCTATTTTGAAAGTCCCAGCTAGTTTGCAATAGTGAAATTAAAACTTATAAATTCAACAACTGTAGCAGACCCCACTTAATACAGGACAGCTGTTTGTCAGGAAACTTTAACAAAAGCGTCTTCATTCTTCAGTTTGCTCATAGGAGGCTTAACTCACCACATAATTTAGCCTTTCCTCAACTGTCCCTGGAGAGAAAAAAATAGTAGCTTTTCTGAAGGCTGTGAAAATCTGAAACAGTCAACAGAGACTGTTCAGATGAAGTGAAGTCTGAGGGCTTTATGTTATAAAATGACAAATTCAGCAGGGACACAACTCCACCAATATTCAGCAGGCAACAAGGAAGTCTCTTGAGCCAAAAGCCCACACTTCAAATGTGGACAAAAAGCACCCAATCCAAGAAACTGTTACATGGGTGTGGTGATTTCAGCAGCAGATGGCTGTTTGTGTCTCTTCACTCCCTACACAGCCATTTGAAGGACTAAAAGCATTATGCACCCTTCCACCTGCATGTGATGTAGATAAGAATACAAAACCTAGAGCATTGTGTTCAGTCTCCAGACCTCTGGACTAAGAACTAAGAAAAGCAAGTTAAAATATACTTTCATCTCATTAATGTGTACTTAAGTCAGAGAATATGTAGTAGTCTTTAGAAACCGTGGATACAGAATATTAAACTGATTAAGACAAAGGAAGAGAGACAGAACAAGTACCTTCAGATATCTGAGGCTGCATCTGGAGTACTGTGGTGTCTGGAGCACCTTTTTTATGAGGAGAGACTGAGAGAGCTGGGTCTGTTCAGCCTGGAGAAGAGAAGGCTGAGAGGGGATCTCATCAATGTTTATAAATATCTCAAGGGTGGGTGTCAAGAGGATGGGACCAGACTCCTTTCAGTGGTGCCCAACAATAGGATGAGGGGCAATGGGCACAGACTGAAGCACAGGAGGTACCATCTAAACACAAGGAGAAACTTCTTTACTTTGAGAGTGCCAGAGCACTGGAACAGGCTGCCCAGAGAGGTTGTGGAGTCTCATTCTCTGGAGACATTCAAGACCCACCTGGACACATTCTTGTGCGATCTGCTCTGGGTGAACCTGCTTTAGCAGGTGGGTTTGACTAGATGATCTACACAGGTCCCTTCCAGCCCCAACCATTCTGTGATTCTGTGGTTAGCTGGAAGTCTGTGGCTCCAGCTGCTAAGATAGAAATGGGAGCTACAAACAATGGTGACACTGCTGCGGCCCCAGATGCTCTCTCTGGAAGTGATTGGGGCTTTCATGCTGACAACTGCTGTCACCCTCCACAGTGCTGGTACATTTGCATTCCCAGTGCCACCCTGCAGCAGCATTTGTGATGGGAGGAGTGAGAGGCAGAGGTTAAAGTGTGCCTCTGTTACTCTTTTACCTTGCTGTTTGTAAATTCATGTTGGGAGACTGTGAAAGAGTGTCATGGATCAGCCTGTGCAGTCCCTGTATGTGCAAGATTGTTATTAATGTGGAAAGAAAAATGTAATCTTCCTTTATTTCTTTTGGCAAAATCTGGTAGTTTTGTCCTCATGATCTGCAGTTCAAATCAAGTGGTAGACCTGAAAATAAAGGAAACATTCATTTTAAAAGTACTGCTTCTTGTTGGCTTCCTGTATTTTTACATGCTGCAGAGATTGCTAATGTCTACTATGCTTATCATCCAGAAGTAAATTTATTTCACAGAATAAAATGTAAAAACGTGGAAGAGGAGGAAGCTTCAAAATATTACATCCTTTGTTGATTCCTATTATGAAATCTGCACGCAGCTCTAATTCACATTTGCCAGGCAAGCTAACTTGGTATCTTTCTCAGAAATTTGCACACAACTATGGAATGTGAGGCATTTTCTCCTGTATTAGCTGGTGCTCAAGATAATGCATGAAGGCTAATATGCATGCATGAGGAAGTACTGATCAGATTGCTTGGTGAGACAGTTTATACTGTTCTGGGATAAGGACAGGTATCATCTCATGTGGCCTCCAAAATTGGCTGTAAGGTTAGCCATTGGGATTTTGGGATCATGGACTGTGCTATCACAAAGCATAGTACATAGTGCAGCTATGCAGATTGTGTGATCATCAAAATATAAATGAACTCTTCCAAGAGATTAATTTCTGTAGAGTCTCATAGTAAGACTGAAATCACTGATGGGAGGCCAGGAGCATAATAAAGCAGCTGCACAACAGCACAGGAACAGACATGCTCAGTCCATCTAGGAATTGCAACCATCTTTTATAAAATGCTCACAGTATTAGAAGCAGGAAAGTTTGATCACAAGCACATAAATCAGTGACTGCAGGAGCCTTGTAATGGATGTTTTTGTGCTGAAGAAGGGGGTGGGGGTGGGGGATTGCAATGAAGAACTGCAGACTGTTCTGTATACAAGAATAATGCCATCCTTAGATCATCCGTGTTTTGTAATCACCCTGCAATTTCTCTCAACAAAAAGATTTTAAAATATTTGTTCAAGTCGATTTGGCATACATCTGCCTTATTCCTTTACACACACACAAAAATGGACATATCTTTCCTCGACTTATAGCAGAGACACAAAAACATAATGAGAGTAGGTGAAATTTCCTTCCCCCATAGCAGGATTTGTGAAAGGCGCCCACTGGTACAGACAAAGCAGGCTTCATTGAAAAAGGCGATAAAACTAGACTTTGCATACTGACAAGCTAAAGCAAGACTCCTCTCATCAGCTGTTACCACACAAATCCAGCATCACAACCTGCTCACACTGGGCACGGAGGCTGGTGCACACTGTGCCCTCCGCTTCGTCACCCAACGGGACCAGAGAGATGCAGGGCTGTCCTTTCCTTGTCTTTGGGCTGGGGCTGGGTCACAGGCACCCAGCACCCCTCCAGCCCACTCAGCACCACTCCAGCTCACACGGCCTGTTCATTCAGGTGCCCATCGGCAGAGGTGTGAACATCAGAATATTCAGCGTAACAGAGATGCTGACATTATTCTTTGCATATTTTTAATGAGCTGTTAGTGAAGCGTTGAAAGTGATGTGGCTGTTTTTTTATGAGAGCATGGAAATACACAGAGTTGAAGAGGGTCAGTGTTGTGTTAGATATTTGAAGAACCATCTGTTCTTTTCAAAACATCAACACAGTGCACTAGAGAGAAGATATTCCAATACCTGCATGTGGAAGCCTATCTTTGTTCACAAAAGAAAGACCTCCCTGGGAACTAACTCCCAGTTCAGTTTATTGTGAGCTACTGCACTGCATAATCATAGGGGGAATCGGATCATGCTGGAAAATCTAATATCCAGTTAAAGCTCACAGAGTCCTACTTCTGAAAATGATTTGTTTGAAGTTGGCTTAATTCCGTTTAAAGGCCCTTTTGAAAATGTGTGAAATGACTCTGAAATCACTGAAGTTATTTCAAATACATCACCTCACGTATTTTACTTACACATTCATTGCCCCAAATGAAGCCTCGATTGTTTTTCAAATTAAAAAACCAAAACCATGTTTTTGAGAAGGTGGCAGGGGGTTGTACAGCATAGCTGAGGTGGCAAATATATCTGTCAGTTGCTCTGAATTTTGAACATAATACATTCAGAAAACCTCAGCAAATTCAGTTTTAAGAGGCAGAAGGAGAAATTCTTATGGCAGAGGAAATGAATGAAAAGTTATAGTGGAATTTGCAGCGTCTCAAAACATAATGGACAAATGTTTCTATCATAATAGCTGTACAGTATATCTACTAAACCATGGCTTTTAAACTAAATATATTGAAAATAATAAACAGATTAAAATTGTGATGTTCTGCCTCTAAAGCGCCAAATAAAATAAAAAATAAAAAAAAAGCAGAAAATCAAGCCGATAAATGCAGCATTAGTGGGTCTAATTTCTAAGTAATTTCATTCAGTTTCTAATGCCTTTTACGCCAAATGTAGTAGACCTCTTACTGTCACAATGTGAAAGTATCTATTTCTTACCTGGCACCTAAACATTGTATCTATACCCAGAAATTATTTTTATACATAACTATTTTTAAAAATACATATCATATACACATATAAAGATATATATTAAAAATATGGTACACTCACTATGGTGTATTTTTTAGGTATACATTATTAAGGTAGTTATTGATGTAACTTTATGTCCAGGCAAGAAAAACAGCCCTGACTCCCATTAATCATGTGAGCTGGTGGAAGCAACACATTAGCGTTGCAACAGCATTGTCAACAATTCAAAACTGACCAAACCATCACTAATCACTTATCTCATGAAAGATGCTTAAGAAAGCAGGACATTTACTGTTCTTCTTACATGATTATGGGCTGATCCAGGTCTCATCGTGATCAACAAAAGCCCTTCTATTAACTAGGAGATATGAGACAGAATTTGAAGGGAACCATCCTACATTCTCCAGTCCACATCAAGGAATACTGAAAATATTCTGGTGCAATTCCACAGCCACTTAAACCAATGTGTGTGAGGGTGGCCTGTGCCTCTGCCTTCAGCCAGGCTTTTCTACCTTCTGTCTTACTTCAGCACCAGTATCCAGATAGTGAGTCCACTCAGAACTGACTTGGCTGAAGTACACATTTTTTGCTAAGATTTGTTTGTGCAATTATCCCAATTGCCCAATTATCCTATTGAAGCCTATGGGCTTCAATTATAATGGAAGCACCGCCTCATTCTTCAGGAAACATCCTGAATCTAGTGTGAAAGGGGCATTAAAAATCAGCGTGCTGAAATTACCAAAATACATATGTCCATATACGTGTCTATGGATGTAAATATATAGGAATAAATAGGAATTACCATGATTAAGGATGTTTTTTTTTTTTCTATTCTGGCAGAACTGCATCATCTACTGTTTTAGTTAATGGTGTACTGCTCAAGCTCAAATGTAAATTACCTAAATTTCTTTAACTATATGCATTCAAAAAAAGAAATAAAGGAAAGGAGTTATGTGTAGCAGCAAGGATGCAAATAGCTGGCATATTTCCAACACTTTTCAGGTAACTTTTGTGAGCTATATAACATGTAATAATAGCAGCTTGAATAAAGCAGCAGTATCCCTAGGAAGGACTTGACTATTCTGTGGTATGTCTCTGTCTGTGCAGACAAGGCACCCATGTTAAGGAGAAAATGTGGACGGAAAATATGGTGACATATTCAATTACATGTTTTGACTTCATTTCTCCAAGATTATACCTGGGCAGCATTTAGTCAAAATGATGCTCAAGTTGTGCTTTTCAAAACTGTTCAGAGTTGACATAGTTCTACTCCCAAGTAAAAATCAGTAGGAGTTTTACTGCTGACTTCCGTGGAATATAAGCCAATGCTGAGCACCTCTGAAAATAGCTTTCCATCTGTATATTTATTTAAATGAATAGGGACTGTCAGTAGAAATAGGAACTGAAAAGATCAGGCTTTTAATTTTAAAAGTTAAATATAGGTTACTACACCAGAAAACTAAACCACAAGAAATACCCAGACAAAACTTTAACATTTTTTTTCTTTCATTTATGGCAGGAATGGATGGAAAATAGTTCCACTGCCCCAGGTGACACAGCCCCAGGATTTCTGAGGTCATTAGACACCATCAACTCTTTAGTAATGGCATTTCATGCTTCCATTGGGCAGATGAGGACTGTAATAGAATTGTCCATAAGTTACTCCTGGGTAGTCAACACCCCTAGAAGAAATTATTGTATCAGACCAGGCAGTAGAACCCACCCTTTCTTATACTCAGGTAGACTTGTACTTCCCCTGTTCTTTTCTTTTTTTTTTCGCTAGATGTGGTTGCCTTCTTTAAAGGAATAGCCCTTTGTGACAAATGTCTCTTGGCTCCGATCCAGCACATTTACTGCAGTCAATATTTAACATATGAATGATCCTACTGACTGCGGTACAGCTGCTTGTGTGCTTTAATTTAAACAGCTATACAAAGACTTCGTTGGCTCAAGGCCTGACTGCTGCAGGAAATAGCAAAGTTCATGATGAGATGTTGCAATACTGCTTTTTGGTATTTTAGGTCCTCTGAACTTTGGACCCCTTAGGTCTTTCTGACCTCACTGTGCTTTCAGAGGGTTTTCCTGATTGAAAGGTCATCTTGGGTTTTTGCTCTGTTGTGTACCACTATGTGCAAGAGATCCCGTGGGCTAGAGGCTCAGCTGATATATATTGGAAAGGAGGAGCAGGAGCCTTACTAGCTGCAAAGTTAGCTCTTGAAGTCTTGAAGGCTCTGTTCTGAAGAGCAGTGCGGTGTGGGAAGGAGTACCTATGCGACACGGACCTCTGGAAGGAGTAAGAAGAAGGTGTGTCTAAGGGAGATGGTTCTTCATCTCCCTCTTGTCTAAGGAGTGAGACTGGTTGGTGCAGCCCTGCAACCAAAGCTATTTTCTCTTGCTTTCAGATTCTGAGTAGACAAAGCAGTAAACTCTAAAACAAAGACTCCAAAGTCAGTGCAAGACGGCCCCAGGAAATCTTCTCAGTAATACCTAAATAACGAAAGCCAAGTACAGTCACAGTCTCCTGATTTCTGATTCTTAAGCTTAAAATACACCAGGCAATAGAGGAAATAACACTTTCTTCTATTTGTTTTCTTTCTCCTTTACTTTTTTTTTTTTCAGTCGTAACTTTACATTTAATTATTGCTTTGTGGGCTTTGTCTGTTTGTTTTTGGTCTGGGGGGGGTTGTTTGGTTTTTGTTTGGTTGATTTTGGTTTGGAGGGAGTTTGTTTGTTTTGTCAGTGAGAAGTGCCTGTTGAAGTTCATCTTTTGCAAAAGAGAGAGAAGCTCAGAGACTAAGAATCCATCCTTAAGCTTTAATTGGATCCCAATGATGGAAGAAAAAAGTCAAAGCTACTCAGTGACATTCAACATTTGGGAGGTCAAACCGTGTCTCTGTTCCACCCAAAGCAGGACGGTAATTGTTATTGCCCATTGCTTTTGCAGCCATTTTGTTATTTATTGCAGGTTAACTATTATCTACTTAGAAAAGTCATATTTTCTCTGTTTAGATTTGCAATGCAAATTCCTGTTCAGTTTTGGTAAGACGTTTTCTGAATTTACTTGGAGTTGTTTTTTGCCCTGTGTTACCTCTGACTTCACGAGTATCCAAACATGCATTTAAACACAAGATTATTCAAAGTCATTAAAGTCTGGAATGTTTTAATTGTTTTTCTGATCAGAGATTTGAAATCCTTGGTGTACTTTGTTATATTACCCAATTCCTTTACTGATTTGCCAACCCAAGTGGCACATCCAATGTGGAGTTTTTTATTTGTTTGTTTGGTTGGTCTTGTTTTTTGTTTTTCTTTTCTTTGACTAGGTCTTTTAAAGAAAATCAGGAAGTCAAGGAAAGAGGAAACAGTGCTTAAGAGAAGATACGCGCATCTTCCCATGGCACTCAGAGCTTGATGATCCCACATTTTGAGCATATTGGGTTCTATTTGTGGTCTCAGAAAATCAGTGAAGCTCATTCCAAAGTCAACGTCTGCAGAATGGAATTAGTTTCGTTATGGGCTTTTTTCACTTTGGTTTGTTGTTGTTGTTTTTTTTTTTTTTTTGGTGCTGTAAAGAACCAATACTGCTTTCAGGTTAGTCCTAATAATTGATATCTACCACCAAGTATGGGAAGCCTCATATCTAATGCTTCACTTGGAGTATTTTTACCCTGTGATCAGTCTAAAGTTGACTTAATTCAAGTTGAAACTATCCTAGTCAAAGCTGTTAGATCTCGAACACACAACTCCATTGAGAGAATGGAGAAGAAAGTACAAGGGTGAAATATTAATATTGATGCAGACTTTAGTCACTCTGACTTTCCACTGAATATTTTCTCCAGTTCTAGAACTTGTCCCTCAAGTCAACATATCTTATAAGTTACCCCACTGTTCCTTGGTGTTGTAGTTGAATTCTGTGGCTCACAATCCTGTTTCAGCCTCAACAGCATTCTCCCATTTGAGTACCCCCGTGTTTAGGCAGGAGACACAGATCTCAGAGGCTGCTCTCAATTTGTTAATGGAGATTCCTCAGACACTCATGTGATTTTATTCCAAGTGCTAAGAATTGCCAAAAATCTCTTTGACCTGTCTTCATTACTATAAAGCAACCAGTAATGCATTCACACACACAAATCATTCCTAAACGCTCTCCAGTGCCTGCACAGTTTGCAGCCTGCAGAAAGAATCACATTTTGTGTTTGTAACTTGTCCTAAGGAAAACAGTATATGAGCACAGCAGAATGGAAGAAAAAGGTGTCTTTCACTAAAGAATTGCTCTTTTCCTCTCATCAGTGTCACTGGACTCACTACAAGGGGACCCGTTTACTGATCTCTGTTGACTAGGTAGCAGTGCTATGTAAACCTCTTCATCACAAATCAAATTGTTTATCTATGCATGTAATTTCTAGCCATATCATGGGGTGTTTTTCAGTCTTGTACTGGGTGTTCTTTCCTAATATCTCCTGTAATGTGCGGTAGGTTACGAGCAGAACTGGAAACTTCTATGTAGCTAGATCTACAGCACAATCTGTTATTGTCCAGGATGCGATTTAATAGAAGTTCTGCTTCTCTAGTCTCATGCAAACATCTGCCAAAATGTTCAATTTAAGTAAATTGCGTTAGGAATGAAGTCATGCTGTCATACAATGTAATAATGGAAAGTGGCTGATTACATTTTGTACTATAAAGAGCTGGGTCTCATCATAGCAGGAGATTCAGTGCCTTTTAAGAAAAAAAAAGACTGTCTGAAGTAATGACATTTAAACGTTATTTGTCAAGTAAGAAAATATTGGAACATATCTTTTTAGGCTCAAGTCCACATTAATCTCAATATTCAAAAAGAAAAGAGCTTATCAACCTGAGCAGACCCTCCCTTTCTGAGAACACCACATTTGAATATAATCTTGTACATCAATTTCCTTACCAAAAAAAAGGTGTAAACATAGCAAACAAACAAACAAAAATCCCCTACCAAAAATACCCAAGCACAGAGTTAAAATCAAAGGAAGTTAATGTTGGCATGAGCCAGCAAACATCAAAGGAAGATATGGTAGATTCATACCAATAAAGTAGTAGTGACGTAAGGGTTTTATGAGTCTTGGCAGTCCTGCTGGCCCAGATATTTTTGAAGGCATAACAAACTGAAGATATTATCTCTTACTGTTACTGAGATATGATTTAGAGCAATCAAACTTTTTTTTTACTTTAGGACAGACTGAGTTCACACTGAAGCAGGTGCGGTGTTGAGCTAAATAACAGAAGCGAACAGACAGAACAGAAACAAGCCAAGAAGAATGAATATATTTCACAGCTAATGAATCTTTTAAAATCAGTGCTTTGAACAATCCTCCTGCTTTCTAGATATTCCCACCTACAGCTAGTTGGATCTAACTTTGTAAATCATATTTTGTTGTGATGCTAAAAGCTGTGTATATAAAAATAAGTCAAAATGGACAAATGCAGTTGAACAAAGTTTTGACAATGAAAGTCAAAATGCCTATCTAAAGTGCTATGGAGTACCCTTGTTTCATCACTTTTGGAATTTGTATTGGCATCTGAAGATTTGTGGAGACATTTCTGACTGCTTGTTGAGACACTGGAGAGCAAGTCCAATCATTTTTGTGAGGAGGAGTGCAGCCAAATAGGAAATGACTGAGTCAACCAAAAGAATGTCATCTCAGAGTTTTGATTCAGGAAAACATTTAAGGAAGTGCACAACTCCAAGCACTTGAATAAACCCACCAAAAAGAACAGCATCTGCTCACAAGAAAGTACCTATCTCTGAGAAATGGAACAGTGAGCTTTGCTGGGCTCAGTAAGACTGTATGTTGGAGGAGAGGCAGTTAAATCCCCTTCCCAAGCTTGTAAAAGTACAACTGTTTTAGTAAAAGTCCCCCAAAGCTCCCACAGTTAATAAAATAGATTTAACATTTTAAAAGTTTTCATAAGGAACTCTCTCAATAAAAACATTTGAGGTTGCATAACTTATCTAGCTATTGGATTTCTTTAGATCAGTGGCATGACTGAAATGACCCTGCAGAGTGTTTATAATCAATTGCAAAGTCCAGCTGAAAACCCGAACTTCCTACCCCGGCAAATCAAATCATCCTTTATCCAGTCTGGTCACAAATCTTTGTCTATTTGGCAAGTCCTTATTTGAGTCAGGACCATCAGTATCATAAAACTTTGCTGTTGTTGAGTGTTGAAGTGGAAACTGATCTTTTAGGGCATTCTAAAAATGAGCATATTTCATTGTTCCTATCAATACATGACAAATGCTGCTAGAGAATGTAAATATTTTATAGGTTGTTCCAGTACCAGAATGGCAAACTTAAAGAGCTGCTGACTTCCAAGTACATCAGAAGACCAATATTCAGAGTGAAAATCCCTGGACTTCAATCTTTCTCACCTTTTTCTTTTCTTTTTTTTTTTTTTTTTTAAGTAAGTTTACAAGGGACACTTATATCAGAGGCATATGCATGGTAGGGATACATTTTACTTTGTCAGGTTCTGACATGCATTCTTTTTGAAGGTGATTATTGATTTTCTGCCTCTACAAGAAGAAATTACTCAGAAAAAAAATCCAATCTGAGAATATAAATCATGACTCAAGGAAAAAAAGAAACCCCCAGTCTTGCTCTTTTAAAAAATGTATATGTGTTAATGTAAGAATGAGGAAGGAGTTTTTACAGAAAAAAAAGTGTTGCTCTGAAATAACACTATGCATTACTTAACTAGCTGATAAGACTTGGGCATTATTAGATGTGGTAAATCAAAGCTTCTTATGATATAATTTTCTTTAGGTGGATGCTAAGTGTTTGTACTTAATGTGCTCTCTCTGAAATCACACAAGTGATGATCTTTGCTGTGGACTGTGTCTCTGGAAGTGAAACAAAAGGGCTGACTAAGTATGGGGTGATAAAAATTACTTTTTACTGTCTGTCATAAAGATTTACAACCATGGCAGCCTTATGGTGTTTGGAGTTGTGTTTGTTCTTTGCTGTGGGTTTTGTGTTCTAATCTCGTCTCAGTGGCAGCTGTTCTTGAAAGTGAGCATGAAAAACTCAACAAGAAGTCAAGGTTTTGACCCTGTGGATTTGTATCTCTGGGGCAGTAGCATTTTTACAGTAGTGGTAACATTTTTTTATATTGGAGATTATATTTGTTTGTTTTTTCTTAACTCCTTCCAGAAATAGAACCAAAAACCAAATGAAAGAGAAAAGCACTTGAGGTTTTGTAGTTTGTTTTGTTTTGTTTTGTTTGTTTGTTGTTGGTTTTGTTTTTGTTTCTGTTTTGTTTGCCAGTAGTCATCAAGGACTGTATGGTTCTACAATGTTATGAGATATGATGAGATGTTTGCTTTCTCTTGGTGTATAATTTAGATCCTTAGTACCCAAGAAAGACAGAAAAGAAATATTCAAAGAGGCATGTAGAAGGTTGAAATCAAAAGGAAGCTAAGAAATTGACATGAGCATGGAATGCAGATGGGGGAAAGTTACATGAGGGAGGCAAATAAGTGGGAGGAAGAAATGAGTAAGAAATACAAAAAATAGAAATAGCAGTCATAAAACCTGGAAGGGTGAAGACAAGGAAAAGGTAGGATGGAGAAACCCAGATGGTATGGAGACTGAAAAGCCCTCTTATTACTTAAGGCTTTCCTTTGGGGTCAGGATAGAACTCCATCAGGAAATGGATGAAATTTGTGCCTTTTCAGATTTCACTGAGAAGTTCCCATGCTATTTTGGCAATCTTTTAAAACACTAGATTTACTTTAAATATTTCTGTGCCCCTAACTCTGAAAGAAAATGTCAGCTGAGAGGGAAAAAAAATAGTGTCTCATCCCAAACTGCTGGTAGTCGGGAAATGTAAAAGTGACGGGGATGACTCATATCACGTACATCAGCACACTGAAAACAGAAGATAGGAACAGCAAAATAGGAAGATGAGTGTCTTGTGGTCTATTTGAAGCATTTTAAATCTGTCGTTTATAAAACAGCAGGTGGGAATAGGTGTCTAGAAATAACTAGCCAATGGATAAAATGATAAGGGATTTTTTTCCCCTCAAATCATATATTGCTTACTACATAAAATACAGCTATTTTGTAACAGAGGTCCACAAAAATGACCGATAAAAATTTCCAAACCTCAAACCATTAAAAACATAAACCAGCTGCCCTCTCTCTCCTGGACATTGAATGTTTTTCTTCTCCAGCCGAATACTATACTTCTTGTCTACCACAGGGTAATATTTTTTTCTCATACAAATGCCTACAACAGTGGTATTTATACCACTTTTGTCCTGAGAAAGAATGGCAGATCTAGGTTTTGGGGCAGATCCTAGAGAAACATGCATTGGCCAGTGAGAGAGTAGGCAGAGCTCTGGACGCGATGCTGAATCACAGAAAGATAGCATCTGAAACTACATTAAGGCCATCCACCTTGTCTGCTCATACTACTTCAGATTAAAGAGAAAATACCACAATTTACTGATTTTTTTTTTTTTTTTTGCATGTAAGAGTCAGTGCAAAGGAGTAGTAACTCAACTGAAAAGGGTAACACCAACATAAGACACAATATTCCAGCATGGTCCTATGCCAATTCCTTTGTGCTGTGGTACAGATGAAGCCAGCATGTTACTCAATCCACATTTACACTGTCAAGCACTATTCTGAACTAAGTGCTCCTTATAAGCAAGTAAAGCTAGCACATTCACTGTGCCTTGTATTCAACCCTACCTATTCTGTGAATGTCCAGATGAAAATAACCATAGAATAATTTACACTGGAAGGGGTGTGTTGAGCACACACTCAGCTGAATTGTCCATGTTGTAAATAAAGCCATTAACAGCCTTGGCCATGGTATTGATCCCTGAGGCAGGGCACTAGTAATCAGCTGCCAGCTGGACTTTGTACTGCTGATCACCATCCTTTGAGCCCACTGGTTCAGCCAAATTTCCACCCACTTATTGTCCACTTATCCACTACAGATCTCACCAATTTGGCAGCAAGAATACTGCAGGAAACACTATAAAAGACCTAACTAAAGTTAAAGTATACAACACCCACTGCTCTCTCTTTCATCACACAGCCAGTGATCTCATCATAGAGAGCAGCCAGGCTGGTCAGGTATGATAACAAAATATTTCTTCTTCAAATAATCTTTGCTTCTTCTCTTCTTCTAGGGTGTAAACTAAACAGAAAAACATGCAAATCCTGGATGCAAATTTACCCACTAAATGTGCATGCAATGCATTGTTACAGACATATGCTCCTGTAACCAAAGTCTCAAATTCAAACCCAGGGTGCTATTACAGAGACATAAAACAATGCTGTCTTTGTTCAAAGAGAACTTACAGCCAAGTAACAAACCTTAATATAATTGACTTCTTATTTCTTTTTACCAGTGTAATACTATTTCTCTTGGGAACGATTGTGCAAGGCATTGCTTGCTAATAAAAGGTAGCTATCTAAAAGTCAGCTTACAGTTTTGTTTAACTAAGAATTCATGAAGGTAATAACCTTAGAAAGAATTATCAAAAGCTACATTTCCAACATATATTACTATCAAGGGGGTAGCATTATACATTTTTACATACCTGTGCAGTAAATATTGTTAGGCTACAACAACTTATATTTGAGGGACTAAGGCTTATGCTTCAGGTAGAGAGGCTTGCCCAAGCTTTCCAAAACACAGAATCTTCAATGATCTCACACCTACAAGCAGTGTTTAGAGAAGAACAGATTGTTTGTCTATATGATAAATGTATTCTGCCCTCTAATGAACACAAATCATTACCATTACTAATCAGAATAATCTCCAGCATAGGGGTAGAGATGCTTTCTGCAGAGGTTTTTGTTGACTCCATTGGCTTCTGGGGAACTCAGCACCTACACGAGTGCTGAGGATCCACTGCAAATCCACCGCAGTTAGAAAATTAATTTTAAGATAGCAATAAAAACAAAGAAACAAAAAAAGTTATTTCCATCTTTCTCATCTCAGAGACCACCCAAAACACAGAAAACCCCATAGAGAAAATGAGATAGATTTGTTTTAAACAACTTGTTCCTATAAATCATCTTGGACCTCAACAACAGAAGTGGACATGAAAATCTTTCAGACTTTCCATGGACACTAAACTACTGCAGATAAATTTTGTGCCTAATCTCAGCAGAAATGTTTCTTGGTCTGTTTTGTCCAGATCATTCTGTATTCACACAAGTTTGGCTAAGTCAAAGGTAAATAACTTTCAACTGTATCGGATTCTACCTTATAAGTTTCACACGGTTTCTGTTACCAGAGCTCAGGAGATGCATCACACAGAGTCATCTGCCAGGATGGACTGACAGCAATCTGAATCCATTCATGAATCCTGACTTACATAGGTACTAGCAAAAATAAGTCAAACTCCAGCATGCTCTTAAAACAGAGACATTCAGTACGTGTGGTGCATCCCACCTCTCTGTCACGCAGCCTGGACAGAAAAGGCCTGGCACTGGCCTCCACAAGCTGTAACTGCCCACTAGTGGATATTCTAGTTTTAAACCTTTCTTGGCAGTGGGAGCAGGTGTTGTGCCTGAGGAATGGTAGACAGGGCCTGGCAGGTGTCTGCTCAGCTCAGCCTCCTCCAATACGCAGGAGGAACATGGTTGTGATACAGCACATAACTTCCAGCCTCCTCCTTTTAAACACAGCAACGCCACTAGACAGCTTGTAGAGCTGAATGCAGAACTTTGCCAAATGGAGATAACCTCATTAGCCACCCCTCTGGATGGGGGTTCTGTGCTGATTTGAGTGGGAACTGAGTTGGAGGCTTTTTAGTTTTCAAAAAGAGTGAGGGACAAGTGACTCTGCTACCATAAGGGAGCAGTGACAGATCAGGTCACTAGTTTTTCTTCTAAAGTTTTGGAAATTCAGTTTGCAAAATCATAGTCCAGAAGTACACATTGAGCAAGTTCAGTTCTTCTGTAAACAAAACTGAAGTAGCAAGACATACTGAATCAGACCTTTTCCTGAGTTATACCTGAAATAAAGTGCTTATAAGCCTGTTGTAATAGGGGGCAATGTGAAAGATTATTCACTGTCGTCAAAGTCTCAAAACAAACACTGCAATAACAGTGCAGATGGTTAGATAAGGGTTTCTCATGTAAGGCTGCCTTATGTAAAAGTGTCCTTCTTTGTCCTCCAACATGAACAGGAAATAGTTGTGTCCTTCAGCATGGCTTGAATACATTTTTGTAGTACTACCCTGCGTTGGTGCTTTTAGATTTAAATCATATGCAAAGTTGAGTACTCTACAAGGATTAAGACAATTTTCTTTTGAGTTTGTAGGTTCACTTCATTCCAGAACAGGAAGCCGTTTTATTTACTTGCTTAATACGGCATCAGCATGATGAGCAGGATAACTTTCAAGCTGCAAATGAAAAGGTTCGGAGATTAGAACTTTCCCTCAATGGATGTTATGGCTCATATACCAAACAGCCCTAAATGGAGATGCTGGAGATGTTTCAGACCTTAAAACCGTAAAACTGTGTGTTAACTCAGATGAGTCTCGTATTTTATTGCTACAGATAAAACATACAATTTAATTAAACGTGCACCTATAAAATGTAAGGTTCAGTTAACTCTTGGCTTTATTTTAATACAGCCTACACAGGTAACTAATGGTAATGTTATGTAAAGAATGAATAGCTTTTCAAGTCATAAAACACCTTGGAGCTATGTTGTTTTCTCGATTTATAGTAGCTTCGATCTTGAGCTCTGTTTCTGCTCACATCATCACTTAACCCTTCATCTTCTCTGCTCTTCCTCACTTGTCTATACAGTTAATATTTAGACACTGTAATAGATCTGTTACCACAGCTGTTTTCTGTATCCTAAATGTAAGCAAATTTCAACCTGTTTGCACCCAAACCCAAGGCTGAATTTTAAATAGGGGGAGATACAATTTTTAAACGAATGCATATGCAGCGTTAGAATCAGAACATCAAGAGCAGCAGAGCCAATGAAAGTAAATTTGGGGATGTTTTTACCTGGCTGCATATTTGAAAGTCAAAGGAACTGAGTCATAGGACATTATTTTCTTATGTGTAACCAGATGCCTCAAGGATTCATCTTGTACTTTGTTACCTAGTGAAAATCTGTTTTTTGATCAACAAGCCTGAGTAGAGTGCTTTTCATCCTGATGCTGATATGACTTATAACTTCTGTTGTCAAAATAAAATTTAAAGTATTGGTGCTGTGCAAACATATATTTGTATCCACTTAGCAAGGTCAAGAGACCTGATCTTCAGCTGGAATAAACAGAAGAAAATGAAAATGCTACAGTTGTTCTGAATTAAATCAACTGATGATCTATCTAAGATCTCTTTACAGCCAGTAACTGTACTATTACCCATCTACCATATATTTAATGTACCTTTCCTGGAAAAACAACCAGCACAGGCTTTCTTTCTCCAAGCATTGCTATTCTTTGCTAAGGCAGCCTTAGGATATCCCGTTTTCAGATGCTTGTTCTTCGGCCAGTTCTCCTCAGAAGTGTGATAGTTCAACTTCAATAAATAGCATGAGAGGGGTTTTTTTTTGAGAAAACAACTGTTAGCCCAAATTCTCCCAAATTCAGTTTGGCATACTGAACACCATGTTTTCTGTAAAACAGGAACAAAATAAAAGCAACTCGACTCCTTGAGGCAGCGAGTAGCATGTTGGATGACAAGAGCAGTTTATGCTGTATATCCTTTTGTCTGATTTAGGCTGCTTCCTTACCATATTCAGGAGGCAGCATCCCTGAAGGACACCTTTCTTCCTTTGCTTCTCTTACCAGTGCTTCCTCCCTCATGCCCAGCTGGTTTGCAGAAACACTCAGCATGCAGATGATCAGCTGAGAGCCACAAATGCCAGGAGCAACAGAGACAGAAAGTTCAGGTAGCACAGTACAGAAACACCAGGCTTGGGGAGAGGAGAGCAAGGACAAGCTGGAGAACACTGGGACCCTCCTCTCCGTGGTTTGGGGTGCTAATGCTTCCCCTCTTGCAGCTTCCTTGCTGGGGATCAGGTCAGGCAACTCCACCTCACACATCATTATGGCATAACACCAGGAGCCTTAGTGCCCAGAGGAAAGCTCAGCACTGTGTCTTTGCCTTCCCTTCAGAGGAGTTTTTGCTGGCCAAACATGTGCATGGTACAAATAATTTCCTGCACAGCCTGGAGCTCACACCCTGAGACTTAGTGCTATCCTCACACCCCTGCCTTCTTAATTTGCTCTCTTTCAGGGAAGTTATTCTGACTTGTGGCAGGGATGCCTAAAGCTATGTCTCTCCCTTTGTGTCATGCAGAAGTGAGCTGTAACAGAGACCTAGGCAGTTGTGGAACTGGCCTTTTGTCCAGATTTATTAACTGTAATTACAATAACATCCATCCTTTGGCTTTTATACATTTGTTTTTTGCTGGTTTGAAACACTTTTTGCCAATGGAATAATTGTGATTGACTCAAAGAACAGCTTATCAAATAATATTTTCTCATCTTCAGGCCCTCAGATTTCTTGTTAATGACCATATTTCATAAGTTAATCAGAAGTAGACTTAATACATTTCACATGATAAAAAGATGTTACTGCATTAATGAAAACATTTTAATTGGCATTTAACAGATGGTAAAGGAAATGCATTCCAATGCTATATTGCCTACATTACTTTTTCTATCCCATAGAAAGAACAATCATCAAATTATCTGCTTTGTGACAGTAATAAAAATCTGGATCTTCACAATATGGGAATTCATCATTCTTTAACTCTTACCCTGAAGGCACATCAAAATCTTTCCTCAGTCAAAATAGTTGGTAAATTTAGAAAGTCATATCTAGAACCACAAAGAAGTTTAAAAAAACCCCAACTTTCGTAGTAAGTTGAAAAAAGTCTCGTGAAAATTTCCACTGAATTTTGATTACTGAACAAATGTAAAGACAAAACCTGCTTACTATCAGTCAGTGCTTTATTTAATTTCAAACATGTGAAAACAGCTTTTATTGATTTTTCTTCCCTCTGGTGTGCCTTCCAAACCAATCATCCACACACAAAGCACAGGGTTAGGGAAACAATTGTAGTATCGGATAAAACCAGTGTTTTCCTCGCCTTCTGCTTCCCGTTCCTCACCAGGCCCTACCTATCTGCCACTTTCCTAGCAGCAGGTGATTGGGGAATAAAAACCACCAGAATGAAGGGCAGATAGATTTTTCCATCTGAACTGGAAACAATTTGCTAGAGTAATCCCAAAGGAGAAATGAAATCCATGTGAAAAGCAACCCTTTCTTCCTCAGTGTTTCACATGGATGAACAACATTTTCAGCCAGTTCAGTTCTAGCATGTTTGCATGTGTATGCTTAGAAATAAACTCAGCATTTGGTCTCCTGCTGCCACCTGCTCTCCAGAGCATCAGGTTTAGGTTAGAGAGGTACTAAGGCACAACACCTGGGAACAGGTAGCACCTGCAATGATCATAACCATTTATTTAAGTGAAAAGGAACTTTTTATGGTGTATTTAAATGGAATGGCAGAACTTTTACTCCTAAATTTGGCTTAGGCTTTTGTTTGAATGTCGAGAATAATCTAAAGTTATTCACTTTTACCACACTTTTGTGGTTTAGTTTTTATAAGTGCAGTCTGATAATTAAAGAGAGTCTTGTTTTCTTGGGAGCAAAGAAGGCTAACACTGAAGCCTTCTTCAAATCATCATGCTTCTAGAACAGGGGAAAACTTGCTGTCATCTGTGTGGTGCCCAGTGTCTGTGTCCATCCTTACTGATGGGCCACCATCAGTTTATTTTGCAAAGAACAAACTGAATCCTCTTTCTTTTTGAACAGAACTTAATCAGCAAGAGAGGGACTGTATCTTCTGAAAGTTCTAGCATGAAGATCGGAAAACTCAGCATGAAGATGCCTTCTTGGTGTTTTTATCCTGATCTCAAAAGCTCTGTGTTTACACTAGATTTTTTTTTCCATTTTTTTTTTTTTTCATATTTTCTTCTTCTGTATTTCTCTTACATACATAAAGGCAACTAGAATGCTGCTTGAAGGCAACAGTTTTCAACAAGATTTCCTTTGAGCCAAACATCTATAGAAGCCCTACTGAAGTTATACTGAAATAACTTCATAAACATTTGCATGAAGAGACAGACCATGAGTCTGGTATTGAAATATATTGGAAGCGTCCAAGGTTCTAAGGTCTTTCTAGCAACACCTCCCTCTTCTGTTTAGTCCATAGCAAAGATGTTCAAAAGCTAGATTTATTTTCAGTTGGACAATGAGAAAAACAAAAAGTTGAACGCACATATAATTCAGATAAAATTTAAGATCTTTAGATCTTTGCTTTACAGGAATGAAAATCTTCTGCAGTAAATTTAATTTCATTTAAAAGATGCCACTGGATTCTGCTTGAATCCCAAGACAGCTGTGGATGGTACCACTGACTCTATTACCTAGAAGCACAGGGTTAGAACATTCAGAAGGAAATTTGAGGCACTGGAGGGAAAGGCAACACTGCTATTTCCCTCTGGTCTGTGAATTTAGTTCCTCGGTTTTCCATTTCTATCCCTTCCCTCTTCCTGCAACAAGCAAACTATTTTGATTTGGCTGTAACACACAGTTCATTTGGGATAACAAAACCCAGGTATTTCACCAGATTCATTCTTCGCTGGAAAATATTCAGCATCTCCTGGACAGCAGTGTGCCAAGAGGGGCCTCCTTGTCAGACAGACTCAGCATCATTTGCTTGGATACAGAAGTAAAAATACTAAATGCCTTGATTTTACAGCTACAGATCAGCTTGAGGAACAGGAAACAGCAGATGCAGCATATGCCTCAATTTGTGTTCCCAATACTGGTTAAAAAAAATAGTGAGTGTGGCAGCCAGCCTGACAGCCAGTGCAAAGGGCTGGGGGGGGTTGAGTGCACCCACCACACTTATCCAGGCAGAGTTTGCCATCAGGGGAAAGAAGCAGCACAAATTTATGTACCTAGGAAGAATGGCAATCCCCTGCCAGGGCAGGGGGAGCAAGGGCTCATGTAAAAAAAGTCATCCTCTCTCACATGAGCCGTGCTTTTAAAACAGGTTTATGATATTTTCACTGCAGGACTCTGATTCAGACAGGAGTTTCCCGCAGGACATCGGCACAGGTTTTCTGGAAATAGTCTGTGCAGAGAAGGAGAACGCTGCCTGCAGGGCTATTGGGTACCTCCATCTTCACTATTTCTGAGCATCCTTCTCTGTGGCCTCCTGCCCACATCATCTGGTTCCTGCTTGCCATCTGAGCCCAGTGCAGAACAGATGTGGCAGCTCTAGGCTTTTGTCTGACAGTCTGGGTCTCCTCAGCACTAGTACTGGCAGAGGTGGCCACCCTGCTTGGATGGAGATATGGGATCTCAACACTCTCAGTGGCCGTGTGGCTCAGCAATGCCAGGGCTGTGCTATCCTGGAGGAAGGACCATGCTTACTACAGCACTAGCTTCAGGAGAGGTTTTCCTTGTTCTGCCTGATATTTTTTCTGACAACCATCCTGGTAGGATATGAGGCTTTAAGTGATCCATGAGCTGGCATCTGGAGACCATAGCCTGAGCAAAGGCAGGAGTGGGCTGTTCTGAGGCCTCAGGTCTCTGCTTGGAGGGCAGAGTATCTCAGCTTTGAAGGAATGAGTGTCTACTTTTTTTGTGGGTATCCTATCCACTTAGGAGAGATGGCCACCAGTACAGGGCACATACCACAGCATGGTCCTGGGCACTACTAGACCCCTCACCCCCAACTGCTTGAAGGCGAGGAGGGAGAGCAAGAAAGATTTGCAGTACATGGGCAGTGGGGTGCAGTCAGGTCCTTGTGGGGCCCTCACCATGGGGCTGCCAGGCTGGCAGGGAAATGCAAACCCAAGGGCAGTAGCTGAAGGCAGGGGGAGCCTGCCTGGAGGTAACTGTGGGGGGATTTGGGGCAGGGGTGGTGGCCTGAGATTACTTCACTGAAGTACACCTGGTGCTTCCTGGAGGCTGTGTGACAGACACCTGGAGTGCTCGAACCGAGTCAGCCCCTAATAATTTAATAGAACAGTAAAGATGTTATCAAAACTATCTTTCTAAATTCATAATTCCCTGCTTTCTGCTCTCTGGGTGCATATCTAAGTTTACATCACACTACCAGTAATCGTAAAGAGATTGGTATCTGCCCATCAATATTAGCAACGCACTTGCGTGTAAAGGCACTTATCTCTTGTCTATGAGACATCTCAGATGATTACATGCCTAAAATGCTTTGCTGAGTATGTCTATGAAATAAATGTTCTGGCTAAGATTTTCTAGGCAAAAGACACTAGACTTCCATTATTTTTCATGGAAAATGTATGGCATACCTAGTCTGAAAACCCAGACCCCTGTGGCTATGCTACAAGGCAGCAGTTTTGAACTTCAGTGGAGTGTTGACAGTAAATAGAATATTACTTACAAGGCCTGAGCAGCAGCCACAATTTTGTAAAGGCAGGTTTCAATTCATTAAAACAAAATTTTAAGTAGGAAGGTAAGTTTTGCAGCTGCTAACTAGCATAGAATTTTCCAAAAGTTTTTCTTAGGTTAAGAATTAAACAGTACACAAGAACAAAAGTAAACAGTCACATTTTCCTTGATTTCATATACCAGTGCATTTATATAAATGATGGAGTCATTTGCCTCTCTTGTAGGTAGTATGAAATACAAGAATTGACTCTTTTCACAGAATCATAGAATGGTTTGCATTGGAAAGGACATTTAAAGGTGTCACCTTTTCATTGCAGGGTGACAATGAACCTGTTAACCCCCACCCCTTCCCCCCCCTCAGCCCTCTCCCTCCCCACTAAGGAAAGGCAATAGGAGGGCAAAGAGGGACAAAGAGAAGCAAAGAGAGAGAGGACTTGCAAATTGGAAAAAGTTGAAAATGTTTTGCTAATGCTACTAATAAAATAGAGAAAATAATACAAAATATACAAAACCAATCTCAAATTCGCCGGCACAGCTCAGCACTGCTCTGGCAGCTGCAGGGCAGCCACTCAGAAGTCCTGGGTTGGACTCTGCAGCAAATCAGAACTGGATTCAGGGATGCAGGGTCTGTCACTAGGCCTCAGATCGCAGGGACAGCAGATAGGGTCCTCCCCAGATACCGGCCATAGTTGAAGAAAGTGATCTCCCATTTTATATGCTGTTATGACATGGATGGGATGGAATACTTAGTTGATCAGTTTTAGTCACCTGTTAAGTTTGCTCCTCCTTGCCCCTCTCACTTTCAGGACATGCATTCTTATCAGTGACCTTGCATTACATTGCGACGTCTACCAAAACATGTATCCAACTTCAGAAAAGTGCAGTTACTTAGAAGAACTTAGGTGGAAGGAAAATTCACTAAAAGAGAAACTGGTCTTGTTTTTATCAAAACCAGGACAAAAGGTCACTTAGTCCAACCTCCAGCCTTGGGCAGGGACATTTTCCACTAGATCAGGTTTATCAAAGCCCCATCCAACCTGACTTTGAACACTTTCAGGGATGGGGCATCCACAGCTCAGGGAAAACCTGTTCAAGTGTCTTGCTACCCTAATAGTAAGTAATTTCTTGCTTATATTTAATGTGAAATTATCTTCTTTTTGTTTGAAATCATTACTACCATAGATGCTGGTAAAAAGTCTCTCTCAATCTTTCTTGCAAGAAATCAGGCTGTTTATTAGGATGTGGTAAACAAACCATCCTCAACACCCATTAAGACAAATACCCATGTATTTATAATACAAAAATAGGAATGTTATCACCAGTTGTAAGGAAAAAAATTGACAAAACAAGTGCATGTAGGAAAAAATAAGGGTGGTGTACTGTTTTAAAACTCACTAGATCAAATGAATTATGAATATAACTTTATTAACATCAACTGAGTCATATCACGGAGTGGTTAATTGAACAGAAATTATGAGAAAAAATGAGGTCACTTTTTTTAATGAAAGAAAAAAGTGGACTATTCTAAGTAAAGAATGAACAGAATAAAGAAGTTAAGAGCAGAAAAAGCTTATTGCTTCTTTTCTATTGAACGAATAGGAAAACAGATTAATTCTGGGAACTGGTCTTGGTACGATGTGCTTCCTTATGCTTCACAAACCCTGTGTCCAGGGGAGCCTCGATGAGCTCTCATTAGGCAGCTTCTCCACTCCAGTGTATTCCAAAAGCAGAGCAAAGCAGAGGTGGTTGCTTGGAGTCTAGCTACACTGAATCTACTCAGCTAGAAGGCATCCTCCTATTGTCAAAGGTTATAATCCATAATGAATCATTGCAGTAATGTGATCATGAGTTACTGATTATGAGTTACATCACAATAATTTTATGCCCAACACCTGAAAACTTAGATCGTGAGAAATTTAAGTAAAGTGGAAGTCAGGAGCTGAACAGCTACTCAGACTCACTTTCCTTTCTTAAAGCAAAAACAAATAGCTTTGTGAACGTTGGAAAGATGTAGCATGAAAAAGCTATCGTATGACTCATTGTTGTATGGTGCTCATCACACGTGTGAATAATTTCTTAATAAGCAGTGAGAAATCAGAGCAATACCAGTAAGAATCCGACAGCTGCACCAAGCATAACATTTCTGTACCTTGCACAGCATACAATTCAGCAGAACAAACAGATTCTGATGTATACAGCCCTTAAAACTATTGTGTCTCACCCTATCTGCTAGTCCAAGAGCATACAGGGGGCCTGAGGTATTTTTTTTCCTTCAGTACACTGGTTACTCATGTAGATGGTAGGACACATGGCAGGTAGGAGGCTCCTCTGAGCTGTTTCATCCTTGTCCTGCACAGATAGAGTACAAACAAGTGTACTCACAAGATTATAATGAGCTCTGTGCTGATGCAAATCCTGAGCAATGGGAAGGTAAGGGCAAACTGGAAAAATCATGTTGCACAGGTGGTAGCATCGTTCCAATAGACCTCCACTCTTCAATTCCTAAGCTATTAATATTAAACATTTAGAAGTGTGTAACAAATGAAACAGTTATTTGCAAAGTCTTTTTTTTTTTCCAGTTAAGCAATTTAATAAATCAATGAATTAGCAAATAAAAGGAAATAGAAAATGAATTAGAACATCATACTTGTGTTTATAGTAAAAGGTCACTTGCATTTAATGCTCATAGCTGGTTTATCAAAGGGCAATATCTTAGATTCATTATTCATCAATATTAATGAACCTTTTGTCCTTTAATTTCTAGAAAGAGTTTTGTCCCCAATGTAACTTGAGTACAAATTTTGAAGATGTTTTGAGAATGCCAAAGAGCTGAATCAGGAGACCATTGACAAGAAGGGAAGAGCATGTTACAGAGGTGCTACGTCTCTCTGTAAATAAAAGCACAGTTAAATATCAATACAAGTTATTTTACCTACTGCCATTAAATCAACACGAAGTCAATTGTTACTTGCACCTTCTGAAACCCATACTCCAGTAGACACTCTAAGAAGGCACCAGACAAACACTGGCAGATCTAGATGTGTTAAGAGACTGTAGTAGTGGCTGCAAGCTTGGTAGAAGAGGTGACGTTGCTACCATCCTTTGTCATACGAAATATCAAGCCTCCAGTTCTCTTAGGACCTGTTCTGCCTGTCTAATTCAAGGGAACGGTCTGACCACCAGGATAATGGCTATTGTCCATGTCAGAAGAAAGGAAAAGAAACCTTCCATGGGAATTTTCAAGACCTGCCTGGAAAAATCACTGAGCAGCCTGGTCTGATCCCAGAGCCTGTCCTACTTTAAGCAGGAGGTTGAACCAGAGATGTCCTGAAGGCCCTTCCCTCCCAAAAGATCCCATTAAAAAGGAAGCATAAGAACAAAGAGTCATAATCCATATCTGTTTTGCGGAAACTGTGAAAGATCTGAGAAAGCAAATAATACATTCAAAATAGTCATCTCACAGAGAATGAGGAAGACTCACATTCCAGTGTGTGTACATTACCAAAGACTTCCTACACTCGTCAATTAAAACTTGGAATGGAATAAACAAAACCAGTTCCTGAGTGATGTTTTTAAAGAGAAACCAGTTCTTGATCGATCCTTGCAAGGGAACAAAGAAAACTACTATTAAATGCAGGTACTGGACTTGGGATCCTCACTGGAAGAAGACATGGAGCCACAAGTAAACTCCAGAGTCCTGAAGTGGCAGAATGTGAGATGCCTCTGTCCTCATCTTCTTAAAGGCTGTATTTAGACAGAATATAGACTATATTGTTTTTGGATCCTTTCCGTGGTACCCAGTTCTTCCTGCTGCATCATGTGAAAAGACAGCACACACCACTGCTCCACTGGGGCCAAGTGCCTGGAAATTCCTTGTCGTAGTATCCAAGTTGTGAGGAAACTGCAGTCTCAGTCTGTTCCTTCCTCTCACTTGCAAAAAACATTCTTCAATTTAAAATAGCATTTATTTATTCATTTCTAGTATGCATCGGTAAATGAGAACAGGAGCTTTATAATCCCAGTTTTAGGTTGCATAGAATAGCTTTTAGGCAGCTAAATTACATTCTGAAGTGCTAAACATCGCAATGTTTTGCTTATACAGAGGCTGTACGGTTTAATTGGATTCCCTGTGCTACAGCAGCCTAGCTCTGGAGTCAGAGGTGACTGCTGTTAGAACATCAGAAGGTAAAGCAGTTTTTCTATATAATATATAGTACCCTCAGTGATCTTTTTGGTGGAATGAGATATAAAAAGACCTATTTAACAGACTCATATCACATCTGATAGCTGAACCTAGAGAAATTCATCCAAAAAACCCCACATCTCACTAGATGTGAGATGCAAATCTGTAAATCAACATTAAATGTTTAGAAGATATGTTCAGGCAAAAGGTAAGGGTCTGACATAAAAACATTTCGTAAAGTTATGGACTGAGCTCCGCAAGATGGCAAATTATTCCAGTAATGCCGTCCAGAGCATTAGTCATTTTGCTAGCAGCAGTGTTACCACCACCAGGCCCCTACCATTAAAACCCGCATGAAACAGACCTTCAACTAGAAACCAATAACCAGGCCTTTTCTTCACAGACTGATCTGCTTTTCAGAACCTAATCTGTGAAACAAATAGATCAAATCCCCTCCTGTTTGATCCTTTCTAAAACCTCTTTTCATCATAAGGTGTCCGTTCACATTCACTCTATGAATATCTCTAAATAGATCTCCTAGCCAAGGAGTACAAATATCCCTCCTCTTCTTTTCGTCTTCTATTTTATGGGGCTGTGCGCTGGCTGTTTAATTGAGATCCAGACTCCCTGCAGACTGTCACCTTGTTCCATAAATGTTTGCCTGAGCAACCTCTCATTATTCACAGCTTCAGGTAAGTCCATCTCCATTAGTGGCTTCTAAGCCACAAACAGGAACTTTAACAACTGTTGTATGGATTCTGTTTCTCTAAAATAGTCTTAGCATATTTTGACACTTTTGTGTGCTAAGATTAAGTTATAGTTGTGGGACAGAATTCTGTCCTTGCCTGCCCTGTTGTAGAGAATTTTGATTGTGCCTTGTTATTTTTGTAAAACAATCACTGTGTAAGTACCAAAGATATCAAACTTATCAGTCCTGTTTTGACTGAGGGTAAGACCATTGCTCTTTGAAAACTCTTCAATGCTAGGAAGAGACATTATGACAGTAAGAAAAATTCTTTAAAATTACCACAACATTTGGCCTCATAATAATCATTCATTTGTACTTAACTCTGAAGAACTTAGCCTGTGTGTCTCTGTTTCCTAATGTAAAAACCGGAGATACTTGGTACAGCCTTTCATGTTCTGTTACAAAAGGCAGTCTGCAATGTTTCATTTATTTCTTTTATGTTCCTACTTCCTTCAAGGGTACTTCCTGCTGTCCCATTTCTTCTAAATATGAAAGAATTGTAAGTCCAGCTCAGTGGCTATGCTTCGAGTTTCCTACTTCATATAGCATAAGCTAAAATTTAGAAACTTCATGGATATGCTTTGTTTAAAACTGTTAATGTTATAGGTCCTAGACAACATGCAATTTTAGTATAGAAAAACCACAGTAGAAATTTCTCAGGATGTAGACATATACATATATTTTCTTCAGTAGTGTAGTGGTCTGAGGTGGCCCCAAGTCTTCTCATCTCCACTATCAGTTCCTGTTCATGAATCATGGTTTACCACTGTCTCAGATATAGCTATGCAATACAAGATTGTGTTGTAATCCTGACAGACACAGCAATCTATTTCTTATGGAAAAAAACCATCTCTGATGCTGGTCTCCAACAGGTTGCCATGGCATACCTGAAAGGGCAGTCAGCTTCAAGAAAGCACACAGGGCAAGGCAAAGCTTAAACCTCTTCAAACTGCTTTGCCTCCAGAGAAAATGGAGTTTTAAAAGGTGTGACTGAATCTGAATACCTCACATATAGTGTCTCCAATACTATGATTCAGCTGAAAACATTGAAAATAAGGTAAAATTAGAGTTTAGAAATGTCCATTTCAGTAAGGGTGTTTACAGTAGATGCAAGCCATCTCCTTTGTCACCATTTCTGTATACCAGTATAGCTGCTGATTTAGCAAAGTAATTAAACCATACCTAATTTTAAACGTGTGAGGAGTCCCATTGGGTTCGATAAGATTATTCATATGCTTAAGTACATTGCTGAATCAGTGCTGAAATGAAAATAGTTACATAATTACAGGATTATATGAACATAGAGTTGTAAATGGAATGTTTAAAAGAGAAAGGCTAATTTACAGGATGATAGGAACATTTAATTGCAGTTCAGAGATGGAAGGAAATCCACAACCACAAATGATGATATAAAACACAGCATGTCTTTTACAATCACTGTGGCATCTTTAACTTGGAAAACTTAACCTGAGAACCCAAGCAGGTGCATTAACAGTACAGTGCTGCAAACAGATTTTCACACACAGCCTTTGTGTATTGCATTCTGTACCTGCACAATTTTAGATACTTTTTTTTTTTTGTTTGTTTTCCTCTAATCCTACACAGGTTTCACAGTAGTGTAACACTCAGGTCACAAACCCTAATTATTTTGCAAGCCATTCTATTATCTAAGCTATAGAAGAACAGAAATCTCTAAAAAAAAAAAAAATAATACTGTATTGCCTTTGTTGTTGTTAATCATCACTGGTTGAGCCCAGCATCTATATCCATACCCACAGATTTTAGGAGCTTATTATCCAAAGTAGGATCCAGAGCTAAGCACCAAGTCTACCAATGGTTGCAGTAGTGGGTCAGATGGATGCCCCCAACTGCCCACATACCCTTCTCTCACAGGTTTCCACTTTTTTCCCACTACAGGGAAGGACAAGCTGCTCATGAAGCCTCTGAGCTTCTGGTACTGCAGATGGAAACATGACAAAACCTTCACACAAACTGTTTCAGGCCTGCACAGCCTCCATGAAGTGAGGACAGATGAATCATCTGCCAATCCAATGTACATTGCCCTGTTGGCAACTTAGAACCTTCAAAGGTGGTCTAAAGATCAGAGCAGAAAACCTTTGTGTGCCTGACTCCTGTCCCCCTCTGGATTTCACATCCCTGAATTGTGACTACAGAGAGGTTTCTCCCTTTCTTCTGTTAATAATCCACAAGCAGCTTCTGAAGGGAGAGGTCTACAATTATTCATTGAAAGAATGGGCCTGGCCTATCTTCTGAGTCACCTAGCTGGCCACATGCTGTTTGCAGTCATATCTAGTTAAGTCAGTGACGCTGCATCAATGTAAGCCTTGAATTTGACCTCAGCTGTGCTGTCATGCACACCCAGCTTCCCCAACTGAATAACTGGTGACTACAGAGGAGGTCAGCAATGTCTAACAATGTTAATGAAACTGGAAGCTGTAACTAATTATAACAACTTTGCAAAGCTTTGTTAGCATGGCTGTTTCCTTCCTCTTAAATTTCTTGGTGCTGCATAACACTGATGTTGTTCTGTCAGATACAGCAGTTTTCCAAGGAATGGTAGTTCAAATGTGGACAGGCTACTGCTCTGCTTTGCAAACGAATACAACTTGGAATAAACTTTGATAATCCATGTCTGCGTGACATTAGGATAGGCAAAATCAGCAAGAACAACTAGTGCATTAAGAGGAAGTAATTGAGACACTCCTTAGTTTGGTTAGCAGGCAGAACAATTTTGGGGTGGTTTTATGAGAATGCCTGATGTATGATACTTATTTTTATTTGCTCTACAAATCCATTGAGTACTTGCTGTAAAAGAACATGGGGCTATCAAAGCAGCCCCGACCACTAAACTGGTAACAACTTCACAATAAAGACTTAAAAACCATGTCAATGTGAAATACACCTGCAGGAAATCTTGGTAGTGTTAAGCTATATCATGCCTCAAAATGGTTTCCCAAATGTATAAACTTGTGGAAATACTAACAAAATATCACCAAGATCAACTGAAGTTGAGACAACTGTTTTCTGTGATGAAAGAGAAATACTCTAAGCTTGCTGACAGAGACAATATATTGTGCTTTGTGCTTTACCTGTTAGAGTGTAGTGTCAACTTTCCACTATTTAAATAAAAGGTTTTGAAGAACAAAAGCCTGTTTTCAGAAGACAGAAACAAGTCATTAGGTTTCAGGGTACAAACCTGGCACTGGAAGTTGCACTGTCATGGTTCTTGTTGCACTATTGTGACTCCAGTGCTTGGTATCCTCTGTTCATGAGATGGAGGAGTCATATTTGTGTCTGGGACTTTCTGGAGTTACAGACCCATGACTGTGCTATAAGAGTAAACCCTGTGCTTGATGCTCTTCACCTCACTGTGTCTTGTAAGAATAGGTGATTGAGGGTGCATTTAACCTAGTCAATGTAATCCCAGTATCAGGAATGTTTGTGGGCACTTATGTCTGCCAAAGAGTAAATCTGGGAATTCATGTATAGGTGACTTTTTGCTGTTTTTCTCCTCCTGACTTACCTCCACTAAGCAGTGCAAACTGGTCAGTTTTGTTATTAATAAATTGCATATTATGCTTGCAGAAAAATCAAAGCCAGACTGGGGCAGCAGGGGTTTTTCAGCCAGGGATGACTGGCTGCAGAGGACACTCAGCCCAGGTCTCCTGCCAGAACCCCACAGCAGCTCCCCGAAACAGCCGGGGATTCCTCCAGGCACCCCTCCACACACACCAGGGTCTTTATCTGTATGTGACGAGACCCCTGCTTACATTTTAAACTTGTGCCCAAACCAAAAAGTCTTAAAGTAGCCTAACCTGCACAGAAAAAAAGACGTGGGGGAGTTCAAAGGAAGTGATTTTCGATTTTAAAAGAATTTCTAATCACCTGATACTCTCCCCAATGGAAACACAGCAGCAGCATCCTCATTGTGACTACAGGAAGCAGTACTCAAGCAGCTGGCAAATGAAATAAAATGGCATTGTTTGGTCAGTCAGGAAACAAGGGAAAAGTCTGGAGATCAATCACAGCTAAACTCTGCAGCTCAAGTTTAAAGCACTGAATAACAATAACCTGCAGCCTGAAGTCTGGAAGCACTGAACAGAATTAAAAAATGAAAAATAGTTCACTTGAATTCATCCAAGCAAGCAATTTCTTTTTTAAAAAGATGTAATGCTTATGCTTCATGAAAAAAAAAAAGAGGAAAAACGCAATCTAATGAGCTTCACTTATGAAGCAAGTGTGATTTTCACGTTGTGAAGCCAACCATACTATGCCTTCGTAGGTGGAGTCTGATGTCAAATATGCTCTTAGGCCACTGTTCTGCCCTCCCAGAAACATTCATCCCAATGAGAACCTTAGCAGCTTGATGTTTCAAAGGTGAGTTGCAAAGGTTTTGTAATATTTTTCCTAATTATTTTCTAGAAGTTAAAAACATATGCTAGGTCTTTACATGGTAAGAAAACACACCCTTGTAATAATTACATTTTTTCCTAGTGCTACCTTTTTTAAAAATTTGAAAATGATTAAAGCGGTGGTTTCAACAAAAATTGGCAAATTACAAACAAATCTCAAAGTTACATATGTTAAGCCAGGAATATGTTCAAACATCATAACCCTGTAATTCTTTGATTTATTTCAGTAAAATCTGATTAAAAGCTTCTTACATGTTTTAAAGTTGTGAAGCATTGGAACAGGCTGCCCAGGGAAGTGGCTGAGTCACCATCCCTGGAGGTGTTTAAAAGACGTGTAGATGAGGTTCTTAGGGACATGCTTTAGTGCCAAATTTAGGTTATGGTTGGACTTAATGATCCTGAGGGTCTCTTCCCAACAAAATCATTCCATGATTCTATAATTGGCTAAAATAGTTGTGGAACAGCCCTAGTTCCTCTGTGCAGTCAGATATATTGGAAGTAATTTCTATGTCAAAAGTGTTAGCTGAAGGAAAAACAGGAAATTCACCACTTGAAATTTTCTTGCTCTAACTTAGAGATACCCTTGGTACATAATCCCATCATCAAATATCAACAATCTGATTACTGAGCATCAAATGTTCAACATAAATGACGTTCTTTCTGCATAAGAGTTGGGTTTTCTGCTCTGGGATTAGGATAAATTGTTTGTATAAAAAAGAACAAATACACTTTACAGAAAGTCTGACATTTCCATTTTTAGTGAGCTTCCCCCATCCTAATGAGAATGATCTTGCAGAACATCAACTGACTGTGAAAGCATTTAACCAATTATCAGTGAAACCCTTCTAACTTTGCAATTACCCTTGATTAGCAAATGGCACTTCAGCAAACATGATCACCAACTTTGCCTAGAAATTTTGCTCTAGATTTCTTCATGAGAGAAGTAAGCAATGCACCAGAAGCTCAAGGGTGGCAAGGAAAAGCACTGATCAGAAAACTGTTCATTCTCATAGCCCTTTTAAAATTGTAGGCTGTAGGTAGGCTGGCTGTCTCAATTCTTATATATCTACTCTAAGAGAAGATTAAAATCTTCATGAAATAAGACCTGATGAGAAGTAAATAAAGCCCTTTATCATCTCTGGCTACATCCTGTCTCCTTAATCATACTTCCATTTTCAGTATACATCTGTCAAAGAGCAGCTGCTATCTCAGCAGCTAAAAAAAGCAGGCTCCCAAAGCCAACACAGAGGGGCTGATCATGCCAGTTCTCTGTATTTGTGGGCTGCAGTGAAGTTTTCATCCCCAGCTTCAAGTGATGGATTTACTGCATTTCCTGCAGGGCAGTGTCAGACCAGGCATCAACAGCCAGCAACATCCTGGAGTGACAACCTGAGCATCTCCCAGGAAGAACAGATGATGCTTGTGACAAACCTCCCCTCAGCAAGGTGCATCTCAGTAGCCAGGAGCTCTCCCTGTGGCAAGTCACAGAATCTGTCTTTTCTTCTTTTTGACAAGCTATCAGCATTCTTCCAGCCTTGTTTTATGTTTGGCTGCATCGCAGCATCTTTGGGAGGTCTAGTCAGGAAATAAATGGTGCATAAAATGCCATAAAATCTCTTATGAACACTCTGATGGGCCATGCAGCAGGTCTATCTGAGCAGCAGGTGAGAGCCATGAAGGATCTTGGTATCCTAGCTGCAGACTGACCAAAGTTATTTCCTTCAGTCTGCAGACCTCTGGGTGTCAGAGGAAGCTGAGGTTCTGCAGGGGCTTCTTCCAGTTGTCCCTGACTGCACTTCAGTGACACTGTTCACATCCAGGACTTGTCTTTCAGGACTAGTGACATAACTAATAGGTAAAATTATATACTATATGACGAGAGATTAGACACTGCTACAATACACTTCCGTTCTAGACCAGCTTTTTGATGTGCTTTGGCTTCTTCTCCCCAGCCCCTCCTCCAAAGCCCAAACTGAAATTCCTTCTTTGAAGCTTTCATGGTTCTCTCCTCATTTCTTTCTTCCATCAGGCCACATGCTGAAGCAGCTTTGCTTGCCAGCAGGAAGTAGCATTCCTCAGTTATCCATTTCACCTGGGATTTCATTTAGGTAAATCTTCCAACAACTCTGAAGATCTCACTCTTGTAAGAGACAGCTCTGTCTCTCAAAATTTGAGTGAGGACTGCTACTCTGTTTTCTCCATCAAGTTCTCGTGCAAAATTATAGCACGGTTTGCCATTCAGTTTTTAATGACTACCTTTTTCTTAGGCCTGGGAGAAATTACAGAATGAGAGAGATGTGAACGATGTTTCCTTGGCTATAACAGTGACAGAAAAACTATGTAGGCTGAGAATTAATGTATCACAGAATGTTGTGGATTCCATACTGCTTTACAATATGGTAAATCGAGATTATCTAATCATTATTGCTACTTAGAAAACCTATGGATTTTGGAAGCCTTATGCCCCCCTACAGCTAGATTAACCATGCCATCATGCAAAGAACTAGAGTACTTTGTTGTGAAATGTCCAACTTCAGCGAAGGCATGGAAAGCTTTGGAATCTAGGAATTTTTTGAACATGCAAGGTTTCACCCAACTTTGTCCTCCCATCAGTATAGACTAGGACAACATCAGAATCAGCCTAACTCCGTGCTCACATATTAATACAGGGATGTCCTATAAAAGCATCATGGAAATTCGAACATCCCACAGACTGGCCATAAAGAAAAAATATTTTACTCAAGTGTTACAAAAGATCAATGAAGTAACGTTCATAAAAGTTCAGTCAGGTTTCTCTTAAGGTACAGGACTACAAGTTTGGAGAGTCTCTTTTTGATGGCTGATGAATACAGATTTCCAGGAACATTAAGTCACATATCCTCTTGGTTCTTGAACTTTATTCACTACAAGCTGTCAAGAATTGCCACCTCACAAGAACAGTGAGAAACTAAACTGATTTTTTCAGTCACAGAACAGAAGGCATACATGTGCGGCAAGTTAGTTCATGCAAGCTGAAAATGGGTATTATGAAGTTTTCCTCCCTCAAAAGTACCCAGCAACTTTGCTCAGCTTGTGTCAACCCTAATTCCATGCATATCAGATTTTTCTTTGCTGCAGCTTGTAAAGAGTTAACAGTTAAGCCAAGAGAAACAAACACTGAGAAAGAATAACACTATTATGGGTATATTACATCTTTTAACATATTTTTTAGGAGGCTGAGCACGCATATTTGAAGGAATAATTTTCAGACCATTAAATACAATGCCTTCCTGAAGAAAACATTCTTGCCTGATCACTTCCAGAAATAGTTGGTATCTGAGGCTATGAGAGCAAATTGCCATGGATCAAGCCGAAGTAGGTCTTGAAACTAGTCCAGTTAGACTAGTGAAAACACTATATATTCACCCTTATTCTGAATTAGTGTTTGTTTGTTTTGTGGGTTTGTTTGTTTTGTTTTGTTTTTTTTCCTTAAACATAATGGGTTGAAAAGTCTTTGGCCCTTAGCAGGGAGATGTCAACAAATCAGAAATGCTAAATGTAAAACATTTATCCTATAAAGTAGGTTTTCTGTGCAACACAGCAGGTATAAAGTGTTATATAAAGTAACATCAGCTTGTGTAAGACTGTTTGGCATTCTGAGTATTTTTTTAATCAAATTTTAATCAAATAGATTAAAAAAAAAGTGTAAGAAGGGTTAACACAGTAATTAAATACTTCTTTTAGGTGTTGTTTTATAGAATTCCTCTTCTATTCAGTTTTATGTGTACCACTGGAAAGCTGGATTATGATTTTGTTATTTTCCAGCTCCTCGGTGTTTCCTCTTTTCCCCAGGATCATTTTATTTGCAATGAGAATTCACAAGAGAAAGCTCTCAGTAAAACCGACATTTTCAAAACATGCAGGTTTGGATCTTACAAGGCCCTTACCGGGCATCTCGCGTTCCAGCTGAGCTCAGGAGGAAAGCTGTAGACATGGTCAGTGCGAAGATTAATGTTCCAAGAGACTTATTTTTAAAAGGAATAAGGCAAGATACCGGCACACATTTTGTATCTGTTTGGTTTAACAATTAAGATAAACTGAACAAAAGCTTATTGCACCATATGCTTCAAATGAAGAATTTAGTGTTAAGAAAACTTGATTTTTTTCAACAGAGAAAGCATATCCGTCTCTGTCACTGCCTTCTATGCATGCACATGCAGAACACAGATCTAATCAGTGGCTGAAGTCATGCTGTGTCAAAAAGACTAAAATATTACATTTCTTAGATTTCATGGATGTAGCAAAGGTTCATTTTTCTGGGGAGCTATTTATAACATCTTGCAATGAAGGTAAGAGGTTCTCTTCTCTGTGATCATGCAAATATTCCTTCAGGAGGATTAAATCCTCTGAATTAAAACTTGGAAACACTAAGCTCTGCTGCGAGTTTGATGGTAAGCCTGGCTCTGAATACAGTGTTTTTGTATCTCAGTGGAATATCTGCATCAGTCACATTTGTACCTCCAGCTGCCTTTAGGGTTTCACAGTTGGCTTTGTGCTTCCATTAAACTGAAGCTGTGGGTTTTTAGGTGACTGACAGCCACTTGAAAGCCAATTTGTTGTTGTTTATGCCTGTTTCACTAGAGCTGCTCCTCATGGTATTAGCCAAAGGGACGGCAGCAAATGTGTAGCACAACATTTCAAGTGGCCCATGAAAAGGAGGTGATGGGGAGCTTTACAGCTGTCACCAGCAATCCTGCATTTCTGCTTGGCAGGACTTGGACACACACAGAGGAATTCATTTGAATGTGGGGCAAAAAAAAAAAATCACTAAGACTGGCTTAGTATTCTCTGGAAGATCATAAAAAAGAAATTGGTGTCCTGATTTATTCCTAAGATTCAGTCTGTTTTACCCCAATACTTAATGTATTTCAACACTTACACATTATTGTTCTTACAGTCATCCAGCCACCCCCATTTTACATTTACTACATTTTATCTTTCAGGGACGAATTAAAACCAGCAGCTCTGCCTCCTCTCCTGCCTGTAAAGTAAAACCCCAAACACAGTTATAACTGCTTTTATCTTCTGAGTTCTACCTATTGTATCCTTTTCATTCCCCAACAACACACTTTGTTACCAAATCTGGGGGGATGCTATATTCAATGCCTGTTATCATGAGACTTCATGCTTGTAAAATTTACTACAAAATCCATTTTACTTCTTACCAAAGGAATACACTGTAGTACACAAGCTGGCTTTAATTTTAAGTTACGTTTCTTGTCTATATGGTGTCAAGTAAACTTAAAATGGAATAGTAAAAACAGATGTAGCGATTCCTCTGAGCTTGTAGAGAGGCTGTAAATTACCTAGGGTAAGAAGCAAGCGTTGACCAAATAACTTTACAAAGTCAAACCAGCAATTATGGCAAATTATTCTAACTTGAAATTATTCTTCAGTCCCTTTCCAAGCCTTACTTGGCTATTTGGTTTGACTTTCACAGAACACAAAGTGCATTATCTGTATCTTGTGCCTTTTAATATCACCCATGCAGTCCATGTGGGAGATGATGTAACACGGACCCAAAAGTGGGGAGGAGATAGTTCTACATCTCAAGAGAAGAATGTCTCAGAACAGTATTAAATACACTTACATGCCTGTGGACCCCCCTGAACCTGTTGATCTACAGGCCCTGTCAGCTGGATCTACACCCAAGTTGGAGGGACCAAGAGCATCTGCTGAGCCCTGGCTTTGGATGCTCGCCCCACTTACATCCCATGTTCATCACATATGTTAGACCTCAGTGTAGATGACTGAGAAGACAGGCAGAACAACTGCTCTGTGCTCCCTCACCTCCCCCTAGCCTTCCATTCGGCTTGAGGAGTAAGGCTTGAGGATGAACTGCAGAGCACAGCTGTACCACTGTATCAACATAGATTTAATTTGCCTCTAGTTAAAAATATGTTAGCCCATCAAAGTCACAGAATCCCCTCCTACTATCAACTCCCACAGAAAAAAGGCTGAGCAAAATAAAATAAGTCATAGTGGTAGACAGACAGAAGCATTTTTTTTTTTTTCATAGAATATGAATATCCCAAGTGGATTAAGATGAAATACAAGTACACTTAATGTAGCACTGCGGTACACATAATGAGAGAGAAGGCAAATCAGACATTAATTAGCCATCTTTTATCATTCCCAAAGACAGCATCTAACATCAGGGAAAGCCTGGGGTAACAGCTCAATTGTGTATCAAAGCCTCACATATGCCATGCTCAATTTCTGCCCCATTTACTGAATATTTTAACCCAGAACCCAGATGTTACAATAGCAAAATTCACCATCTCCTTTCCAGCAACTGGAAACTTGGGAGCAAATAAAACAGTAGCATTCCTGAGTGAAGAGTTATACCAAGGTTAAGGAATATAACCACAATGATGCCAAAGCTTGATTTGGGAGTATTCAAAAGCAAACTTTTATCTTTAGAAATATATCTGTCATCCAAGATGGACTCAGATTGTCTAAATTAAACTCCTGCTTCTAATGTGCTTCTAGAAGATCAAGCCTCTAAGATTATTTTGAGTGATTTATTATCTTGGATGTAATGTGTTATTTTCTCTAATGACTGTCCTACTAAAGGGTTGGGCTTTCCTCCAGGCACATGCAATTCAAAGTTTTCTTCAATATTTAATAGCCCTTTCAGCCTAATCTTATATTTCCTCTTTTTCCAAAGCCCCATTTGCACTGGGAGGGTAAGCTTCAAGTTCAGATTCAAAGTCATGCTGGTTTTGGCTGGGATAAACTTAATTTTCTTCCTAGTAGCTGGTACAGTGTTTTGGATTTAGTATGAGAATAATGTTGTTAAGACATTGATGTTATAATTGTTGCCAAGCAGCACTCACACCAGGTCAAGAACTTTTCAGCTTCTCATACTGCCCTGCCTGTGTGGGAGGACTGGGGGTGCATAAGAAGTTGGGAGGGGACACAGCTGGGACAGCTGACCCCAACTGACAAAAGGGATATTCCATACCATATGGCATCATGCTCACTATACAAACTAGGGGGAAAGTCAGCCCAGGGACTGCTGCTCAGGAACTAGCTGGGTATCGGTCAGCAGGTGGTGAGCAATTGCATTGTGCATCACTTGTTTTTTGTACATTCCTTCATTATTATTCTTACTTTCCCTTTCTGTCCTATTAAACTATCTTTACCTTAACCCACAAGTTTTACCTTCCCCTCCCCACCCCCCCTTTTTTTTTTTTTTTCCTCCACTGATTCTCTCCCCATTCCATTGAAAGGGAGCAAGCAAACAGTTGTGTGTGATGTTTAGCTGCCTGCCAGGTTAAACCACAACAAAAGTCTTGATGGTTGGATGGGGAAAAAATAGGGAAACCTTCCACAGTGCCAGGTCAACATCCAAGCATATACTTTGAGTAGATTATTAAGTCTCATTAAGGTCTGTTTCTCTGTATAGAGATAATGGCTCAGAATATTTCCTAGTTAAGTCCTTCAAACCAGCATATTGGCTGCTTCTCTTCTGCTTCTAAGACAGCATGTCATGAAGTACATTTGATCAGTACATCATAAGAGATATAGATTTAGAAAGTCTTCTTTGCATGCATTGTGAGAACTGAATCCATGTGACTTCTTTAACCAGTGTCTGGGAAAAGAGCCACCCACGCACTCACACAAAAGAAGAAAAAACCCTGAAAAATAAACAAACTAACAAACCACCACAAACTTGTGATGCCATACACTTCAAGATGTACAGTTGGAAGTTTATTTTTAGAGAAGAACAGATTTTTCCTCCAGCCATACAGTAGAATCCTTAGTTTTTGTGCTAGGATAGAATTCAGTCTCACAATACACATCTTTTTAAATCTAGCCATGATTATCAGCACTGTGTATAGGTAGTATTTAGAGGGTGTATTCCCACTTATTTAAGTACTCCAACGGTTATTTGCATTGCAGTAGTTTCTTTGCCTCTTTCATCTAGTCACATAAAATTTTTGATCTACAGTTGTTAGAAGTGAGATCTCTGTACCTGTGTATTTTATGCCTATGTATGAGATACATCCTACAGCAAGTGAGGGCCTGGACTGGACTTCGTGTGTTTAAAGCTGGTTAATGATCTGTGCATCAGAGCCCATTTCAAGATGATTTCAAATTAGAAATACCTTTGGACTAATCCAGACTTTTGCTGCCAATTTAATACCCAAACTAGTCATTATAAAGGGCTGAAACAGTGAAATGCCAAACACAGGCACACAGAAGTAAAAGGCCACCTTTAACCAGAAAACATCCTGGAAGGATGACCAGAAAATAGCAGAGGCTGCCTCCTCCTCCTTCACCCGCAGGACTGTGACCCTGCACCTTCAGGGTGCAGTCAGCACTTTGACAGGAATAAGATGGATGCTCTTGGCTGCTCATGCATTTTCCAGAATAGCCACCAATACAGAAAACTCAATAAGTATGATTTTCACATCTCTGGAAGATTTACCTTCTAGTAATACAAGCTATAACCTAGACTCATGTACTCCAGTAGTCATTTAGAAGAACTCACTGGACAAACAGCTGTTTGTCAAGCATGGGAGGAAAGGAACGGTCTTGAGATATACCGTAGTAAGCACAGTCTGGTAGTTCAGAGTTTTAGCAGTAAGAGGTTTGGCTAGTTATAAGACAAATTATAGTAAGAACATCTGGCATCTCTAACAAAATACTTGGTATTTCTCCTAATCAATCTTATAATTAGGCCACGTTCTTACATGAAATAAAGTGCAAAACACTAATCAGTAAGCATTACTAAAACTGGTGGTGCTGAATGGCAGCTGACACAAAGATATGTCCTATTTACCCTCCAGACAATGCCTCAAAATACACCGACAGTTATTGTATTGCCCCTTTTTTTTGTTATTCATGGGGGTAAACCTCACCGTGGAAGAACAGTTTGTGCTCTAATGAGCAGGTGAATAAAATTATTATCTATGACTTTTCTACTTGAATTAACATGCTGTTGCCTCTGGTTGAACGATTAAAGCCAAGAAGTGTTTTTTCCTCTTCATCCCACACATACCAGAAACAACAAAACAGCAGTTATCATGCACTAACTGGCTTCCTGAAACATGACAGATCTGCAGCCCTTAGACCTTAGACCTCCTGGCTCATCAGAAGAATACTAAGTGGAAGATGAAAGGTTTCCATCATCGCCACCGTTAATAAACATAATATTAAAAGTACACATGTATTGGAGAACTATTCATGTTTCATCCTTGAAATCCAAACAATAATTCTGTTTACCACAGAGAGATTAGGCATTTGAGAAACATGAAGTGCCAGGAAATTAATCCAGAGTTTATTTTAAGAGATTCATTGTTACCTGCAGACATAGACTAAGCAAATGTTTCCTTCAGCAATAAAGTCAATAGCAGCCTTTCCAGCTGCTGTAATGACTGCCTTTTTTGACATCTCAGTTGATAGTTGTCTGCTCCATATTAACTTGTTGAACCAACACCCACACAATAACAGAGAAAACTGAGAGTTTTAATTTTAATCGCCATACTTTGAACAGATGAGCAGTTTCCTCACATATCCATGGTATAATTAAGAAGTTACATCAAACAAAATGTGATTATCAGAAAGGGAACTGAATTACCCAGCACTTCAGAGATCCATAAAGCAGAAAGCGATGATGGCTGTGGACTCGTCCCTGTTCACATCCACGTTGCCTGTCTGCAATGGGGCACAGTGCTTGAGCTCTCTGGAGGTCGTCAGAGTTTTGCCACACAGTAGATATTTAATTATGAAAATTGGGCTATGAGTGTATTAAGGATGTTCAGGGGCAATACTAGGCAGTTGAAGAATTAAGGAAGGAGGGAGAGGAAGAATTCTCACAGCACACATCTTCTTGCCCTGTGTTTTTTGAGATAGTACTGGATTTATCCCACAGTTATCCCTTCCTGTGATTTTTGCTTGCTCTTTTTGTCACTAGCATTGTTTACATCAGAAATGCAAAAACATGAAAAAAAATTGCAAGAAAAGGTACTGACAGCATATCGTGGTTTCACCTGAGCTAGCAATATAACCACAATAGCTGCTTGCTCACTCGCCCCAACACCCCTGAATAGGGGAGAGAATCAAAAGGAAAGGAAGAACTCATAGGCTGAGATAAACACAGTTTGATAAAATAACAAAGTAACACTAACATACTACTTCTAATATATATAAAATGGAAATAGAATATAAAATAAAAAGGTACTAAATGCAATTCCTCATGAACTCCGTCTGCACTAAACAGCAGCACCCTGGTCTCCAATAGCCTATCCTGGGGAGAGAAGAAAGAAAAAGGCAGAAAGGCCCAGAGGTCTCTGTAAAACAGCAGGATGGCAAAAGGCCAAACTAAAGGAAGTCCTGAACAGAACTCCCCAGAACAGGTCTCCATCCCAGCTCCAGCACTTCTGTGTGAGCTTGCTGGAGAACCCCAGCTCTCCTTAAATATGAAGCATGATGCTAGTGGGATGGAATACTCTTATTGATCAGTCTGGATGTCAGTCAAGCTCTGCCTCATCTATGCCCCCCTTCCTCAATGCCTCACACCTGTAGGCAGAGCACTCAGAGTGTCCTTGGCTCCCAGACTACAGTAATTAAAACCATGAACTCTGTCCCATGGTGTTATCTTCTTGTTCTCAAACTAAACCCAAACAACAAACATGCTAGCTAGGAAAAAGAAGTGTTTCTAACTGCATGAAGAAAATTAACTCATTTTCAGTCAAACCAGCACACAGCGAAAAAAAAAAAACAAAACACCTTTATCTTCTCCACACCTTTAACTTTTTCTTACCCTTGCATGCTGGAGAGAGAGCAGACTTTGTATTACGTTCTGTGTCTTACAGGCTGAGGATTGTTCTGGTGAGAAATTCACCTCCCAGCTGTAAGGATTTTTCTGTTTGCATTACTAGGGTGTTGCGATGGGGAATCATTTATTCTCCTCCTTCCCTCCATTCTCCCTGCAGGATTTTTACCCACTCATACGCAGAGGTACCTGCTTGCTCACATGCATGTATACAAATATGTGCTCACACACAAAGCAGGTCTTGTTCCTGTGGCATTGAAGCAGGAAGATTCTGTTACATATCAAAAAACAAAACCTGGCAGGCAATTTTAGGTCTAAAGCTAAATGAATGATGTGCTATACTAGTGTGTAAATAAGAAATCTTAATGGATACCGCAGCCAGAGGGTATATGGCTGAGGAACTCCAGACACAAAAGTATGGATTGGCAGGATACCCCTAGCACCATTGCTCCAGCAAAGGGACAGACTTTAAAAAGAATTTGTTGGTTTTTTAAAACAGGACTGGGAACTCAATAATTTCATTAGTCTGAAAATCTTGTCATTAAAATGATGCCAGAGAACCCCCACAACTTACAGATATGTCCCCCCTGACTTCAGCTGATTTCAATGCTGTCACAACAGTAGAGCTCAATGGATGTTACCCGGAGTTACAGGGTGTGTTAAGAATGTCTCCTGAAGTTGCCATAATTCCTTGTGGCTTAAAGCTTATTTTTTATCACATAATGAAAGCCTTTTCTCTGCATTGAAATAGCCAAGAGAGATTTACATTGCTTCTCTTGTCTTTCACTTGAAATTTCAAGAGCTGCAGTTCTCTTATCAAGGCATATTACCCAACAGCATGCAGGGAGAAACCAGGGGAACACTCCTCTCTACTGTGGCACTCTAGGTATAATTCCATAACAAAACCATAAACATCCAACATCATCTGGGTGCCCTCAGCCTAACCTATCTGCTACTTCAGAAGATGTATGGATCCACCAGCTCCAGGTCACCTCTGCCAGCCTCATACTGCCTTTCCAAGGCACATGAAGAAACTAAAATAACATGAAGACTAATATTTAAGCAGCTGAATCTGTCCCAGATGTTCAGATTACATGTTTTATATAGGATCCATCTGCAGGCAATGAAGAGAATGAGGTGTCTTCAGCAGGTGATTGGTCTAATTCAACAGCTATCTAACATCCCTTTTGTAATGGGTAGCTCCTTTAGGAGCTCAGTCTCAGCCAACCTAAATAAGGCATTTTTAAAAAGAGACGTGCCAATAGTTGCTATTGCTATGAAGGATCAGTAGATTTCAGATTTCTCTACCTTAAAGATAGTAACAAGAAAAAAAGAACAAAAATGCCTAAGCAAAAGAGCCCAGACCCTCAAAAAAGCAGGGCATACTTATTTTTCAGATAATCTTTTTTATAGGCAGTATTGTCCTCTTTCTAGCAAAGTATTTAAGTCAGAGAACAATGACAGCACAGGTTGTCAGGTATCTGGTACACATAATCATGTCTATGGTCTGGTTTCCCTTCTTATCAATACAGTTTAGGCAACTTGACAGATATAGCTTTTATTTGTTTTCTTGTTTACTTTAATGACATCAGAGTGACAAGTTGCCTGCATGAAAGCTATTTCATTGGCTTTTTTTTAAAAAAAAAGCAAGGTGGCAAATAGACAGTGGCCCGAACAAAAGGCAGGAACCAATTATTCTGCTACCAAGTATCAAATCAGATTTTTGTGATCATACATCCCTGCGTACATAAATCTCAAATTTTGTGGAGATTTTCAAACAAAGAAAAGAAACGAAAGTCCCTCTTTGCTCCACTGCATATATACACCAGAGAAAAGGCCTGCTACAGACCTGAAATCTATGGCAATGTTTGAAATCAGCACCAACACATGTAGCTTGGAGGTGTACTAGAAACTCAGACCTATCCATGACTGTCCCCTGGTGCTGGGGCCAGCAGCCACAGAGCACCCTGAGCCCCTGGCTGCTGCCAGGCTGTAGATGAGCTTTCTGGTCCACCCTAACTCCTGTGGTCATATCCAGAAACTTCTCGCTGGGGCTGGTGTGAAGCTCAGTGCCCCTCCGGCCACCACATTGAAAGAAAGGCTGCAGGGGTGAAGAGGACCAAGACTGCTGGCATTGACACCTGGTGCTGGTGGGGCTGCTCCCCACAAGAGCTGGGCATCTGCAGCAGCAGCGAGGGAGCTGTTGCAGGAGCATCTGGAAACAGAGCAGTGAGATTTTCCTGAGAGAGACGAGGATCCAGTTGTGCAAATGGTAGAGAGCTGTATGCTGGGGAAACAGGAGACTCTACACACCCTAAGCCTCAGCTGGGTGCTACCCAAGATCTGCGTCAGTATTCAGACTTTCCGTGTTGGCTACAACTGAGGATGAGGCAGCAAAAAAGACCTCAGACACTGCATGTGCTCCAAGATGACAAATGAGATAAAGCAAATGAAGTTTTGAATGAAATCTGTGACTGGACTGAAGAAAAACCCATATGTTACTCTTCAGTATTTTCTAGAAATGCCAGTATCTCAAGAACACCTGGAATTGTTTTAAGCTTTTTCAGGAGGCTGCTTCTTCTATTTAACATTAATAATCCCAGGGTTGTTCAACTCTTGCTATACGTGAGCATGAAGATACTAACCTAAACCTGCGAAAGATTTTCATATGTGTGGGCCGTACTGACTGATCTTTTCCTCATTGAGACTGGGATTTGGGGGCAAATGCTGACTAACAAAGTGCTGGTTTTAGCACAGATGATGTTTTATTTAACTAGAAAATGACTAAGAAAGTGTTATTTTACAGTACTTTATCCCAGAATTCACAGAAACCATCTTCTTCTAAAACATCAATCAATTCTGCACTGTCCCATGAAAAGGATGCCTTCTTCTGCTATAAATGTGAAATCTTGTTCAGAAAATAGGCCCAGTTATTTATTTTAGCAAGATAATACAAAGCAAAGGCTCACCAGAAGAGCTCTTGGTACCTTGGGCTGCTTATTTAAAAGAAGGCTTACAGTATAAAGCGAGAATATAAAAATGCCTATGTTTGGAGTACAACTTCAGGGAGGACAGCGAACAGCAGGATCACTTCTAATAGTGTTCCCTCTTTATATGTGCCTTTGAAAATGTAGTAAAGATGTTCTGTATCCTCTTTCTCGAGCAGCTAAGGGAACTATTTTGGGTCATAGCTTCTCAGATTTTCAACATTCATTATTAAGCGAGTTGAGACACAGATATTTACAATGATTCCACTCCTTTAGGTTCCAAATGATTTGTTTAATCACATAATCATTTATGGGTAAAAAAACCTTTGGTGTTGAAATTAAATAATTTTGTATACAGCATTGTGAATATAAATGGACACTTTGATCACTGGCTGACACAATGGACTCTCTCTCTGAGGATAATTTGGATATTAGACTTATGTGTGCTTGCCTGCCATCATGTCTATAGTAAGTTAAGCTACTTAATATTATTAGCTTCCCAAATGGAATTTACTGAATCAGAGAAGACAGGAGAAAATGAGGAAATAATGTTTTCCTTACTGCTGAGTACTACAAATACTGTGTGTCATTTCAGCTATGGGACTCTGATTTTTGTCTTGTTTGAATTTATGGCACAGAAGTCACATAAACACTGTCTTCCCTTCAGATGACAGTTGAAGTGATAGGGTATAAGAAGCTCAAACTTAGATTAAGTTTATGAGAAAATATTTTCACAGAGCACATCAGCTCTACCAGAGGCATCATACAGAGATTGAAGACTGTGAGAATCAAGGTTGCTGAGTTGTTACAATGAGGTCCTTGTCTTCTGGATCTACAGAGACAAATCTGAGACCTGGCTTTTGTCTGTGGTTTAGCATGAAGTAGGATCTTGTTGTCTGTCTTTCTTTCTGTAGGGAGGACAAGAGACATGGCTGTCCCTGTTTCCCCAAAGAAGCAACCTTGTCTTCACAAAAGTACTTAGAAATTTTAGTGCAGAGGTCAGCTTGGTGCAATTTCAGAGAGTCCAGACATGAATTTTCTGTAATGTAAAGAAAAATAAAAGACTTTCGGGTTTGATAATCAGGAAAACAAACAAACAAGCAAAATGGGGAACTTTAGCCACTTCCACTGTCATGAGTGGTATTAATTAATGTCGCCAACACAAAAAATTGATCTCAAAATCATTAAAAAGTTACATGAGTAGCTTCAGTGTAAGCAATGACCTGTTCAGCTGAGTTTTTAGTGGTTTAATCTCCATCCAGCACATAGTAAATGTACAAATAAGCCATTAAATGATGTTCAGGTTAGTGAGGACCTAAAAGAAGTGGTTGGATTCTTCCTGAGTGTTACCTGGAAGGTGGCCTTTAGCATGGAAAGAATGGGGCAGATCTGTACTGGGAAGGGATGTAGCTGCAGGGACATCAGCTGAGCTGTGCGTGGTTGTGCAGGTCTGGCTCTGGTCCCTGCAGTCAGGAAAGACGAAACTCAATTTTTCCTTTTGAATGAAACCAGTTCTGAGCAAATCCATCAAACTAGCAAGAACATAAACTTGTTGAATCCCAGGGAAGAAAGTTTTATGCAAATATAGGTCATGTTTTACTTAGAATTAAGCTTCTGGAGTTATTCACTCCCTGATTAAACTGTGTGAAGAATTAGGCAAGTTAAATTGAATAGACTATGAGAGAGAATTTTCCTGTCATAGTGTTTCATCTGGAGGCTGCTTGTGGCAGTAGCACTTCAAGTAGTTGCAAACTTTTAAAAATTTGAGTTTATTTATTCATTCTTTCAGTCTCAACAATCTTCAGTTGAAGGCAAACGGGAGGTCAGGGATACATAGATGCATAATAATCAAAAGCTTTCAGGAAAGCACTGAGTTTATCCTTTCTTCTGGGAAAACCAGACAGCAACGCTTTATTTTTACCAAGGCAAATGCAATTCCTGCAGTTTTGTTTGTACAGTTTTATTGGAGATTCTTTTGAAAATCATAATAGGAGGGAGAAGAAAAGATGGCCTTTCACCAAAAGCTAGAAGAACCTGAAAAAAACCTATTACTTATGACTGCATAAAAATAACACACTGTTCAACAGACATCTGCAGTCTGGCCTCCAACCGCTCTGAGCCTAATTTGGTTGGAGAGAAACAGAAAAATAGTGGCCCTTGAAAACTTCATACTGCACTGCAAAAATCTGGTCTAATGTTAACATGGACCTTCAGCTGCCATTGCCACAGTCAGATGGCTTAGAAGTGTTGATTTTCTTGTACTGATGATAAAATGTTATGAGAGTATTTGTCCAGTGAGTGCTTAGTAGCTGCCTTTTTTCAAAGTTAAGTACATTATCTCATCTGTTTAAGAACATTTTTCTTTCAAAGAAACCGTACGACACTGGACTGCTGTATGACTGCCTGCCAAGTCTCCTTTGCCTCTTCAATAATTACAAATCCAAAGAATGACACAAATGTAGGAAACTGTACTCTGAAAAGCTGTGCAAACTGCAAAGTGTTTTTCTCAACAAGGAGAACAACGAAGTCAGAGCAAGGTTTTTGGCCAAGTCAAACAACGAAAACATTTTTTCTGTATGTATATTCATTCCTAATTTCTAAGCTGTTAGCTGGTTACACTGGTTCTGCCTGCCTTCCACAAATTTCAGATTTCTTGTCAAGAACATTCATCTTGAAAATGAAGCCCCATTGGAGTTATGCCAACCTGCACAGCCAAGTGACTGTGTGGCATGGCTGGTGGTGTATGTAATTCCACCTCCTCAGTGTTACCTCCCTCACAGAACCACAGAATCACAGAATGGCTGGCGTTGGAGGGGACCTCTGGAGATCATCCAGTCCAACCAACCTGCTAAAGCATGTTCACCCAGAGCAGATCGCACAGGAATGTGTCCAGGCAGGTCTTGAATGTCTCCAGAGAAGGAGACTCCACAACCATACTGGGCAGCCTGCTCCAGTGCTCTGGCACCCTCATTGTGAAGAAGTTTCTCCTCATGTTTAGACGGAACCTCCTGTGCTTCAGACTGTGCCCATTGCCCCTCATCCTATTGCTGGGCACCACTGAAAGGAGTCTGGTCCCATCCTCTTGACATCCATCCTTGAGATATTTATAAACACTGATATTTATGAACACCACAATCAGTCTTCTCCAGGCTGAACAGACCCAGCTCTCTCGGTCTCTCTTCATAGGAAAGGTGCTCTAGGCCCCTTAATCATCTTCATAGCCCTCTGGTTTGTAACCCCTCTGGTTCATAGCCGTTTGATCTCTCTTCTCCACCCAACTGCTGAGATCTGCTCCTGTAGCAACCTCGGACTTGTTACCACTTTGGCCGTGCTGCTGACATGAGTGTGACGCCTATTTAGTGGGCTGATCAAGAGGATTTGTGTGAATTGAGGCATGTCCTTGTCCTCCCTACAAGACTCCACGTACAGTGTGGTAAAACCCGAAGAATTGTTTTGAAAAGTAGGATTGACCCATTTTGATACACAAAAATACTTGAGAACAAACCATCCACATGAATCGCTCTCTTACATTTAGAAGCTCATCATCAGGTGATGCACCAGTCTGGTCCCTTAGCTGATCACCTTCCTTGAGGGAAGATGAATTTTCAGCATCCGTCAGAATCCTCATATTCTTCCCTGCTTCTCTACTCTGGACCATCAATGAATGAATTCCTGCAGGTTCAAAGGGAGACTGAATCTGAATCTAGGGGCTCTTTTTTTTCCCTCCTTCCTGCCCATTTCCTCAGAATCTTTAGGTGATTTAAGTCAACACAGTCATTTAACAAACCATTTTACAGTGCTAATACACAGTTACAGAGCAATCCCCAGCTCATTAGGATGCATGTCCCACAAAATACAGTTTTATGATTATTTGCCCTGGCATCATTTATGCAGAATTCTTTATTTCTGAAGGAAGATTAGGGACAATAACAAAATTAAAGTAATGATGTAGAACTAAAGTAAGAAGGAAAATGTTGGCCCCAGTAGGACTCTTAAGGTCAAGCAAAACAAGGATATCCCTGGTTACCCTCCAAGTGATTCTCCCAAAAGGCCCACAGAGCTGTACCATCTTTTGTTAAACCACCTGTGTTCATCCTTTTCATAGTCCTGAAGAGTAATTTATTCCTGGATTGGCTGAAATATTAAGTCCCTGGTGTTGCCACTGTGATGCTTAGGCGGAACAGACCACAAACGTGGAAGGACAACTGCTTTTGTGTACAGTTAAGTGTGTCAGAAGTGTTGAGAAGGAGAGAAGGGCATTTTGAGGAGGCACATGACTGTATTGATCTCAAGTGAAGCAGGAGACAACTCACCACGACAGGGACTTACCTGGCCCAGGGAACTGACCCATGAATCAGCCTTGCTGGTGATGGATTTCTTTATGCTATGAGCTCAGCCCGGTTTTGCACAGCCGGGAGTCTCAGAGTTGTGTTGTGTTTTTCCAACACAAGTCTTTTATTTTACTCTCTACCCAGCCAGCCTAGCAAGCCTTTTTAGACCCAGGCTCTCCTGGCCTTTGGGCATGTCCACCATAGAGGGGAGTACCTTGAGGCAAGATTTAGTTTTCAGGGATCTTGCAGAGTGTTGGTCAGTTTTGTTGGAGAATATTATTTCCTCTGTAAAAATTCTCCACAATCTATAAGCCAGGGCAAGGGAATTGACAATTATTTTTTTTGTCAAAAGCAATTTTAAAAAATTGTCAGAATCATTCTGTCTTCATCTATACCCACAGGCAGATTTCTACTGAGGGTTACCCACTATTGTGGTTAAAGAGACAGGTCTTTTCTACTTTGCAAAGGTCTCTATATGATCTGTCTTTCATGAATACACACACACACACAAACCTTCACAACCCTGTTTCCCTGCTTGTTACAGGTAGCACAGATGATGTGAGTGGCAATCTCCTAAAAGGTCTTTGTTTAGCGGACAGAAGCATACCACTCCATTAATCTATTCAAGTTCTTTAATGGCCTCACCAGAACCATACCTCAACCACTTGCCGACTTCAAGTAGTTCTGTTTCACAATGTCCCTCTGAGGCAGAGAAATGTCACCCCTACCTCACAGACAGGGAACTGAAGCATGGCAAAGATTAGACGTCAAAAATAACAGCTATAGCAGAGCTATGAGCAAAAGCAAAGTACATACTGGGTGAGTGTCCTATTCATTCAACTATCCTGTTAATAGTTACATATTTGGAAAGGAAAATGAAGGTAAAATAATGAGGGAAGGAGACATTAATAGAAAGAAAGATACTGCAGGAAAGCAAGATTTATCATCAACTAATTTTACTGTGTAATCAGGCAGCTGCTCTCCATTTTAACTGCTTGAGGGTGTCCCCTGTCGCATAACTAAAATGGCTTTTGGGGTGAGTTTTCATATTTCATTTAGTGCTGCTGTGAGTGTGGGATGCATGGGAATGAGAAGGGCCACCAGATGAGGGAGCAATATCTCCCCAGGGGAAACAGAATAGAGAAAAACATGACAGTGAGAAGAAAACCTCTGGTTAGTGGTTTGAGAATGCATCCCGTAAATAGGTTAAGCGTTGATCACTGGTCAGTTGCTTCTAAACACTGCAAGCATATGCAGCTCCGGGTACTGTTTACTCAAATTGATGTACTTGGTGTCAGATTTTCTGGTCTGGGGAAATTGCTCAGAGCTTCAGGCACTCAAGTTTCAGAAACTCAGGCTAAACTCGATTTGAACATTAAAAAAAAAAAAAGAAAAAGGGCAGAAAAATAAGAAAAGGAAACCCAGCCATTCTGGAAAGTGAACTGGAGCCACTGTCCCTTGAGGATCTCATAAATACGGTTATCAACAGATACTCACCTTTGGGAAACTGTTTGAAACTCAAACAAAGGCTGTATTCAAATAATTATATAAATTATACTTTTCTAGAACATTCCAGCTCCCAATTTAATCAAGTTTTCTTTTGCAATAAAAAAAAAAGAAACTAGACATTCAACCACCATCTCCCAAGACAACGCTATTATTATTAAAAAAAGCAGATTTAGAGAGTTAATAATAAAATATAGATTATGTTTTCTTGAGCAAAAAGAATCACTTCATAATATATTGCTTGCAATAAAGAGTAAGCCTCGGATTTCATGCAGCAATATTAATTACTAAGGAAAGAGAATGAAAGAAATCACGTCAGATTAAGATTCTTCTGAATCACACCAGAGAAGATAGAGTGCATCTTCTGAATAAACAGATTACGTTACAGGGAGCAAAATTAGCAGGCAATCTTCAGCGATGCCCGCCTCTAACAGTTCTCCATATGACTTCTTGTGGGCAGGCCCAAGGGACAACAACTGATGGCAGAATGATTATTTCAGCTTCCCGTGTTATTATTCTGCAGCCTTTCTCAGAGTGAAGGGATATTAACTATTCCACCTCTTCTCTGTGCTGCAGAGAAATTAGGCTTCATATCAGCGTGTAATGTGTGTGTAACAAATAATTGCTTATCACAAAAGCTTTTTGATCTGAAACAATGAGAAATGGCATGCAGAAAAGAAGGGACTTTCTGTGTTACTGCTGGAGGAAATATACATTTCAAATAATTGCTATAAAATAAGATTACCATCAAGACAGTGGTGTAAAAACCAGAGGTTCTCATACATGAAAGACCAAGTTATGTGCTCCACACGTTGCAGTGAGAATATTTCCACTGATTTTGGTGGACTCAGCCATTCTCCCCTGTAGATCAGGATACTGCCCTTGGCAGTGGAGCCCCCCAGGGCAGCACAAGCCAGCATCACCAGGGCTTGCTGCCTAAGAGCTGGTTCCTTAATTCACGTATACACATTTCATCCCTAATGGAAACAAGGTTTGTGAAGGCCCTGGACTCTGGAGGAATTTGTTGCAGGCTGCCTCTGAAGAAAGATCTGTTTCCTGCCAAGGTGACAAGAAAACTGACAATGTCCATCATGCTGGAGCCTGCCAGTCTGCACGTGTCTTCCAAAGCCTCTCCTGAAGTCACCAGCAATCCAGAAAGTTACCCCAGCTTCATGCCTTTGAATGCCTCAACCTTAATACTCTTCTCTGGCTTGCTGAGGACAGCGAGGAACAGACCAGAAATCCTCAGAGGGGTCCACGTTGCTGAGACACCTCCTGGAGCACCCGGACTGCTGGTTTTGGGGCAATGGCCCAGTGTCAGGGTGGTGGGAGGTGGGAGAGATGAAGGACACCTCTGCAGGCTGCTCTCAGAAGACTGAGTGCTGCATGGAGAGCGGGGGCACTGGCAGGACCACAAGCAGGCTGAGCAGCCCCTGTTATGATGCTAGCTTGGTGGCAGGGAGAAGAAATGTTGTCACCAGAGCTATCGTGTGTCAGGGATGGGGAGATGAGTACCACACCAGCAGCCTACCCTGGATGCCAAAAACTCTTGCCCATGTGTGCTGAGCCAAGGAAAGCTGTCATTAGCAGTTTACTTGTAAGAAGCTCTACTATCCTAGAAACCCTGTGGGGAATCCATATTAAAAAAAAAAAAAAAAACAAAAAAACAAAAAAACCCACCAACTTCTGAAATACAAACTTTCTTCTTAAAATGCAGTGAAGTTACACTACCTCATCTCTATGTGCCATTTTAGAGAAACATGTCTCCTTTTCACCTGCTAAAAAACTCTTTGCTTTGCTGAGCTCTGCAGAGATCCTGAAATGCACCCTTGTTATTTGGTGACAAGAATAGGGTCTGACAGGGAGAGATGCGTTTCATCCTCTAAACTTTAGAGGTGCTTTTTTAAAGCCATGGAGATAACTGTCCCTCCTAGAAAGATGACTAAGTTAAATGTACTAGGTTTTTATTCAGAGCCAGCGGGTAGACTATGCTGTGCACTCTCTGCCCTGCAAAAGGCACCCTTGTGGTGGGTAAGGCTTGCCCATGCCCATTTATGACACAGTTAAGAAGTTCTATTTAGCCTAAGTGTTTCTCCAGAGTTCCATACAACAGAGAAATAGCAGCTGCCTGGACATAATGACGTAGCATCTTGCCCTTTGGGAAATACCACCTAATAAGAATTTATGTGCTCTTTCAAAATGGGTAAGAGAACATTTTTATTTTCTTTTTAAAAAAAACAAAACAAAACTTTAAATTCTTACTAAGGGAGAGACTGGCTTATACTGTACTTATAATAGTGCCCTACCTTGTATTTGGGGGCAAGATATCATCTGGTCTGTATCAACCCAAAGCCACTGGTGGCTGAATTGGCTCTGGAAGAAGATAAACCATGTGAATTTGAACTCCGAACAAGGCCAGCATCTCTCTGGAGGACTGGAGGGATTCTGCCTACTCACCTTGTCTCCCAGCACCACTGTGCCCCAGCAAAGGCCTCTCACAGCACTCTTTGGGAACAGGGACCTTACAGAGAAAAAAATACACAATAAATTTCTCTCAGTAATAACAAATACAGTCCTTCATTTCTGAAATTCTGTCATAGTTCCTAGTTATTTCTTCACTGTTTTCACTAGAAGAGTCAAACAACCTTTAAGGGAATGACATGGCTTTTGTGCTAACTTGGTTTTTTTTTAGGTTTGTGTCTTCAGGGCCTCCAAAAGGGGAAAGGGCTCTGTCTTGGAGACTAATGTAAGAGGTATGCACAGTTTTCTCGCCTTTCTGAGCAGCATTTATTAATATAAGTAAATGGTAGTCAGTACCTGTGAAACAGTACAACTTTCCTTTGTTGTAACTATGGTATAGAGTACTTAATTCCCATATAGTTACTCCCACCCAGGAAGAACAGTGTGATGTAGCCAAATGGGGCATCCTCATGCCAATAGAAACTAATTATATGTCAGAGAGTGGAGAAACGGGGAAAAATATCTCAGTTACTTAAGCAGTTATTAAAATAAAATGGGAATGCTTCAGCTCAAGATGAAGCATGAAACCAGAAAGAAGATAAGTGATGGCATGGAGAACTGAATGCTGGATGATGGGTAGCCCCTAAATCACAGACCAGTGGTGGTCCTTTCTCCACAGAGGACGAGAGCTCTTTGCTGGAGCAAACCTGTGTTGGCTGTCATTTCTTCTGGGGATTGCCATGATTTGGGCTTGGGCACCCATGAGACTGCCCGGTGACAGCAAATGGCCACAGATCTCAGTGTACAGTATTTCCACCTGCAAGGGTTGTTTTGGTATTTTCTTGTGCTTGCTTTGATGTGACACAATGAAGGATCATAACTGTGGATGGTCCAGTCATCTTGTGTTGGGATTTCACCTGTCAGCGCAATCACCATTCTCTCTCAGAAAAGAGAAACAAAGGGCTCAAAGGTGCTGCTCAGCCTACTGAGAGAAGGAATTACATTCTGACCAGAAGAGTTGGGACAGATGGACTTTTACTCCTGCAGTCATACTTTTGCTCAACAGGCAGCTTTCAGAGGGAAGGGAGAGGGAACTGATGCGTGAAAACCAACTACGGACATAAAAACATAATTTACCAAACTACCTGCTGACTTCAGTCTCATTAAACTCACATTTCCCGCAATGTTTCATGAAGAAGCTGGCATATCCCAGCTGGATACGATGTGCCAGTTGCCAGGGATGGAGGCAGCCCAAAGAAAGGGGCCGGAGGGGGCACCCACCCCACCCCGTGGCTGTGTGACAACAGCACAGACCAGCTCCACCATTTCCCCCTGCCCCAGAGGGTCCCCACCACATGCAGATGCTGATGGGACTGTCACAGAGAGCGAGGCACTGTCACGCTGTGCCTTTTTGCAACCGAGCAGCCATTGGGATCCATCCTGTTTGGTGCATAAATATTGAATTTACAGCTTTAGTTTGGGATTAAATGGCAAGGGAGCTTTTCTTAAAACCGTTAAGATTTTTAAGACTGTATCTTCCCTATGTGAAAATGGGTATTTGCCTATTTTTTTTTAAGCGGTGAGATAGCTAATTATCTCACTGAAAAAATTGTGTGGGGAGGAGAGACTCCTGTTGGTTGCAGAGTGTGGCTGAGGAAGGTTGGAAAGGAAAGTTGCTGTCAATATTAAAACAAACAACCCTGACTTATTTCTACTTGATTTTGCAACAAGATAACTAGAACTGGTTCTTAGCTTAGCCTGTGGTAAAACATATATATATATATATATTAATTCCTTTTCTTTCAGCAACCTTTATTTAAACCTGGAGATTATGAAATATGAATGCAACCACAATAAATCTGAATTTTCTGGAAAGCTCTATGAAGATGTAGTAAATCTATGACACGTCAAAGATAAAATCAATTTACCACAAGGAGCAGGCAATTGGCAGCACCTGAGCTGAAGACATCCCTGCCCCTTTCCAGGCCCATCAGACCGTCGGGAAGTGTGGGCGGCCATGCCACAGGCCGCAGCGTTTCTGCCCAATAAGTGGCAGCCTTCCTGCCCGGGTCTCTTTTGTGGTGGCTCTGACAGGCCTGCTGCATATTCCCAACAAACCCCTGGAAAGTCTTCAAAATCTGCCAAGAGAAAAACATCTGGGTGTATAAGGAAGACAGAGGAAAAACCCACGAAAACTTGGAGAAGAGGTTGTCTTCACTCAAGCAGGCTACAAAACCAGAGTTGATGAAAATTTTCATGTATTAGAGTGATTTCATTGCTTTTGCCTCCGGGTCAGGAAAGTTCATTCGGCATTCAAAAATTGTGCTAAAAACAAAGCGGGGGAAAGGTCCCTTCTTTTCCAAAAGAAATGCCAGTTGCTCATCTCAGGTTAAACAAACAAAATTAAAGAAAACCATCTTATCCAACTCATATTCACCCCTCATTTATCAAAAGATAACCTCCTAGGATGCCTGTCATAAGTTAATTATAACCTACAGCACCATGTACAAAGCTGAAAAAAGAGGCACCTCCCAGCCCCTTGAGGGGGTTTTAAATTCCTCCTTGTCTTGACGATACCCTTGCAGTGTGCACAAGGGTAACAACGCCTCCTTTCACCAAGGGGCTGAGGGCAGACGCGGTGGCCTGCAGTCACCATAAGAGCTGATGTCGCTGGCGTGGTCACTGCAAAAAGTTTAGAATCACAGAATGCCCTGAGTTGGAAGGGACCCACAAGGGTCATCGAGTCCAACTCCTGTCCCTGTATATGACAACCCCACAATTCAGGCTGTTAAGTCTCTGTATCACACTTCAGCCCCAAAAAAGTTAAATTTCAAGACCAGTGAGGAAAGCCAGTGATGAGCCTTAGTGAAGCTCAGCAATACCACACAGGTGATACAAAACAGATTAATCACCAGTGGAGCCAAATAGACCATGGGAGCTTCACCTTCCATGTAAATGGATGCTCAGACCGAAAGGTTTCTTTAGAAGTCATTACGTCTCCTACCACACTCTGTTCTCACACTGCCTTTGTGGGATATCAGATTTCACTCAACTCACCTCAACACACCCAGGTCACATTTACTAGGAATGACATGAGTAATGGCAGCATCAAAGACGGGAAGGCAAAGGGCTTACAGCAGTGTTCTTGGGGTGTGGTGCAGCCTCTCCAGACCCCTCTGTACCTCCCCATTGTGGATCTGACTGTTGTGTCCTCCCTGCTGCCCTTCCAGGTGTGCTACAATGGGTGACAATCACACTTCCATATCACCACACAGACCCATCCTGAAGTCTTGCCAGCACATTTCAATGAATGACACTAGCAAGACACTTTAACTGTCGACCTTGTATTCAATATTTCCCTGGGAAAAACTGAATATTTTGTCATGCCTGATTACATTTTGAAGTTCAAGTCTTCCCTCAGACCCCAACTAGATGTTGAGTAATTTTCTTCCTGAATTACACAGAGACCAGCAAATCACACATAACGGAAACCATCATTAAAAAAAAAAAAAAAAAAAGGCAGCTATTTTCTGATGGCATTGTCTCTAATAAATAGAGACTGTGAAAAGGTATTATGCTCAGTATCAATTATTCATATTTCCAACAAGTAACTGACACATCCTCAAGTTACAACTTCCATCCACACTGGCTATAAAATACCATTTTCACTGTGATTGGAATGGCTGTTACTAGCTGCCAATTAAAATATATATCATGTAACAGGCAATAGAAACTGACAACTCCAGGAAGAAATAACACTTGACAGCCACTTGGGGAATATATAGGCAAGAGAAGACTGAAAATTGCTGAAGATCTTTATCTACAGCTTCTTACTTTTAAACACTGACCTCCACGGTATGAATAACAGAAAGATTTATCTGCACTTGGAAATTTCCCTTACCTCCTGTTGTTTTGCTTCCATTTCATAACCAGGAGAAATGAAATATTTCTAAATTAGATTGCATTATGCATATTTTAAAGAAGTAGCAATGAAGTCACTCTCACTGTCCATCATGAGAAATTCCCCTTAGCAGAAATCCTTGGCTGTCATTTTCTAGCCCTTGCACCCAGGGTGGACTGGAGCTAATTATCTGAAGTGAGGAAGTCTTCAGGTGAAGCCCATGGAAGATTTATCATTTTGTTTGTTTAGCCCTTAGATCCAGTGGAATTGGCCTTTCATAGCAATATATCATTCATACAGGAAGGAGGATTTTTTTTTTCAGAAGCTGGGAAGTCAAACAAAATATTCTCAACTCTTGGATAGGAACCCAGATATGGACAACTTATGCGAAGCAGCTATATCATCTCAAAAATTAACAGTCTAGAGATTGCAGAGTTGGCCATATAATTACCTAGCAGCTCTGGGTGCAGATGCTCAGAGCTGTGCCTGTTCCTTCCATCCGTGCTGTCACTGGGGTCCACAGGAGGGCAAGGACCTGCAGAGCTACTGCCAGAGGTCAGCCTGGACTCCATTTACTTACTCTTGGGGCATGGAAGAAGCAAATGGCAAAGATTTAATTGTCCTTTTCAATTGCAAAGATCAAAATTACCAGCTCATCGAATTGACATAAAATGAGTGAGAGTATTTCTGGTTGTAGATCTCACTTTACTTAATCCAACTTCATCGTGCAAGTCTTATGTGAGAGTCATAGGGTACGGAGCACCAGGTGAAGCACACACTTTGCTCTGTCTAGACCAGAATTATTCTCCCATCACAGACAGAACTGATCACTGTTGTCCTGTATCATTTATGAAAACTCATGAGGTACCTTCACTGTCATGATCAAAGTAAGTCTATCATCCATGGATGGAGAGGTGCTTTAAAACTTCAGTGAAACTTGAGCTCCAACTAGTGGGATGCTTTGTTTCACCTCACTTCCCAAAACTAAGATCTGAATTATTCCCTTTTATTATCCTAACTGGTGTCAGTTCACTGTCCATGCATATCACTGAGCAGATAAGGCTTAAAAAAGAAATTCTCTGCACTCATCAGCTAGAGAAAGAACAGTTGGGCTGCTGATCTTTTTTTTTTTTTTTTTTTGGTTAAATGAATATGTGGAAAGCCTAAGAACATCAGGATGCTACTCTTTAAAGACAAGCATCAATAAACTTACATGTTAATGTTCTGACTCTTCCCAGGCTTCTAGATTATCAGGTCAATCTTACCTTTCTGCAGGACTTCAACCCTTCAGACATACAGCATCCCCACTCTGCACCACATCACTAGTCACAGCTTGTTCTCAATCTCACTCACTGAAGCTGACCAGAAATTATAATCACCAATAAACACCAGCAACCAGAAGGACTTTAATGATTTTTTTTTTCAATGAAATTAAGTATGGGCTCTTGCCAAGCTGACTTACTGCTGTGTCCCCTATTTGTTTTGGACTCATGGCTCAGGAGAGGGAGCCCCCCCCAGCAGGGAAGGATGACTAAGTGCCCTAGTTTGATTGTATCACTCAGTGAGAGCTACTGGAAGCTCTGTTTTACCCTACCAGTCTCTCAGATGTCTCAGGGACCATTTATACCTCGCTATAGACTCTTGTAGATTATGAAGATGGATATACAGCAAAAGTACAGCAAGGGCTGTGGCAGACCTCTTAAACATAGGTCCACAGTTTGTCTATAAGGAGCCCACATCTATCACCCAGCTGGTGGTTAATCTCTGAGTTCATCACTATGTGCACACACATGAATCAGCTGATTTTCCAATCCTGAATCAGATGGCTGATGCCTCACAATCCACCTCAGAGGAAGAGCACCACCAAATGAGGAACAGCAATGCAGCACATACTTTTTTTTTTTTTTCATTCCTAAATCTCAAGAATTTGCCTGATGAGGTCTCAGCTGAGGTCCAGCAGCAGAGACTGCACTACCACAGCACTTCTTTGATGAATACCTGCAAGAGCTCTGCCTTGTTTTTTAAACACAGAAATAATGATGATGATAATTGACAAGGGCAGCCTCAGCTGATTTAATACTTCCTTGTTATGTGAGGTAGCAGGTACAGAAGCAACCTTGTCTCCTAGCTGTCAATAAATGGCAGGTACCCTGGTATCCTATGCCTTGGCAAGTAATCAGCCACCCCAAGCACATTATCATAACAAAGCAGCTCACTGGTATGATAATCATGAAACTCAAACAAGGGCCAGGCACAAGTATATGGATTTTTTCCACATGCATGTTCTGCATATCCTGCCATACAATGTATATAATCTGTAGTTGTTGAGTTATTGTTCACATTCCACGGTATAATGAAGGAGTTTAAAGCCCACTACGTGGGTTCACTGGATGCTGTGCCATAGATTAAGCACAGCATAGTCATCATAAATTACAAAACCAAGGGACTGGAGATATCTAAAAATTAAGTCAGGAAGTGTATTATACTTCAACAAAGAGGGTTAAAAGAATTTCCCAGTTGAGTGGTTGTTCATAAAGGTCTGGATGCAAAGCAAGTGGCTATAGGTATCAAAATCACAAGGCAGCCCCATGGAACATTTGGGCTTTGCAGTTGCACGGGTGCCCATAGCTCACCCTTCCCTCTTGCTAATGGTGCTCTGAGCAAAGGAAAACAGAAAAGAGACAAGCTATCAGCTTGATTGCTGGCAATACACAGGGAAAAAGACGTCCCTCAGAGCTGAGCTAAACCAGAAAGCAGGTGCGGGCATGACTTCTTTTTCCATTTCCCTTTCCTCTTTCTAAGCTTACTGACCACATTTGGATTTTTGTAAACAGAGAAAGAGAAAGAATGGAGTTCCATCACAAGCGAAGCTTGGGCTGAGGGTGATCTCAGGATAGCCTGCCAAACAGCTGCTCTCCATCCCCTGTAGAGGAGGTGACGTTGACAAGCAGGGTAGGGATGACTCTTGCAGAGCTCAACCCCTCTGGCAGCTCCCAGCAGTGGTGATGCAGGGGGGCAGGAAAAGGGTTTGCTTGGAAGATGTTTTCCTGTGATCGACGCTCTTCGGAAAAGCTCTTTAGCAAGCAGCAGTGAAATAAGGATGCAGCCCTGAGGGATCTTGAGGGAGCATGTAAAATAAGGGCAACAAGATGAGTCACCGGTAAATATGCTGTGATATAAAAAAGACAGTGCAATTTGGATTAACTGGCAAAAGGCTGTACCAGTCTCCAGACTAGTTTCTGTAATGGAGGACTTCCCATCAATGCAACATGGGATCTAACATGAGAAAGTTGGGAATTGCTTAGTGGCCATGAAAACATGGCTTTGCCCGTGTTCTTCAAAAGAAACATATCATAGATATGTTGTGAAGGCTATGGACCAAGATAGCCAGCCTGGCATTTATGGAAGAAAGGACAGCGGCCATGAAGCCTCCCTCCTGGCAGGTGGGTGAGCAGAGGGCTTAGGTGAAGACTCAGGCCTGGGGACAACCAGCATCATCCAGTTCCCACTTGAGCCTCCTTCCTGCAGGCTTCAGCTGTTTAAAATCAGCTGCTTGTGCTGGCAGCAGGCCAGCTCCCCTCTGTGAAGGAACCAGCTCCATATGCTATGTTGGCAAAAAAAATCCACACTTTCTTCGGAAACACCTAAGTCTTTGGCTTTCCTTTTGTTTCTGTTGGCTTTAGACCATTCTTAGTCACCACTGTGATAGCAATGGCGTCTCAATGCTGCCCTTTTCTAGTTTCCACTAAGGATCCAAAATACTTACAGTGCATAGCTTAACAAAAATAATTAACGTTTTCTATTTACACTGCTGTGTGAATATTAACCATCTAATCTTCTCAGCACAACAGACAAACGTTTCTGCTCTAGTTATTGCCTCAGCACCTTGATGTCCATGATCCCTTAGTCAGAGCTCCCTGGATCCTTCTCTGAGCTGTTCTCCCGACTCCTTAGCAGCTCTTCAGCATGCTCCATGCTCGCCTTTTCCTTGTCCTACCAGCAACAGCACCAGTGAATCATCCCTGTAGGTCATGCAAAATCAGACAACCTTGAGCATTTTGGTTTTCCCCTGTAAAGTGAGGGACCATTGCTCCTCCTTTCTGTAGTCCTCTGTTTGTCCATCTCTTTTGGCTGCAAACCAAAACCATGACAGAGTAGGAGGGGTGTTTTTAGAATGGGTGCACTGCAATTCGGGCTTGGACCGGCAATCTGCTTTCTGGATCTCAGACATTGCTGCAATATAAAAACCAGTACTAGACTGTCTGTACACATTAGAAAATACTAATAGGGACCACTTGACAAAAGGTCCTGTTTATTATTTTCTCAAGGTGTTTTGTCCAAGTACTGGCATTTTTGTGAAGCTGAAGAAATATATTCAGTTTCCCTTAATTCTTCCACCTCAGGGTGTTACATAGTATTACTGTGTGCTGTTCAATGCCTGTTGCATTTTATTCCAAGGTGACTAAAATAATTATTTTTCTAGTTACTAAAGCATTTGGAGAGCTTCCAGGATGAAAGTGAATACAGAAATGCCAAACATTTACTATTCTAATAGATAGCCATCAGTGCTTTATGAACTATCCCACTACATCCAAAAAATATCATTGTGGTTTCACAAAGAGTCTTGAGAACATTTGCTTTAAATTGAAGGCTCTACTTCTGCTATACCAAGAACATTGTTAATATCGATCCAGGTGCTCTATGGAGCAATCTAATATTTTCATTGTGACACTACTGAAAATCTGGTCTAGTACACTGGTAAAATAGCATCATTCAAAGTTACCAACATTAAAAAAGCAAATAGTTACATTTTCATTAATTAAAAAGGGCTTATAATAGCATTAACGATCCTTGCATCAGAGATCCTTGCATCATTTAGGTAATGGCAGCCTAGCACATTAACTTCCCTTGGCTTTGCCTTGGCCTTTTAACTCCTCCAACTGATTATTACCTAATTTGTAAAGTCTCCCAAATGGGTCATTAGCTCTTAAATATATTTCTCCTGCTGTTTGGTGTATACCCGAGAAACAGTAGGCTGTCAGAGAGATAACTCGTTTGGAAGTAGCTCATTCTGGGGGAAAAAAAAAAGTTATAGAAATGCCAGATGAAATTAAGTTTGTGAAATGAATCATAGCTTGAAATATCACCGATACACGATTAACGAAGACATCACACAGTATTTCTTTTTTTCCACAAAAGAGGACTGGCATCAGAGCATCGGCAAGCATATGTGCCCCTGTAAGCACCTGCAACTCCTGCTGCTCCTGACCTGTAACAGCCCCGGTGCAACCAGGCAGTCAGCTAATGTGCTCAACTAGGAAACCCAGCAGAAAGGCTTACAGGACCAGCTCCTGTACTCTCACCTTCCCACTCTGCCTCCCCAGCTCAGCCCTGAAATCATGAGCCAAAGGCAGAGCAACCTCAGACCACAAGAAAATCAGCAGCATTTGGTCCAAGAATATGAAACCCACAGGGCAATGCTACATTCACCAACCAAATTAGTGATAATGTCCACTGCCAAGCCAGAAAAGCAAAAGATCATATGGCCTTTTCCAGCCATAGATTACATTTTCGTATTTTTTCTCTTACTTTACAGTACAATGTAGGGCACGAGACCGAAATAAGCCAGTGTGACTAAGTAAAACCTCTTTGTACTAACCCACTCATCTGCAAGCTATTCATGGGAAACAGAATAAATGACTGTTGGCCGGCAGCATCTGCACTGCAGGAACTTTGACTATGGAGGTGTTGAACCAATTACATGTTTCCCCACAAAGAAAATAACAATTAAGGTATAACAACACTTTAACTTTTTCAACTAAATTCGACTAATAAAACTTTAGTACTAGCAAATGCTCCCATTTGCTTATGCAGCAACCTTTGTTCTATTCTTTTACTTCTACAGGTCTTTTTGACTCTCTCCTCCTCTTTGGCTCTCTCAGTTTGCTTATTTATTTTCAATGTTATTATCACCTCTTTCTGAAAAGAGGCTACTCTCTACTAATTTTACCTGGTTTGCTGGAAGGGCCACACCTTCATGTTCTATGCCTTTTGCAAGGACAAGAGATGTGGTGTCCTTTGGGATAAAAATTACTGTCTGCTATGGCCCAATATACATGGATCTGCAGAACATTAATTAACATACCCAAACCAACATCCTCACCAGTGTTTTCATAGCAAACAAATAGCTTTCTCTCACTATGAAATTCTCAATTTGCTATTTCCAGAATTTTTCCCTGGAATAAGCCACATATACTTTGTAGGTACTTTGGTCACTATGACCTTTATGCAGTATCATCAGAGGCAACATACAATCGCAAGGCTGAAATACAGAAGACTCTGTGATCAAAGACTTTTGTTTTCCAGAAATGCCTTTTTATTTAAGAAATCTTCTTTATAACTTGTTCTGACAAATGTCACAGCTGGAGAAATTCTTCCTCTAAGGGAAGCTTTACGATCTATAGGATAGTTTTCTTTCTCTGTATTTTTCAGGAGGCTGGATTCATCAAATACAAACTGCACTTTGATTTGTGTGTCTGCATGTTCAGCACAAAGAAATGAAATACAAGAATAGGAAAAATGACAATCCTCTTTATCTATAGGTAACTTTTTGGCACAGAAATATCATCCGCTGTGATCAACTGAAAAGTGCTGAGGTACTAGCATAGAATGATGCGGAAGGAACAGGATTTCCTACAGAGCAAACTCTGCTTATTCTGGTTTTGTACTGCCCACCACGTTGTCAAGCACGTCAATACCCCAGCAGATGGTTTTGAGTAGGGACTGCCAAATCACTGCATGCAGAAGGACGCCCTTCAGGAGAGGATTTCAGCTGAGGAACATCTCGCTCTTGAGAGGTCATGGTACCAGCTGCAACATCGCAGGGCATAGCCCAGAGCCAAAGTAATTGTAAAGATAACATGTTCAGGACAGAAATGAGAATACAATTTCTTCAGAGTAGACTTTATGGAACTGGGTTACAAATGCCTGGGTAGAGCTAATGGGCCTGTGACATGAGGCTCAGTTTGGCCAAGGGCCACAACACACATCTTCTGAACTTACAGCGGCAAGAATTGAGGCCATTTGCACTTTCAAGTGCTGTTTCAAGAGGACAAGCTTAGTCAGGCTGGAAAGGACAAATACAATTACAAAATGTGAGCAAGAACAGTCAGAGGTCTTGTTTACAAGAAAGCCTCTGAATAACTCGTGCTCAAAGGTGAAAGGTTGCTTGAGTTCTTCCCTGAATCAGGACTGAATGCCAAAAAATAGCAGACTTTGGGAGTGTTGAGAGGTTGTCAGTTGACTTCATGGGGATGTGGCAGCACCTTTTGCTTTCCTGTTCATTAATACACTGATAAACCTGAAAAGAAGATGAAGACTACACTGGAAAACATTTAAATGTGATCTGATCTCCAGGAATCAGCATTAACCTGCAGCCTCTCCCTCTGAAATGAACCTGATGCCAAGGCTGTCCTGTGCTGCATTTTTGTTACCTTCTGCCATTTTTGCTGTAGCATTCTTAAACTGTCCAGCCACCCAACTGAAACCAAGGGCGTTCAGCACTTTTAAATCTCCAAAGAGAAATGCTGTCTTTGTGGTTCGCAAATAAAACTGAGAAAAAAACTAGTCTCACCATTGAAGGATGATGCTTTAGGTCATGCAATACTCTATTCTGTAGTTAAACAGTGGCTGCTGAATTGAAGTTAGCCTCATACGTATCCGGAACATTTTAAATCATAAAGGTCTTCACTTCACAGAGTAGATATTAAACAATTTTGAACACTACGCGTGACAAATGCAAAAAGCATTATTTGGTGACTTACAGTTTTAAAATTGCGAAAGACAACATTCAAAAGCAATCTGATGTTCACAGTCTTTGTGCTCATCTCTTTGGTTAGGTTAAATATTGTTATTCCAGGTAAACAATAAGTTGTGTTTTGTTTGTTTGTTTAGTCTTTACACAATCCAACTGAAGAAAAATCTATTATATTTTAATATTTGGTTTATATTTCTTCTCTCATTTGTGAGTTTTCCCAATTTAGTATTTTTTAAAAAAATTAAAGTATCATTTGCTGACAAAAAAAGGCATTGTAGCATATTTCCAATGTACATAGTATTTAAGTCCAGGTAAATCAGCTATAAATTAGTGTATTTCACATATACAGATCCTCTTTATGTTTACATTTTAGGCCACAAACTAGTCTCAAACTGTTTAAAAGTAGGCACTTCAAACAACCTGCACTTTGCCAAAAACAATATCCGTCATTTTTGGGTTATTGAATAACTCTGACAGCACTTCTCTTTGTAATATGCTTGTCAGACCAACATGCACAGCTGATCATTGGCTATTATCAGCCTGAAGTAGAAATTGAAAACAGCTTCAGTCTTCCTTGTTCCTCCTTCTTCCCCTCATTTCAAGGAAAGCTGTAACACATTCTCGAAGACAACAATCTGAGTTTTTCCCCAGAATAAGCCCAAGCAGCTGCCTCTTGTGCTTTCAAAACAGCTTCTCGAACCATTTGCACCACTGGCACGTTCTTACATGGGAAGACCCCCACTCCCAGGTGCTGTAACAGGCTGCAGCTGGAGCGAGGCACCAACACTAAGTGCTGCCCATCAGGCACTGAGTTACAGAACTGTTTCTTTGGTCACGTGCTGTTTAATCCTGAAACGTGACGATCTGGAGCAGACAGGATTTTTCTTCATCCTGAGCCATGGCAACCTTCCCAGGTTATTTCAACACCTGGCCACATGTGTTGATGCAGACCCCTTCCAGTTTGTCCCTGAGCTGATAATATTTGTCCCAACGGTGCTGGCTGTTTCAACAAGCAGTTAATATCTGTGTGAAGCCATGTAATTATTTCCCTGAATATCCAGGGTATGGAGGGGGTGGGGGATACTGTATTGAAGTCTGTGGGGTTGGAGTATAAGGTGGAGGTAGGTCAGCTGGGTACTCCATTTCATATTCGTAACTGTATGGTGGTGGAGCCACTGAAATGGGAGAAAAAAGAAGACAAAGTTAAAAACCTTTTTTTCAGATGCAGGGCCCCAGGTATTTGCTAGTTGATATTCAGACTTCCACACAACAGATGTAAAGTCTCCTGGCAATGCACTCGCTTTTTTTTCAGACTGTTATAATACAATCACTTTATGTCAATGCAAATCCTTGCTTCTTGCCCTTTCCTTCACTGCTTAGCCATGTGCCCACCGACATGTTGTGCTGGGAGCCACGTTTGAGTGGCCATATGGCATCTGATACCAGGGGGATGTGTCAGAGCTAAACTTTTTCAGGGGAGGAAGACTGGGTTTTTATCAGATCCATTCCCTTCCACCTCCTTCAGCAGCAACACGGATTTATGTCGTCCAAAATGACGGGGCAGCCAGGGCCTTCCCTGATCTTCACAGACCTCTCATACAAACCTCTGTGTCCCCAGGAGATGTGTGACATGCCACACCATGCCAAACACTGAAGCATCAGAGCCCCAAGGGCAAATGCTGAACATCTTCCCAGGATGTTCCCAGGGCTCAGACTGAGGAAGAACAGAGTTTTTGCCTTGTTCACCCCCCTGGAGACATCTGAGGAGAGCCTAGTGTTTGTAAACTGGGTCAGGCATTTAGGAAACAACAAAAATATCCACGAACATCTGAAAACATTTTCTCAGCTACTTCCACTAACCTTAGAGAAGAAGTGTTAAAAAAGACAGTAAATGCTGCAGAATGATAGCATGGTAGGAACTGAAGGCTCCATGTCAAGACCCCATTAGAGTAGTCTCTACAAATTTTAAGGTCCAGAGTTTGCTCATGTCTCTCTTCATGTCACCATGGATGCTTTCCTATCCCACCCCCAGATGTCCCAAGCAGACTGGCAGTGGAATAGAGAGGAAACAGAAACCTCAAATACTTGTGATGGAGGTTGGGGAAGAGAATCTATATGGGAATGTAGCAGAAGAATGGCGAGGAGGATCATTGTAAATAGGCTCAAGCAACTGCAGCTGGGGTGTAGAACACACACATACATCATACTAATTGTTTTACTGACCTTCTGTGCTTGACAAGTAGAACCTCTGTGTTAGGTAACATAGGCTTGTGAGAAACTCTAACACACCTTATCATTATGCCTGAGATTCCTGCTTTGTTGTGAGAAAGAGCAAAAGGCTGTGCCTGCTTGAAGCCTTGAAATACAGGCAAATGCAGCAGGCCCAGTGATCTTCTACCAGGGTTGAATTCTGCAGCGCCTGCATCTCTGCTTGTCTCACCTCTGCCCAGGAGCTTAGGTGCTGCTTTGGAGATCCCCCAGTAGAGAAACTCAAATAAATTTGCTCTTTGAAAATGCATTTGTGGCCTCTGGCTCTTCTTGTGACATGCCTGCATTGGTTCACACAGAGTCAAATCCCAGTGTGCCATGAAAAGCACTTCCTGCTCTCTGAAAACCCAGCTGCTGCTGTGGCTGAGGCCAAAGGAAGGGCAGGCCTGAGCAAACTGTTCCTGTCCAAAACAGGTAATGGTGGGGGGAAGAGCTGGTCACAAACCCTGCAGCCAAAGCCAGGTCAGTTGTTACTCCAGAAGTGTTCATGACAGCAGAGAACACAGAAGTAATTTCAGAACCTCTCCAACCTCCAGAAAACTGCTGCTGCTGGGAGGAAGAACGGCTCAAATTGATGTTTGCAGGAACAGGGAGTGTGCAGAGTCAAACTGCCTGGAGCTGGAGAGAGAGGGGTGAGTCATTGCAGGAGCAGACATGGGGAGGAAGAGGCTACAGCCCCCAAGTCTTCATTTTGCTCTTGTTTTCACAGCCTGCAGTGACTATTAGATTCTGAAGTAGCTCTTCAGCAATTCATGGTTGAGAATACTGCAGTTTGCTTTCATTACTCATCTCTTTATGCAAAACGACGTTGCAATAAGGATGATTATAAATGGTTTTAGTTTAACTGGAAAGTAAGAGCATGAGGGAGAAAACATACTCAGAGCAGTGAATGTGTTAAAGGAACAGATAATAAATATTGCACAGCTTGCCTATAAATGTACATAACGCACCCGTGCTTTGCTGCAACCTTTTAAACAGGAAGGAATACAAAGCCAGGGAACCTCTAAGAGTGGGATGCAGCCACTTCATCCATGAACACCATTGCCCTTTATTACAGAGAACTCTTAAGTTATCTGAAGACTATTGGTCCTGTATTTGTAATTAAGTATCACTGAAGCAGAGATGTAGCTGCATTGCATAAACACTGTTATGATACTTCCAGGGTCAGCTTTGCCCTTCAACAAGGTGGTCACTTTCATGTGGCGGGAGCTCAGACAAGTAAGCCTTGCAGACCCCAGCTGGCTCCATGCAGATCCACCTTCGGGGCTCCTGTACCCCAGTCCTAGACTGGTGGGAGCTGACAAGATGATTGGTGGGCTATGAAGATGACTAGGGGTCTAGAGCACATTTCCTATGAGGAGAGACTGAGAAAGCTCGGTCTGTTCAGCCTGGAGAAGAGAAAGGTGAGAGGGGATCTCATCAGTGTTTATAAATATCTCAAGGATGGATGTCAAGAGGACGGGACCAGACTCCTTTCAGTGGTGCCCAACAGCAGGATGAGGGGCAATGGGCACAGACTGAAGCACAGGAGGTTCCATCTGAATATGAGGAGAAACTTCCTTACTTTGAGGGTGCCAGAGCACTGGAACAGGCTGCCCAGAGAGGCTGTGGAGTCTCCTTCTCTGGAGACATTCAAGACTCACCTGGACACGCTCCTGTGTGATCTACTCTGGGTGAACATGCTTTAGCAGGTGGGTTGGACTAGATGATCTCCAGAGGTCCCTTCCAGTTCCAACCATTCTGTGATTCTGTGACAAGTGTGGTACAGGGAGTGCCTCTGCACAAAGCTAGCTCAGGTACAGCCTGAGGTACCAGTTCCCACTCACTGTGGATATAACTCCACTGCAGCAGACCCATCAGGGGTCCCTACTGTCCCCTGGGATGCCCCAGAGCCTGTGACAGCCTGTAAGCTCAGTGCCAGATCCGATTTAGGCTCTGTGCCTCCCCTGCTGCTGCCCTGCACCTAAAAAACCATTACACCAAAACAATGTAAACCTACAGACAGGCCTGTATTGAGCAGGTTCAACACTAAGCCAGAGCTAACAAACACTGCCAGATCTCAGCTGACTTTGACCTAGGCACAACAGACATCTCTGCACTGTTCCTGTCTGTCCAGGCACGGTCCCAGGCAGATGCAGAGAGCTAGCTCGGGTCCAGCGGTGCGTGTCAGCCAGTGGTCCCTCCTGGGACACACAGCAGCGAACACACTGCAGAGATGCCTCTGTGTCTTTGTAGGAGTCATCCGGGATCCTGCAGCACCCAGCAGTGCCTGTGAGCTCCAGATGAGCACCAGTAAGCTTGGGCTGCATTAGACTCCACATGGCACCACTCGAAACCTTTGCACTACAATCCACAGACCTTATTGTCCAGGTTTTCCCCTCGATGTGGTATGTCGGGTCCCCATTGTATCAGACAATGAAAGAGAGTTGACTGCACATGAATGAGAGCAAATACAAGAACCGGAACACAAAAGACGAACAACTGATCTGCTGCCAGACAGCCTCTGGTGCAGGGAGAAGGTCTGTCCTGCACAATGCAGTATCGCCCCGAGAGAGGTCTCAATGAGCTGCTGTGGGCACCACCAGTCATACAGCTGTGTGTGTGTGGCACCCAGCCAGACCTCATTAGCCCACTGAGCAGCTGAATCAATTATCCCAGGCAGACTGCTGCACTGACAAATGCTGCGCACGCTGAGCTGCCTTGCGCTTCTCAGCAGGGAGTCGTGCTGATCCCCTCCGGACTGAGAAGAGCTGCCTGCTCTATCCGCATCCCCCATTCACTGCGGAGCCATCACAGTCCAAAGATACACCCCTCCCATGGCTGCAGGCACCCTTGCAGGGGCGTCATTTCGCTTTCTTACCTGGGTACGTGCTGATAGTGTTGATGTGCGTAGTTCGGATGACCCCCACTCGAGTCCCGCGGTTGTTCTTCATGCACATGCAGATACAGATGGCAATCCCAGCAATCACTCCCATTATAAATACTATACCGAAAACAATTCCAGCTATCGCTGTGCCTCTGCAAGGGGAATGAAAACATGCAGTCAGTCTCAGCCAAATAATATTTACAAAACAAAACCTTTTTCTCAGGAGTGGCTCCCATTTAAGCAAAAAAAGTGCATACGGATGACTGAAAATGCTGCAAATTTTGATCCATCAGGGCATCTGAATAGAAGAAATCAAAGATCTCTGAAACCAAAATGAGAAACTCTTTCAAAGTTGCCTTTGCAATCATGCCAGCTCACACTGCTGATTTGCCCTATGTTAAGTCCTCCCATTCCAGGGCCTTTAGAATTTAACAATTTTTAAATATTACCAAGAATAATTTATTCCTTTTCCACTCATCACACAAGATTTTTTTTTTTCCCTAAAGGCATTGGTATGACTTTCTTTTCTAAAGAAAGACTAAGTTATCCTCAGTAATATATTCCAGAAGCATCCCAAAGTGCCTGCATGCTGTGCTTCCACAGGAATGGTTTTGTCATTGTTTTATCTTAGGTCAAAAAGTCCTTCTGCTGTGCTTCTGAGCCCACAGATTAAGGAGAGCCTCCTCTTCTTGAGGATGAGCAGCAAGAAGCAAAGCAAATGCCCACTCTTTCACACATCTGCTGCTGCAGCCAGCATAAGTATTTGAGGCTTAAACGATTTCTTTTCAGACAGTCCAGAGGAAAGAATTTAGCTCAGCCCCTGAAGTAATGAATCAGACTTTCCTTGAAATCATATAGAGAAAGGAAAGGGAGCCTTATAGCCCTGACACACAGGAAAAAAAACCTCACCAAGCGGCACTGAAGAGCTCCCAATAATACTGAGGGCAAAATCAGCCTTTTTGATGAACCCTAGCTCATTCAGGTTTGTTGTCAGGCATTGGCAGTGCAGCATATGTTATATGAAAGATGGTATTTATAGCCTGCCCTTTTATGAAAAAAACTCAGTGACTTGCCAGAAATATTCTTACTCGGTGTATCTCTTCATCTTCCAGAAAAAATTTCAAATAGCAACCTTGCTGGCAACTTTTCTGCTGGACATTTTAATCAATCCAAACTGATAGTTTGTCAACAAGAATAAGTTTCACTAGGAATTATTGCAATGCGGAAAATAAAACAGGCACTGCAATACTACAAAGACAAATATGAAAAGGTATCTAAAACAATAGTTTGGCTTCCCCATACAGGCGTGGGAATAAGCAGGAGGAGGCCTGGTTTTCAAAATGCTGTTAGCCTCCTGGCTTCCAAAGTGCCTGCAAGAGTCAGGATGGACTCAACACTTGAAAAATCAGACCTTCTATTTAGGAACCTAAACATGAATTTAAGAGCTTGTTTTTAGACCCCAACTATTCAGCAGCTTGGTTAAGATATGCAGTGCAATTACAGAATTATATAGCATAAGTAAACAGAGACAATTTGCTGTCTTACTAAAATACATTGCCAGGGAGCTAAATTGCTCTCTGCTGTTATGCAGCAATGAGTGAAGAGTGTGCAAGGAGAGTAAACCTGTTAACATTTTCCAAAATATATAAAGGCCTAATTTATGAAACCTTAACTCATGCCAGCAAGCACCTGGCCATAAAGCCAGTAACTCTAAACACTGATGTGATCAAGTGCTTCACTATTAACCACCATGAGTAACTGAGAAACAACCTCCCCACCCCGCTGCGTTCCCAATAGTTTGGCTCTAAAAAAAAGATAGTCCGATGCTCTTTGAAGATGTGACCAAGAGACGTTCAGTTTTGCCATCCTGCTCTCTCTGGAAACATTATCGCTACCTTGAGAGAAACTACTGTATGGGAAAACAGTTTGATTTAGCAGACACTTTAACACAATACTCTCTTCATTGCAGAAAGTTTCCTTGTAATACCTACAATTAAAAAATCAGGAGTAACGTACCCCAAATATGAACAACAGTGAACTGCTACTGCTTTTGCTCCATACATTTAGTGGATGAATTGCTGTGCCCTTCACTGGGAGCACTGCATCGCAGAGTCATGGGGAACTCCGTTTCGCTGAAATAATCCCTCTTCCAGGTGGAAGAAGCAGAACCAGCCGCTGCTGACTGCTGGCCTCGGCTCCAGCATTGCATTTCTGCTTTGTACATGGCCCACTGCTGCCCAGCTCCTGCATCCCAGGTATGCTCTGCCTGGCTGATCAGCTCACATCCCAGAAACCACAACAGTTTCCTGTACTTCTAACCAGCTGCACCCTGAGGAACACCCAACCTCCATCCTAGAGTCTGACAGAAGTGGGTAACACACAGCACATGTTACTTTCCCAGTGCTAAATTACAAGTTCTTTGATTTAAAAAGCCCATTTCAAACACAGTTTAAATAGTGTTTGTCTCAGCTGTCTCCAAAGTCATTAGTTCCAGAAGTGGTCAGTCATATGCCATTTGGTCATCTGCCCTGAGTGATGGGTTGCAATCTTCATGCACCAGTGCCTGCCAGACACCCCAGCCTCACACCGAAAGCCCACCTTCCCCTTCTGCATGAACTGCTCCAAAGCAACACCCCTTCACTAATTTAAGTGTTGATTCTGTGATATTTTGCCTAAGAAGGAAGACTGTTTGTTCACAAGAAAAAAAGATGACAAAAGGTCCGATACCATCTTTAAGAGGAGTTTCCATCTTTCCTCAGATATTAAGCAGATCCTTACACACCTGCCAGCCTGCTTTGGGTGACAGAACTGAGATCTGAGGACTTACCTGCAGTCCTATAGTTTTTCCTAGTGACCCTTTGGAGGTGTTGGCTGACTGGCACTGTCTTACCTCTGCAAAGAACAGCATCATGGCAAGACACAGCTGTAAAAAGCCCCTCTGCATCTGTTTGCATCTGAAATTCAAAAAGAGCTGACTTCGACTGGCAAAACTTCCAAGTTGGAAAAGGCCTCTCAGTTTAAACACAACTATACTAGAAAGCAAAAACCACTTCAGCTAGGCTAACAAATCTAGGTCAGCAAGCAAAATAACAAATATCCACTAAAGCACTCATTTGCTGGTCCCCACCATAGCTCCTGCTGCTATAGCCATGAACCAGAAGCAAAAATGGTCACCAAAGAAAATATTCGCCAGCTTCAGCTTTGCTGACAAAACTGGTAAATGCAAGCAAGGACAAAAAGCGGTTTAAATAACTAGACCCACTGCTGCTCATGGATTCGGGTTTTCACACTGCAGTGATAAATTTAGGCCACCTATGGATGGTTACACAAAGAAAGCCTGAGATACGGAGCAAAAGATGTAGGTCATTCTTTAAATCCAGTTGCAGCCTGACCAAATACCAGCAGAAGAGCGCTTTGCTGGCCTCAGTGGGCTTCAGACCAGACCCAGTGATATGTATGTGAAACTGTTCCAGGAATCAAGTGTTTGAGTTGAAAAGGATCTGTTCGAAAGGACTTCAGGAGATGCATCTTGCCAAATATATATAACAGGACATATGTAACGTTATACCACTCTCTGATGGTGAGTTATAGCTTAAACCCATCCAATTCAGAGACCTGTAGCCCCTGCCACTCACAACAGCCCCCAGTAAAATGAGGAACGCTCTGCCTCTGAACATTGAGCTGCACCTCCTCAGCACCAAATCCCAGCAGGACGACAGTCATGCAGTAGCTGTTCTGGGCACACAGCACAAAAATAAATACTTGTTCTTTTTGTGGAAAGCTTGTGGTATGACTAGAACTTACAAAGAAAAACAAGCATGTACTTTTTTATAAAATATGGCAGAGTTTCTCTTTGTGTTACTATGGAATTTCTGAAAATAAATATCCGGTAAGTAGATATCCCTTATTTTATATTAAAAAAAAAAAAAAAGCTTGCTTTCTCTCTCTCACTGATATTTTAGACTTCTGTATAGAGACACAGAAGAATAGAGCGATTTTTCATGCTATTGCTGTTGTAGAGCTGCTCAAGGGAAAATACCTAAGAGAAAAAGGGTACTGTAAAGCAAAAGAAGACCTAGAAACCACACAGCAGAGTCACACAGCAACTAGGAAGTCTGAAATAAAGGTAAAATTTTTAAATGGAACAATTTAAAGGAAAACATGATGCAAAGTCCTTTACAGAAGCAAAGCCAATGAAGAGGAAAAGACTGCCACAGAAAAGCAATGCACAGAAAAGTAAAGATGGAGAGAGGGAAAAGTAATTTTAAAGCTGTGGAAATGTCAAGAGACATTGTCAGGGTAAAAATCAGATATTTGAAGAAGCAGCTTTCCACCTGCTTTTAGCAACATTCCTCTGGAAAGAATGTAAATCCCATTCACAGCTCAACATTCCTGGCCCAGCAGCGTCCTGTGCAGGGGATCAGGTCCTTTACTGGGTGGCACCAAGGCCTTGGTGATACTGGAGCCAGGCAGGGCTCTAATTGCTCTTTAAGCTGGCACAGCTGAGGTGCCCAGAGTCAGAGGAATCATTCTTCGGGGAACTGGTAACTTGGGTGTTTTACACAAGTGGCAGAGGCGCCACCAGCGGTTGCTCCAGCCTGTGATGGCTAGGGTTGAGATGACTGGAGAAAAGGAGAGAGACTGCAGAGCAGCCCTGCTCCTTCGGGTCTTAATGAGTGGGAATGGACTTCATTCAGAGCCTCTTCCCTTCCAGACGGTTACTAATTTGGGATTTAGGCAAGTAAAATTCATGTCAAATTTGCTCAAGGTGAATACGGCCTCCACAGTCATTTCCACTTCAGAGGCACTGGATCTCAGAGGTTCAGTCTTCTGGTTCAATAGGTCAGCGTTTCCTGGAGGAAGAACGATTACTGAATAGGCACCAATTTTTAAATGCATTGCCAAAATTTGGGAGCCAGATATATATATGACCTTCATGGCTGTGTGGCAGGGACTCTGTAGTTCGTTGGCCTTTGTTTTTTCTTCTTGGGATCTGCCCTAACTTCACATGTGGTATGGTGAGATGCATAAAACTTTGCCGGGGAGCCTGGTTTAATAGTACAAAACTGCAAAGAAAAGAAAAACACCTTTCGGTCAGCTTTTCCAGAAAGCCCACATAAAGTAATGCAAACTGTCTTAATCCCACCACCACCAAGATAGTCTCTCCTGAGTCTGCCTCCTCTGCCCCTGCTTCCAACCCAGGGATCCCGTCTCCAGTGAAGTGCATGTCCCAAAAACTCCCTGCACCACTGTGGTTGAGGGATGCTGTGGAGTGTGTTCCCCTGCCCTCCTCCTGCCTCTGAAGTGTTCTCAGCACAGTGACACACATGGGTCTGGCCCCAGGGAAGGGCCAGGGCAAACCAGGCGATGCAGAGGTGAAGATATGCCCGCCAGCCTGACCTCGCTGCACCAGAGACCTCCAGCCACGTCCTTACATCCCGGTGCTGCTTTGGCCTCTCCCCAAAACTCTCCTGCTGAGGCATGGGTTGCCCTCCTCCCCTCACGTTTGTACTCATGCCCCACACCTGCACCTACTCATTGTGCCAAGAAAGCCCCAGCTCCTGGCGGCGTTCTCCTCCGAGGATGCTATGGGGACAGTTTCCATTTGCAAGTCCCCACCTGGCAGCACTCCTTGCCCCCTGGGTGCCTTGGAGGGAGTAGGTGCTGCCTGGCACTCTGCTGGCTCACCCCACACCCCCAACTTTTCATCTTTGGGTCTTATGACCCTCACACTCCTGCACATTTTGCATTTGTTGTATTTTACAAGCAGATGGTTTCTCTTGATTCCTGTTTTCCTCTCTGGAACACCTTTAGAGGCTTTCTTTGACTGGAGAAGCTACTAGGAGCATGCAGCCAAAAAGATGCCTCCAGAAAAGCATGAGAGAGAAAATTTTCTCTCCTGACCTTCTTCAATGTTTTGCAGCTCAGCAACTGTGTGACGCAGTATCACTCAGTTGACTTCTCCTCTGCAAACCTGCTCAGCCTCATCCTGAGCTCACGCGAATTTTAGCATCCACAGCTTCATGGCAAACAGCTCCCCAGCTTAGTTACACATCACAGAATCACAGAATGTCAGGGACTTGACCTTGAAAGATCATCCAGTCCAATCCCCCCGAAGCAGTGAATCTGAAGAACTGTCTCCTCTGGCAGGTAATGTCAGCCCAGAACCCATCAATCCATGTGGGAATTTGGATTGTTTTTCCCTGTACACATCACATACCATTTACGGGCCCAGGATCTCCTGCCTGGACCCATGTTCTCCACTGAGGTCAGAAGCTAAAGATCTAGCACAGCGGAACTGCAGCCACCAGCTTTTCCAAAACCCAGCTCCCTCCGTTACGCTGTATCAATTTAGAAACTATCATTGCAGAAGTCGCAGAGCTCCGCACCAGAGAGGCATTTATATTGGCATAAAGGTCTTTTCATCCTGTAATAGCTCACATTAGCAATTTTACAGAAATTTGACCGAGTATGGCAAGAAGTCATTAAAAGCATGCGAAGATCAGTATTCCCACTCTGCCTTTGCTATATTTCATTACCATATTAGTGCAAGAAAGACGTGCCACTCTCAGTCTTCACTCTGCTCAGCTGATCTCTTCCACCTCATCATCTTTCCTAATTTCCAGTACTTTTTTAGTTCTCCAATTAATTTATTGCCAAGTCTCTGTATCTATGATTTGCTGGCTCTGCATCTCTGGAATAATATTAATAATAAAGCATGCAATGCATTTTGGAATACTACTCCTAATACTAATAAACACCCTTTAATTTTTTCCCCTTTCAGGCATCCAAAAAGAAGCTGATAAGGGATTTTTTAAAACTCATTCTCTGAGATGAAATAAAATTTTAAAAAATCAATGCTGTTTGATCTTCTGATCCAGCCACTGACATTTCGAAAAATGTACTCTTCGGACTCTCAATCAGACTTGATTTTACTTGGAGGGAGGGGGTGTTGGGCTATTTATTTAATTTGATTGGCAAACCCTGGGTTACTTGGACCATCAGCAGAAGTGCGGTGGGGTTGTGCCCCATTTTCTCCTGCCACTGCCAAGGCAGGAAGACTCATTCTGGGACATTCGCTACTCTCTACAGTTGTCCTTTTATTTTCATAAGGACAAAAACACATAGTAAGTGATCCACTAAGAGACTGGCATTGCCACCCAGGGCATTTTGGCTTGACAGCTGGGGTACCCCATGGCAAAAGCTGATGGAGGAGTGACTGAATTAGCTGGGGTACCCCATGGCTGAGCCAGTAGCCCTCTCACCACCAGAGTTTTACAGTCCTCGAATGCAGCCGTCAGGTTAGTGTTAACTGAAAAGCCATCCAACTAGAGAATCAGTTAAACAGTCAGCTAGCTGCTGCCTCCTGGTTTAAATTAAATAATTGGTTTACAGAGTAGCAACTCAAATGGACCAGGCTTGACTTTGAGGTTTTACTTTGCAAGTTGCACTTAGACAAAATTCCTACTAGTACTTCCTTTAAATACATGATTTACCACAGGGAGGACGGAGATGATTCTCTGTGTCTGTAAACAAATCCCGCCTGCCTGTTGAAACTGGGTACCGACTGTACTTAGACAGTACTTCCCTTCTTTTGCTCCTACTTGGTTGTATTCAAGGTGAGCTGTTAATGTTTAATTCCTTCCAAATAGTTTCCTCTGTGCCGTTCCCTCTCTACCTTGTTATGTTTGAAAGATTATTAACTCAAGAACCAAAATATCCTGAGTAGCAGATGTACAATGAAAAGGTAGTGAGTAATCATCCCAGTTCATGACCTCCCTCTTCCCAGCTCCTTGCGGACAGTTCATCACTTTGAGACTCCTCCATGTTGTTAAGCTACATAATCTTGCAAAGAGTTAAAGGATCATATGTTCTGTCTTTTGGTATTGCCAGTGCCTGAGCAATAGGGTATCTTCTACAGCTTATTCAAATGCTGCTGAGCCACTGAGGCGTAACTGCAGCACACTTGCAAAACCAGAGAGAAAACCATATAAACTGCAAACCAAAAGGATACATAATTACAGCTTGTTCTGGTTTGGGCTATCATTGGACAGACTTTTTAGACAATTTGCCTTTTGAGAAATATGTAGATGTTTTATGCTTACTTCCTTTATGCCAAACCATATGCTTTTCTCCCCAGCACACTGCTGGAAGTGCTGCTTGGCCAGCAGTGCTGCAAAATGTTTCAAATAAGCAATGCTAGGAAGGCTAATGGAGCTGCTACAGTAGAAAGAGTGGGCTCTTCCTCTAGCTGGATCCCAAACTGCTTTCCCTGCTTGTGTGCAACAGGCCTGAGATGCTCCTGTTGCCCCAGACAGAGGGGGTGGAGGGGGGGATGACACAGCATCTGCCCTGCTTCAGACTCAGTGCAGGCCTGCCTCAGAAACTCAGTTTTATGAACAGAGGGAATGATGCATGATATATAGCGGGGAGGTGCGTGCTGCAGTATAACGAGCACAATACGTAATACACAGTGGTGTTATTAACTGATCAGGGCTAAGCAGATACATTTTGATCAGTCCCGTCCTGTCCAGCATTTTCATCAGACTAATACGAGCTAATGCAGATGCTGGTTTTGAAACACTAAGTCAGAAATACAGAACTAACTGGGGAGGAGGAAGTGGGTAAGTGGAAGCTTTTTTTTTGACCTTCTATGTGAAGGAATTCTGATTAAGATTTGCAAGGTTTCCAGTTACCACTTTTCAACCTTGTGCTCTCCTGCTGCTTCTCTGTCCTTGTTTTGCAGCACCTCCTCTCACCCCACCTTTCCCTCTCAGACATCCCGTCCTGTTCCCTGCAGCCATGACCTTCCCTTGCTCTGTAATGTGCTTCGCATGCTTCCCTGGAAAGGAAACAGAAGTCATAATCCAATTTCCACTTTCCAAAACATTCCTCATTGTGCTCAGGAATCCAAAGCCCAACATGACGTCGACTTTAATAGAAAATTACGGTACAATTGTACCTCATATAGCCTCCACTTTAATTCAGAGATTTTTATTCTTTTTATGCCTGTAGTTTGCATTGCTGGATGAGTCTGCAATTTAAAATGCTTTCTGAATCAACAGCAACAGGAGAGGCTGAAATTCCTGCCCAACTTCCAGCCCTTTGAGCATCAAAGTGTGTGAGGTAAAGCAGTTGCATTACTGGGTATAAACACTTGGGAGAATCCCAGAAATATTACTTTTCTGGTAATTCTTAACATACCCTTTCTGATAGTCATTTTATTTATACCAATTTCTGCAAATGCTTAACTTTGCATGCTTCATGAGCTCAGTGCAGGAGAATCCCACAGTCTCCCTCCTGGGAAACTCTTGCTGTAGGAGCCTGACTTACTATTCCGACTTCTGGACATCTTGCCTGTCAGATCCTGAAATCTCTGAGCAGTAGACAGTCAAACCTGCCTAGTTTTACCCAGGCATGCATCTAGAGTGTATTTTTACCCAGCCTGAAACTAAGACTGTAAAGTCACGGTTGCCAGAAGGATTGATAGTTTGGCATCTCTTTGCATGCCTGCTTTGCACCTGTAATAAACCCCAAACCCAGCTGTGTGTGATGTGATTTTGATGTGCCAGGGAAGATCCTGCACAGGGCTAACTGCTTTTTGGTCAGTGAAACAAGGGAGCAGGCGCTATGGGAAAGGGCCCAGAGACAGAGCTCTTAACTCTTGCTCTGTGAGGCAGAGGAGCAGCAAGGCAGGATGGAGGAGATCCAAGATTAATTTTAAAAGAGAAATAACGGTGATGGCTGTAATTAGAAAGGATAGTTCCTCATGATTTCCAAGGCAATGTGCTAAACAGAGAAACAAACGCTACATATGGAAACCAAAGGAGAGCACTGCCACACTCCAGGATGTCTTCCATGTCTTCTCTTTATTTTCTTGTGCTGGCCTTGACGTCTGTTTTCATAGTTTCATGCCACTCTGCCCATTCCAGTCAACTTCACTTGCAAAGCTGTGCACAGTGAAGGCTGGTCCTTACTGTATTTATTAATGATTTTCTACGCATAAGACTGTCGCCTTCTCAGCAGCCTTGTGCGTGCCACCTAGCCGCTGCCCAGAGCGCTGCGGCACAAGCTGGAGGTGCTGGATGAGCTAATCAATAACCATTCTCTGCTGCCACATCTTCTTTGGCTGGAACAAAGAAGCCAATGACAGAGAATGAACTGGTTGTTGGCATAAAACCAACTCCTTAACATAACGACCACGCCTTTTTATTGAAGTTTCTGAAAAACAACAACAAAAACGATGACAAAAAGATGGCAGCAGCACTCTCCTTGCTGTGTTTCATTTGGGTGGCATCAGGGTGACCCTCCTCTGCTGTTAAGAGCTGGGACCTGATTCCTAGGCAAGGCATCCTCCAGCAGAGACCAGGGCCAGGCACCTCAGGAGGGCAGTGCTGGAAAAGTCTTCTGCCTGTTCCCGCTGGCAGGGAACAAACTCATACCAAACTCAACTGACCGTGTATCTCTGGCTGAAATTCAATGACTGAGCGAATCGAGGTAAAAACACGTTATTTCCCTGCCAGTTAAATCCCTTCCATGACAGGGTTGTCTTCAAGAAGAAAAGGCCGCTTAAAGTAACTGTAAGACAACATTACTATTTGGTTTGCTAATGAGAAATCTGTTTGTATTATGTAAACGTGGCTCTTCTAGGCTGCAACCATGGACTTTATAGGTTTCCCTGAGGGGCTCCCAAAGAAGGCCATGGTTCAAGTACTCGGTATCAAAACAAAATTGCATGTTGCTGACTCAAGATCTCCTTCCCAATTATGGAAAAGTTGAGGTCAACAGAAACATTTTTTTCCTTCTTGGTGGTCAGCTCTGAAGATTAAAGTAACCTAGATGCCAATCTAGCAGCTCATGTATAAATTGCCAAGACAGACATATTTTTGATGTTGAAAGATTTCCTCCTAGATGCAATGTAGCCCCTAAATAAAGCAACATATGAACTTTCAGAGGAACGAAGACTACAGAGTAGAGAAGCCAACAAGCAAACACCACAGACCAGTTATTACAAAACCAATTGCAGCTCTTTCTTGTGCAAACTGAACTGGAAGAGCACCATAGAGACCCTCAGCCCTGACATGCTCCCTGCTCATTCAGCCCATTCTGCAGGAGTCCATCATTCTCCTCTAAGGGGGATGACAGATCTTCTTCTTACAGCCTAGGATATATCCTCATCACCTGTTTAGAAGTTGAATGGGAGCTCAGATCATCCATAGTAACTTCCTTTCATGAGCACACTGATGCTTCATCAATTGCCTCTCTCCGAAACAAGTACTGTCTTGGGAGAGATCAGCAGACACGTGAACACAGCAACACCAAGAGCACAAACCATATTTATCCACACCACCACTGGAAAAGCATCTGAAGAAGCACTGGCTCCCTGCTATACCTTCTGGAAAGGCCAGCAACGCTCCTGCTCCTTTTACTGGAATGTTGTGTGAACACCAGCACCATGAGGGAGGGAGCATTGGGACCCACTTGCTGAAGCTGCGTCAGGGCTGGTGCCAGTTACCCAATGACTACATCCATGACTAGAAAACAGCTCTGATGATAAAAAGCCAAATGCCTTCCAGCTCCTGCAAAACTCAATGCACGTGACAGGCAGTTCATGGTCCTTTCCTAACAGCATTGTTTTATTTATACTCTTTCACTGGCATTAGTGAGCTATAAATTACTGCCAGAGCAGAATCTTATTAACTCTTATTTTATTTTTTTTCTCTACTTGGAAATTGAGGGAGGAAGAAGGGAATTTGCCTTTTTATGCAACAAAGAAGAGGAAGATTGTAACCAAAAAACCCTGTTTCACAACAACAACAACAAAGTGAAAATAACACAGAATATGACAAAGCAATAACATATCTGAAAACGAACAGATGCCTGCAAGCAACACTACTTTATGGTTTTTGACTTCTTCAGAAATCTGATTCTCAGAACAGAAACTGTGGCTCCAAAAAGCATTCATGATTCATTAAATTTCATCTCAAATTGGAAGATTTTACTGCTTTTAGAATTCTGTCTGTTAGACAAATGAAAAAGATGTGGGTTTTTTTTGGACATCAAATAATCTGAAGTGGTTCCTGGAAGATCTGGAAGAAAATATCTGGATTAAGAGATTAAAACCCCAGCATCATATATTATTTTATTCCATTTTGAAAATAAAATAATAAATTATGTGCATTGCCAGAGTAACAGTGCAATAGCTTTTAAAAAGGCAGTGCTAGCTAGTACTGTATATTTTGAGTATCAGTAAATCTATCTGGGCTTTGAATTATCCAGCATAGGGATCTCTCCCTCATATTTTCCAATAAAAATGATAAGACACTGAGAGTCTAATTTTAGAAATTCTGGAGTTGAGTGAAAGAAAAAAAATGTTTTTCATCTTCTCTTTCCATCTTCTTTTTCTAATGCACTTTAATATTCAACTCTTACCCCTGTGAAAGCAATAAAAGAGCCTCTTCTGCATTCTTTTCTTCTCAGATATATAGCAGCAATTCCATTTTTCTTTCTCATTCTCTCTTCCCAGGTGCTGTGTCAGAGCTTATGGTGACCATGAAGATCCACTGAGTCTAAGCCAGTGGACATTCTGGCTCTAAGTCACCATTTGCAAAAACCTACAATGAACTTGAAAGTATTTACGTAAGTCTCTGAGGGATTCAAACCTTATTATGTAGCATAAGCAAATTATGGTTTTAGTGGTTTGGAACACCCTCGTTAAGCATGCATGAATGCCATTTTCAAATGTAAAAGAAGTTAAGTGGTTGGGCATATGAATCATTTTATGTTTCTGGAGAAAAGGACTATGAGTCAGAAAACTAAAAAAACCTGAAAATTAAACTGCAGTTACAAAAACGTGCTGTGGCTCTTACAGGTTCCATAAAACGAGGAAAGTTGCTGTATCTGAAAGCAACTGTGCTGAGGATGCAGAAGTCGCCGCAGGATAAAAACATGTGCACACGCTACATTAAGTAACATTGAGCTAGATTTGACCTCTTCCACCTCAGGAGCTGTTTGGGGGCCGGAGAAGAACCAGTTACTGATGAATCAGCAATAACTTCCCTCATCAGTGCAGGAAATCCTTGCTGATCTGCCTGCGTGACCCAGACAAAGGACAGGACACCCCACCGAGCAGCGAGGGAGAGCAGACCTGGGACACAGTCCCCTTCTCCGCTTTCCCAGGCAGTGGGACATTGCTTATTCTTGTAGAGATGTGCAGAAGAGACACCCCTTGGCCCTGGTCCCTTCCTCACAGTTTCAGTGTCACTTTTTACGCTAATGAGGTGTAGCAAATAAAGTGCTTTGATTTCTTTAGGCACAGAGCCCGGTGCCTTTTCCCCTCCCATGCAGGGAAGGTTAGGAAACCCTCTTCCCAAGGGCCTTGTTTGGAAACCCCAAGAAAGACCTTAAACATATGCTTAGGTTTACATACCACACTCCCAATGAAGTCAACAGACTCCATGTGCTTTGTTGAATAAAAGCCTAAACCCACTGTCTCTCAAGCAATTAAAACGTTATCCTTCAATTTTAGTTTTGCCTAAGGTAACAGCTTTGATGCTCGCTCGACTATTTGAAAAGAAACGCTCTGCTCCCTCCCCTCAGAAACGCGAGGAAGCCTGGCAGAAGGCTCTCCCATGCTGTGATTATCACATTTGACAGTGGTTAAACACAAGTGGGAACACCAAAGTGCAGCCAACCTTCAGGTGTCTTTTGCCATACCGCATGCTCCGGTACAGCCCTGCTCTGTCACAGGGCTGAGTGTTCGTCATGGCTCCGTGGAACAACAGAGGATCCACAAGCCAGAAAGGCTCATATCCATGCAAATATCTTCAGCAGCAAAAATAGAGACGTAGTGACAATCTGAGCGATTTTGACAGAACGGTCCGTAAATATCGCATTTTGCAAAGTTTTCCTTGAGGCTTTAAATACTGCTGTTATGTCATGACCTGTTACTAATCTAAACTTTACACCAGTTCGCAACAGTGTGACAGAAGTGACCGAATGCCGTTATATCACCTGCAAAATATTTAACATCAAAATTATCCACAACCACTAAACCACATATTAATACAGTTTTCATTAAGACACATGCTTGTGGGGCAAATTTTCTCCCCCAGTGTCACAGTCCATCACAGTCATTTCAGATATATGTGCAACTGTTGGAAAGAGCAGACAGGTTGGTCAACAGCACAGTGAAATAACACAGAAAAATGTTTTCCCAGGAAAATGAATGGAATTCTGTCCTTTGGCATAAGCAAACCATGCACCCCATCGATTAAACAAGAGTTACACTCTTGAATCAAGAAATGCACTTTAGCTTACACAGCTGTCATACGTGCAAGGACATACACTCTGCCACACAGCATCTCTCCAAAACAATTCCAGTCTGGAAACACCATCACTTAAGAAGGGATCGAAAAGCTATTTCACACTTTTATATCAAAATGGAATATGCAAGGTCAGTTTAGAAACACATCACTAGAAACACACTTGTAGAGGAAGCTTGCAAAAGAAAAGATTCTCAACAATTGGAGGAGAATGGCTCTGAACAGCTTTCCAGGAGATGCAGCAGGGGTTAGTTGCTTGAGAGGTGTGAATATTGAGCCTGACACGTTTATAAAAGCAATCATGTGATGGGTTGCCTGTGGTAGCGCGAGCCCGGTCGCACTGACCCGGGAGTGCAACGCAAGCAAAAGTTCTGAATTCAAAGTTAAGCTGCAGTAGGTTTAAAAAAGAAAAATATGCAAAGACATCAAAAGGACTCACATCTCTGAGTCAGTGCTAAGTCACCAAAGCTCTGGAAAAGCTCTGGGCTCAGAGATTGAGAGAAGCATCTAATTAGCAGCCTCCATTCCAAACTTTCAATTATTTTCTTTCTGAAGCAGCTGCATGCATCGACTATTTCCAAACAAAACACAGGAAAATTCTTGTATTAAGCAAACATTTAATCCAGCAGAGGCATTTTTACTGCGTCGGAAGAAATAGAGGTGAGATAATACCCTCAGGCAGGTCTTGTCATGGCATAGGAGTGAGATCCTTGGTCTACTGCCAAAGGTACCAGAAGCATGTCACGGACTAGTCAATCTGAACTGCCAACTCAATTAAACTAATGATTGTACTGTACAACAAATTTTCTGAAGTACAAAGTAGAATTATGCTTCCCAGCTATGGGGAAGACATGTGGTAAATGAAAGAAGAACAGAGTGATATGAAGCAAAAAGGCGGATGGTACAATAAGGCAGAGAAAGTAAAAAATGAGAATCTAAGAGCAATTATATTGAAGAACCAAAAAGACTAATAAATGAAAGAATTAACTAGTCCTCTCCACGTCACTGAGGATGTCTCTTTGTGCCTTTCAAATTTCAAAGGCTACGCACACTCAAAGCAAAGGTCCTGACTTAAAAGAACACTTAATCACTTAGGGCTGAGCACACGTTTAAATGCTTTCTTGCACTGGGACGCCAGTGCTTGAGAGGAATGGGAAAGCAGGAACAGAAAAATAAGTGGCAGTATGTTGGAATTGGCAGAAGCTGCAGAACACACTGTGTCTAATACGTGACATGAGCTGAAATGGAAGGAGGCTGGGGCTGAAATTGAAGGAGGCTGGGAAGAGAGTTAAGAATTGACAGAGTTTTAAGTACTGACAGCCAAGATGACATAATGGCTGAGAAGGTCTGATCCTGAAGTGAAACTAATGACACACACTGATTTCCCTAAAACGGATCAGAGTTTTACGAGCACTGGTGATCTGCCTTTGTATTGTGCCTCGCTTTTCAAACCATGGCCTTGCTGTCTCTCACCTTTCACACAAATGGTGAACATTTCAACCACACCAAAGGTTTGGGACAGGCACGCTTTAGGAATGGGACAGCAATGGCATGCACAGATCATGGGACTGAGTAAGAGTGGTGGCAATGGGAGGGCCCGAATTCTGGTCGCTTGACATGAGTGCATCCAGAAGAATGAGAAATGCACTAGAAAGCCATGGCACATACATACTCCCATCACAGAATGAGATGCCACAACATTTTGGCCACATGATGAAGATACATCCAAGCACAAATTGCAGACAGGGCCATGGAGAAAGAGAACAGCAGCTGGGCAAGGCGTCAGCTGCATTAATTAGAAAATCAGCCACTCTTGTTTTTGAGGGAATTTAATCACTGCACAAAAGCAAAGCATCATCAGGAACACTAAAGAAAAATCTTAAGACTTCAAAAAAGGAGAAAAGCAAAACATTAGTGGGTATAATGAAGGAACTGGAAAAAAAACAGGTGAAAATATGAAGGTGTTTTATCACATAGTTCTCATTTTCAGGCTTTTGCAATGGATAGCTTACACTCTGAGTGGTTTTTTTGCAGTTCGACTATCTCAAACTTCAGCTATTTGTGTCTGCCTGCACAAAATACATGACTTCGCAATCAGGTAAATGTATTTTTATCTGCCTGTCTTTAATACTACCCTCTTGTCTACAGCATTGAATAGAAGGCAAAGTCGATACGAAACCCATCCAGCAAGAGAATATAACTGGTGTATATGGCTTAATGGTGTAAGGTAATGGATGTATTTCCTGACATAAAAATGCACTCGTGCCTCTCCTATGACCTGCCAGCTTGTGAGTAATGAAGTATGTGATCTTCTAGCTACTTAATTATTATAATGTTTTTGTAGTTTGGTTTTGCTTCGGAATTATTTAATAATCTTTTTTTTCCATATTGTGTTTCTACCCTGTGTTATCACATAGACAATTACAAGAAAGAGATTTACAGCATCTTTTTTTCTGATCAGAGAGCTCATATGGATAAAGTAACATACATGCTTGCATGTTTTATAATACCTTTATTTCAAACACCAGGATATCACTTGATTTTCAGCCTTCGTGTCCTGCACTCACCAAAGACAACAAAGCTTCTAACAGGACTGTGTCAATGATAAACCACCATCATTCTTAAGAAGCAATTTGCTTTTTCTAAAGTGAATGTAAGAAAGTAAAGTAAAAAGTAGTCTTGGTATTTATAACATCTAAGATATTTATTTTGGAACTGCTGTTCAGTACATGCCTCGTAGTACAGTCACCAGAGCAAGATACAAATATTGCAGCTGTCAAAGAAGTAGAACAAAGTATCCACAGAATCATTTCAGTCCCACTGTGCTTTTGCTTTCCTTTATCAGCAACTTATCTTGAAAGGTGTTTCATCTATTTAAAAATGTTTTTACAACTCCCTCATTTCTTTAATGGATTTGGGGATTATGAAGAGACCCTTTCACCACAAGGGAATCTGATAATGCTCAGATAAACAATCTGTTTAGTGACCCAAGGTTATGCGAGACCCATCACCAGATTATGAGTCGTGTGGGGACCATGTTGTAAACAGTAACTTTTGGGAAGCAGAGAAATAGATAAATTAAATTCTTCCATTTCAAAACAGCAATTTGATAAAGTGCTTTTTCCCCCTTCAAAAACAGGGTTTGGGAGATTTCAGAGAGAAAGGTTTTCACCACTAATGAAAGGCTTAGCTGAAAGCTCATATGATCAAACCCATGGTGTTCCTTTCTTCCTATTTAATTGTCAAAGGGAACAGCCATGTTTTAATTTTGTCTTTTCCTCATTTACTAATTGCATAGAAAGCTGTTTAATTTAGCTTATTCCTTACAGAATTAAACTCTACAGAAACAAAATGTAAATCATGCTCAATCAGTGACAGTTTAGACTACCAGGAAGCAGTTAGGTCTGATTTGAAGTAAGAGAGAGTTTAAATGCATACCCGATACAGAAGCCCTGATCAAATACTCTGCTTTTCCTAGCCTTACAGCAGTGATGGATTTCCAGAGATGCACCACCAAGACAGGGGTTTTGACTGCCTCTGATATTTTGCACTGTGCTTCTGGTCCCACCACTCAACCTTCAGCCTCATGTGAACCAGCCAACTCAGGCAGAGGGGAAGCAGGAGGTGGGGACAGAGATCTCTCACCTAGCTTTAATTAATTGACACCACGCACATGTGGCAATATTCACAATACGGAAACTAGATTCTCCTTTCTTTCCAGAGGACAAAAAAAGTTGTTTCAGCTCCCCAGCTGGCTTGAGAAGATGCAGGTCTATGAAAGCTGACAAATATTAATGCAGATATTCACCAGCCAAGGACTTAGCTCAGAGGGTTTTAGAATAATTTCTCCTGAGTAGCATTCAAATGACCCTTACTGTACTTCCTCCATGTAAAACGATGGTCAGTGACAGAAGAAATAGTTTCTCCAACCCCTACAGCACCGCATCGAGCAGGTACCCACACTGCAGCCCACCGAGGAGCACATGCTGGAGCAGGGGAAAAGTGTGAGGAGGAAGGAGCAGCAGAGAGGAGCTGTTAGGGACAAATCAGACACCCCATTCCCCATCCCCCTGTGCCAGATAGGGAGGCAGAGGAGCTGGGGATGAAGCTGAACCTGGATGAAGCCTGGGGCAGGAGGTAGGAGGAATGTATTTTAGCTTATGTCTTTATTTCTCATCATCCAACTCTATATTTACTTGGCAAAAAAATATTTTTTCCCTTGGTTGAGTCTGTTTTGCCCATTATAGTAATGAGTAAGTGAATGCCTTGTCCTTATCTCAACCCACAAGCTTTTTCATCTTATTTTCCCCCCTGTCCTATTGAAGAGAGTGAGAAAGCCGCTGGGTAGGCACCTGGAAGCCATCCAAGGTCAAACCACCACAAGCAGACAAATGATCTAGAGCCCTAAATCTAACAATGACTCCAACTCTCAGAGAGTGATGTTCCAAGATATTCAAGAACCCCATGCCTACAGCAGGAGGAGTCAGATTTTTAGCTGAATTAGAAGGGAGGATCTATCTTAGAAACCCTCTGGAATGGCCCTTAGCTGCCCACTCCACGTCTTCCCAGAGATTCCGAACCACACTGCAGGTACCACTCAAGTTTCTGCTAATTACTTACTCAACTACCACAAATTGCAGTCTGATGTATTAAGAAAAGACAAAACCAGAGCAAGTTTACCTTAACTGCATAAAGCTTGACGGGCATTTTAGGGCAGGGGGCATAGTGTTTCATTGAATGTCTGGGCTTTTTGTTGTTGTTGTTTTGGTAACGTTAATGTGACCTCTGAATCAGGGCAGTAAAAAGTTCTGCCTTTTCCAAAATTTTCTGCTTGGTGAGAGCTAATATAAAGAGATATCAGAACTGGCACAAACCAGCAAGGATACATTGTATTTAAAAATGTAATGCACAGGTGCTCAGAGGTTAAGCTCACCTATTCTGGTCTCAAGCTGACATGACATAAAATCAGAGGTAGAATAGCTTTTGTGAACCAAGCTGAGGGAACAGGCCATTCATTAAAATGTCATACTGAAAAACTGGAGATAAGTGACGACAGTTTAAATATAAAGCAAAATAGAATGACGGGAAAAAATCCCTATTTAGCAGTCCAATAACATTTTAAAAGACTTGATAGTAGCTGGTTAACCAGCATTTCCAGAAAAACAAAAATCTCAGTGATTTAATGTGGAAATAAAAAACCAAAGACAATCCCAGTACTACAAAAGGAAACACATTCCCTAAGGATAAACTCATCAAACACCTGTGTATCATCTAAATTTATGAAGATAAAGCTATGCCACACCTCTCACAAATACTTGTGCCCACACTACTAACCTTCCACAGAGAAATCTTAGGTGCTTTTTTTAGGATGTGTGCAGCATCCTGTTACGTGGAGCTGTAAAGGAATTAGTCAGTGCTAGAATGGCAAAGCTGGGAAACTCAGCCAAGAAAATCATAGCCTAGAAGTTACTGTGGTGGCAGAAAGAAGATTTGCTGCTGTCCTGGGGCTAATGGGGAGAACTGGATGTTATTTAGTCCCTTCTCATGCTACTAATCTCCACTCCTGGGGTCAGGATCTGAGTAAGTTTCACTGAAGTGATCAAATAAAATAGAGTCATCATGCTGGAAGGCATAGCATGGCTGGACGACATAGAGGTCACAGGCTGGATTTTGCCTCCGCTGCTTGCCTTCTCTTCACTATCTGAAAAGACAAATGGATTCTTTATACATTCACTCCTATGTAGCAAGATTGCTTTGTCAAGATAAACACTAGAAATCACATTTTTTAAGTTGTGGAGGTTGATGCTGGTGTACCTAACTGAGTTTTAAAAACCTTGTTTAGGACAGCAAATTAGCTTTATAAAAGCACTACTGTAAGACAAGTAAACAACCACCCTGACCACTTCACGAAAGAAGAAGAGGCACAAAAATGTTTAACCGCAGGCGTTCTTGAAAAAGAACCCAGGATTTTCAGTCCTCATACATATTAGCTGCTTCCCACTGGCATCCATCTCCCTGTTGCAAAATAAAGCTTTATCGTTTCCAAGTGTTTTACTGCACTGATGTGCAGATATTGAAAAGCAGCGCTAGAGGCTTCCTCAACAGTCAGAGCACAAAGATCTGTAGAGAAATGCCAAGTTCGATGCAGGCTGTAGGGTCCTTTCCTCTCCCTTAGCACACGCACTCAAAGGGTCTAACACATAGAGAACATGCTCCAGAAATGGCTGCCGAGCTGAAGAGCCCTCCAGTGATTCAGTCTGACTCCAGGCTTGAATTTCCTCTCTATTCGCAAAGACTTCTCACCCGAAGAGGCTGGCAGTCATAAATAAATGTACAGCAGTTTGTGGCTACCAGCAAATTTCCATGATGCGTTTGGTTGGATCTGGGCTAAATATGAACCAAAGCCAAAGAAGATACAAGTCAGGGCACTGATGTACAAGCAAGGTTGGCAATAAATGGAGAAAATCAGCATCAGAAACTACTACAGATAGTTTCGATCTCATCCAGGCATCTTGAGTCAAAATCAGACTTGGGCTTTACCAGGTTCTTCTTCTGTCTCAGGCACTGTGGCACACAGGACGCTTACCCGAAACACTAATCCTTGATGTGCTCAACAGGTAAGTGGTGAAGGCTGCAGATAAGCTGAGCACAACTGATGGAAGTAGGAAATTTCAGGCATTTTCCCTCTTTTTGTACAGTAAACCTTCTTTAGAATTTTTCTGCCCCTTTGGCGGGAGGATGAATGGAATGAGTGAATCCAAGGCAAAGAGTTTTGTAGGTTTGCTTGTTGTGCAGAAGGGAAGGAAAGGCCTCCAACTTTGCCAAGGTCCAGGTAAACACAGAATACTTCTTTTACTTGGCACTAAGTCATGAGGCAAGAAACTGGGTGGAATGGAGTCAGTCCCTGGCAGAAAAGACATAGGTCTTCTCACCTATCTGTTAGGAAACAGGAAAAAAATTTGGTAGCGCATCCCACTCTTCATCGTGTTCTGTGCTTCAGTGTGGCCATTTATATTCATGTGAAATGAGAGGGAAAAACCTGCAAATTAGAAAGGTAGGAGTTTACACCCTCTTTGCTCCCTTATAAACATGCAAAATGCAAAACAGTGGAGGGGGGTTGGGGGGGAGACTAAATTGGGCATTGATGGTAGAAGAGGTAGGAGAAACAACATTATAATGCTTCCATTAAATCCTCATGGCAGATTGTAGAGAAGCCTTTTAAGCACAACACTGAGGCCTGGCTGTGCTGGGACCCCATCATGCCCTATGAGCCATGCACAGCTCTGAGCCCCCTTCAGTCTCCGTGGTGCTCCTTCTTTCACACGACTGGTGCTGTAGCAGAGGGTGAGTTATCTGACAAATAACATGCATTTCTCAGATCATTATTACATGCTCAGATGTTAGAAACCAGGAGTGAAATGGTGGCACAAATGTAATCCAGGAAGACAGTACCCACTCCCCTGAGAATCTCAACGGTGCTGCTATGCCCCTGTGAACCAGGCAGAAAAGTCAAGTCGGTATGTAATAAAATATAAGCAAGCTTTTGTAGAACGAATCTGATAAAAATCCCTGCCAATGTGTTTCTGCCTCTTCAACATTTCACTTCTTTTAATCTTTGTGTCAGCTTCCTGTGTTTCAAATAAACCAGGAACCATTAATGCATTTTCTTTCATTTCAAGAACCAGGCAGGCTCTTGGCTCAGGACTTGGTGATTGGAAACAGCTATTTTGCCTCAGCATTGAGTCTGCATGACCATAAAATGCTTTGGAAGCCACGATGGCATTGGCAAACATAATTCTTTCAGTGTTATCAATGCAGTGTAAATCCAACCTTTTTTGAAATTCATTACCTGTCAGGCAAAACTATTCATGCATAATACATATCTTGGAGCTGGACACAAGATTACTGACATTATTTTACTCCCTATTTCCTTTGTCGTGGAAGCTCTTCATTCCTGGCAAACAGAAAAAAAGTCTTACATCCCTCATAAAGAAAGACGTCTCAACTATGTTTTTATTTACCTTTTCTGAGAACTGACTCAAAGTTTGGCATCAGTATAAGAGTTACTCCCATTCTTCCTTTTCATAAAGTTTTGAATTTGTTTGCATTGTTCATAAATGACCTTCAAAATGACATGAAGAGAGAGCATACTTTACAACAAGTACAACCACAGCACAAGTAACGGCATGTGTTATAAAGAAGGTATGTATCAGTCATTCTTGGGGTAATTCTAGCTGTAACAAAATAAAAAATGAAGCAACTCTGAGGTAAGCCTGTAATTTTCCTCTGAAAGCCGTAAGTCTGCATTCTGCTAATATTCTTTGCACTTTTACAAGGCAATAGTTTCATATTTGAGCTTTGCTTTGTTATCTTTTCAAAACTGAGCTTCTCATTAACCCTCTTGAAAACAAGTATTTGTTCCCAGGAAGAAATATAAGCATATGCGCTGTGTTACACAGATGTGGTAAGAGTTGTGCATCCTGGATGCAACAGGGCTGCAGATAGTCAGGAAAAACAACTTCAAACCATGCCAGGCTAACTCTCTGTATCAATGGTAATAGTGTCTGCTCATGAGGTTTGCAGACCATGGAAATTTTGGCCTTACTGTGTGCAGTTCTTACCTCTGGGCAGAGACGATCACTGTCTGACCCATGGAGTGTTTGCAATGGAAATCCTCCTGGTTATGGGAGGTCCCGGGACCTGGCATCAGGTCTGCACTGAGGTCACCCATCCCTACCTCTCATCTCCATAAGCATGACAGAAGAATGGCCAAAGATAGCTTTTATAGATCACAGAATCATAGAATCATTGAATGGTTTGGGTTGGAAGGGACCTTCAAAGTCCATCAAGTCCAACCCCCTGCAATGGGCAGGGACATCTTCAACTAGATCAGGTTGCTCAGAGCCCCGTCCAGCCTGGCCTGGAATGTCTCCAGGGATGGGGCTACTACCAGCTCTCTGGGCAACCTGGGCCAGTGTTTCACCTCCCTCATTGTAAAAAAACTCTTTCTTATATCTAGTCTGAATCTACCCTCTTTTAGTTTAAGATCATTCAAATAATTTCTAGAGGCTAGTAGTTGGTCAAATGTAAAAGAAAGTTGGTGTTTCAGATAATTAAAGACAGCATGTAACCATGTTCTTCCAAGTTGTCCCAGTGGCCACTTGGAGGTGTGACTATTCACCTGATCTAAGTTATTTTTAAGGTGTTTCCAATAAGGTGTTTCTGAGGAGGTCAGTATGATTTACACTCTTGGTTTTGTACTAGAAAATACAGCGGTGAGCATCACGAATATGTAGGATTAAATTGTGGAGCAGAAATCAAGTTGGCAATGGCTGCTGGCATGGACAAACATTCCAGCCTCTGACTCAGGTGTATCAGGTTCTCTCCCCACCGTTAATCATATCTGAGTCAATTACTTCTTTCAAGGATTATGTGGAAGGAATACAATGACAACATTTGTACTAGCAAATTATGCAAAATATCAGGTGACAATTTCTTGGCAGTTTCAAAATAAGTAAATAGAGCAAAGAGGTCTTTTTGGTAGCTTTCCATTAGTGACAGTAAGTCCACTGATGAAGGGAAGTATTTGGTTTTCTCATCTCACCATTGTGATTTTTTTTTTTAAACTGAGTAATTATCAAATTCCAGTCTGCTTTCACTTCGGAATCTCAAATGACAAGGACTCAAAGATTACCTTGTTGCTTTGTTTAAGTTCTCATTTCTTTCACTACACCTCCTTCCTCCTGGTTTATAACCCTGTGCACAGGTGTTTGCTTAGTTAAAGCCTAAGACAGAAAGATGATACAGCTATTCCACAGTAAGCTTGTGGAGGGCCGTGTCTGCACCAGAGCAGCACCACATAAAGTAAGTTTGCAGGCTGCAGCAGTGTTGCATGACCTGGAAGCGCCTGTGCTCGGTTCTGTGAGGGTCCTGGGGCAACGGGGCGAAACAGGACAGGAAGGGAGTCAGCATCTGAATGCATCTGTTCCTGTACAGAGATGGGTTGCAATAAAAGCCACTGCTGACTGAGGTGCCTGTCATCTCTGCGATGCCTCTGAAAAGGCAGCAGCTTTGTGTAGAGCCCCTGGAGCTGTTCCAGAAAGTTACTCAGTTTTCCAAAGCGTGAAGCAACAAAGCAAGCACTGCTACTGCCAAATCAGCGCCCCCCAGTCACGTTACCCGAGCTGTGGCTGTGCCCTTGGCTGTGGGGAGCAAACTTTCAAAAGGAAAAGTCAAGTGCAATAGATGCGTGGAGAAGGCTGTCCATGCAACCCCGAATAACAGCGTGCATCAGTGCAGAGTGAACGTGCAGTGGTAGCTCTCCGGCACAGTTACGTTTTCTTTTCTCTTCATCAGGACCTAAACAACCTGCCTTGGGGAGCAAGGACGAAAGAAAACAGTGGAGAAGATGGAGACCAGGGCAGTTCACAGGAAGACACAAGCATGATTGCCAGCAAAGAAGAAAAGAGCTTCTCTTACATGCAAAAGTTATTTTTCATTCTATTCAGAAGTGCATTTAATCTTGTATTGGAAATCACTTTAAATACATGACAGTCTCCCCTACCATTTTGGAAGAAGTGACTTTTCCTTCTGAGCAGCCTTTCAGGATTATTTTCATCCTGCTGGTTTCTGCATGCGGCCAGGCTGATCTGCCAAGGGCTGCTGCTGAGCTCCCCAGCCCTCTGATCCTCACAGGACCTCCACCACTCATGACTCTCATCTCAGAATCAGAAGCAAGAGGGTGGCCTGGACCATCAGCCCTGGGAGAAGCCGACCTCTAAGTGCACCAGCCAAATGGAGCCACGCCACTGCAATAAATCACACTCCATTGCCTCTCACATGCAACCGTTTACAGAGAAAGGAAAAACCTCTCCTGCCTACCACGTCCGGCAGGACATTTCTTACTGACAACCCAGGCTGAAATAAAACACCAGGACCTATGCCAGAGCATGCAGAAGTAGAAGCAGATGCAAACCATGCATTGTTCTTCCAGAGATAAAGTGGCACAAACCCCAGAAATTCAAGACCAGAATTTTCCATTTAAAAATTATGCTAGGATTTGTAAACCTGATACAACCTCAGGATTTTTACTGTTCTGATTCATAAATCAGTGATTTCCATCCCAAGGGTAAAGAAAGGATTTATATTTGAAAGCGTATTTAGGATTTATTGGCAGGATTTGTCCTGTAAAGGCATGGAAGGATTTGTAAATCTAATTTCTCACTTATAAAAGCTTTTGAGGATTTTTATGTGGTAAATCCAATTAATGTAATTTTAATGTTACGATTAAAAATCAGGCAACCCTGCCCCCCAAATTTCGAACCATGTCACATCTTCATCAGTGAGAGACACTGGAATAGTGAGGGTGTCCTGCCATTGAGTCAGGTTGGCTGGAAAAGCCTCAGCTGCCTATCATGGAGACAGGGCTGACAAAGAGCATGGTTTCCAGCCAGACGGGTGATGGAGAAGAAAAAACATTGATGGCACAGAGGTCTTCAACTTTTTTCTCAGCACCTTCTTAGCTTGCTCATCACCACCTGTCATGAACCACAGCAGGGAAACAGCAGGGGCTCTCAGGCCCAGAGAAGGGGACAGGAGACCACCTCCTCCTTCGGACCCAGCTCTGTCCCCTCTTCCAGCTCACCCAGGGCAGCATACATAAGGAAAGGACCTGGTGGGTGATCAACCCAAAGTCTGAGACAGTTGTCAGCAGAGCATGGCAGTCTCCAGGATGAACCCGATGATATCTCCTGACACCTGGTGGATTTCTCTTCTGTATCTATCCCTGCCTGGGTCAGAGCACCAAACACGCAGAGTGCCAGCTGAGCTCACAGCATCCACATCACGGCTTTCCACTGGCACATCTTCACACCAGGGAGGCTCGTGCTCCATTAAGGATGCTACCATCAAGCTTACTGCTAACTCAGAGACCAAGACCGAGACACTGCTAATCCTTGAAACACCAGGCTTCCCAAGTGGAGGAGGTACATGGCATCTTCTTTGCAGGGCTTATTTTGAGGACCTAAACTAATTTAGATCCCAAATAGACTCAGGGTTTGACACTCTACTGGACTCAGATGCCCAGGGTCTGCAGGGGCGTCTGTGAGGAGTGGCCGGGGCTGCCCCGTGCCGGACACAGCCGGTTCCAGCAGCTCCAACCCACCCACCGCAGGGCACGACTGAGCCCTGCAGCCACCATGGCGGCACCTCGGGGAGAGCCTGTGTAAGGAAGGGAAAAATGCCACCCAACAGTGAGGGGAAAATGCGAGAAACAGCCCTGTGAGCCCTGAGAGGAGAGCGAAGGAGGAGAGGAGGAGGTCCTCTGGACACCTGAGCAGGGATACCTAATTACGACTTCTTAGCATCTTAGAAAGAAACAACAACCACTCTGTTTCTGATGTTTTAAACAGCTAATGCAAGACAAAAGAGTTCCAAGTGCTTAATTATCCACAAGAAATTACTTGATTACAGTAATGTTAAAAACAAGCAGTATCACATATGCACTTGGATTTTAAGCAGAGTCTGTTTTCTGCATTCGAATTTGCCAAGCTGTTTCTAAGTCTCCTGTGTCAGCAGCCAGAACTGCCTGGGTTTTTTTTCAAACAATGAAAACTACTTTGAAATAAACCAAATTCCAATGTTAGGGCCAACTGTCTGCAGGGCAAGATCAGGGACCGATTCCATTAGCTAAGCCAGACGCTGCTGATCTGCATCTGGTAAAGACTCGCATAGAGATGCAGTAAATGGAGCAAGGGACCAGATATCAGGAGAAATGGGTTGTGAGTGGTGACGTAATTCCATCTCTCACCCATTTAAAATATTTTAGACAACTTACTTCATCTCATGGTGCCTCACTGCAAACATAGGGTAGGGGAGGAAGAAACGATTTTCTGCTACTTCCAAAAGGAGCTGCAAGACAGTATCTGGTTCCTAGCAGCTTTGGGAATGCGGGCAGTATAAAATGTGGAGGTAATTCTGATTTAATGTCACTCTTAAATTCTGTCAAAGTGCATGCAGCAAACAGGGAATATTCTTTATTATGACTAAGAGCACCACAGGTTTTCAACCAAAACTATGAACCTACTCAGCCAGGACAAAAAGCAAATAAAAAAGACTGTACACACACACACATTCACAGATTTGGCAACACTTAATTCCTTCAATGCATTAACTGGCTGAGCTGATGACAGCTTGCCCAAGGCTGCCCAGGACTTCAGTGCCAGAGCCAAGAATTTACCTGTGACTTTCACTTGTCCTAATCCAGCACTGCAACCTGAATTCTCTCCTTGATACTTCTACAAAATGAACTAAGAGGGAGGAAATCCCATTATTAGCTGAAGTAATTCTGATGAATCATGAAAACTATAGTACGGCTGGAACATGTGTTTCTCTCCCACGCGTTAGAAACAGGGATGATGCAGATAATCCCCAACAAACCACTGGCTTGGTAAAACAATTAATTTCTGACCTAATAAAGGTTTAACAGGATAAAGAATCCTGCTAACAGAAAAGCACAACATACAATTAGGGTTTATCTTCCGACAAAGAAACCTCATTTGTACTAAAATATCGGGTGATTTATATTTTCTGTTTCAACAGATCATGTAAGACTTAACAGATTGCTGAATAAATAGTTTAAATATGCAAATCATTTGGGCATTTTGTAATATGTCTCCAAGGGCCTTTTCCCAGTAGTTCTCACTAGATCATGCAAATTACTAGTGATTCTGAAAAGGAAGCATATAATATTTTAAATGATGGAGTGTTTATTTCAGCTCCAGTTCTTTTACATCTTCCCTCTCATAACTAGAAACAGATGACCTCCAGGATTCCCCATATTCTGTGAGGCTCATGACAAAACTGAGTATTAGGAGAGATGGAGCACAGGAAATTAAGTTTTTTATGTACATAAAATGAGCTGACTTGAGGAATACAAATAGTACCACATTACACTATACAGTTTGCCCAGTACACCTAATTTCCATGACAAATGATGAGCTGTATTGGGCATTCAGGCATTCCTGGCATGGCATCCCCAAAACTTCATTTTGCCTCTCCCCACATCCTGCTGACACTGGCCCAGGTTGCCCAGAGAGGTGGTGGATGCCCCATCCCTGGAGACATTCCAGGCCAGGCTGGACGGGGCTCTGAGCAACCTGATCTAGTTGAAGATGTCCCTGCTCATTGCAGGTGGTTGGACTTGATGGCCTTCGAGAGTTCCTTCCAATCCAAACTATTCCATGATTCTGTGATTCTACGCTTAGAGGCCGGCAGCTGTCACTTCCCAGGGGTCCGGGGACAGCTTTGTGAGGGCAGCGGAAGCCACCAGGCTCGCTACCACCTCCATGATTGGGGTGGGGGCAGTTCACCCCCCTGTGGTTTCCACCGCCACACGCTGCAGCAGCCAAACCCCATTTCCGCAAAGCACTCCCGACTCGATGCTCAGGGAATCTACCTTTCCAACCCAAAGCCACAAAAAGGAAAGGAGGTTTTCTCCGTCTTTCCCATAACTGTCTCTTGAGACTACTTCTTTAATTACCCTACTTAACCACTAGCAGCCCAAAATCAACCTCTGGGCCAGAAAAGGAGAAAAAAAAAAAGAAGGGAGAAAAATGGCAGCTTTTTTTCTTAATGCGTCATGCACTGATTTCACTTACTTGCTACCTGGTGAAAAGGGCAATGCATTTGTAATTGCATTACAGAATAACATGACGTAACATTTTTTTTCCTGTTTTCTTAAAGCTCAACCTCTGTACCAACCTAGAGAGCGAGCAACACAGACTGCACTCAGTCCCTGTTAGTCAAATTGCTCCCCTCATATCCTTCTGCTGAGAAGCAAACCCTGCAGTGGCAGATTTGGGTACGCTGGCTTCAGCATACGCCCAGTTCCCCAGTGATCCACTTCAATCAGAATCTGAAAAGAGCAATTCCAGCCCTGAAGCATGGTGTGAGCTCTGCTGCCTCATGCATTATCTCAGCATGAAATATTTATAAACTGGAGAACGGGGGCAAGCTCCTTCTTTAAAAAGTGTGATGAATTTTTATTAAATGTATGAGTGCAACTTGTAATAATCTGAAACTTGTTTAACATCTTGGGTTTAACAGCCCAGACCCCACTCCTCATCCATACAAAAGGAGCTGAAATTTCACCTTGTAACAGATTTATCTTTAAAAATTGAACTTAGACAAAGCAGGTATTTTTATATCTTAGGGATAATTTTGCTTTTCTTGACTTACCTGTCAACAGCACACCTATATATTTTTTTTTAGAAAAGAAACAATAACAGCATTTGTATCATAATTATCTTTCCCGTGGCAGCAGTCTGTATTCTGAAATTAAAACATGATCTACACGGTATACAGTGACAGAGTCACAAAACTGGTCCTTGGAAAGCCATAGGGGACAGACAGTGGCAAGCTGGACAACTTAAGGGCCAAACCGGTATTCCCATAATACAAAGCAGTTGGTGGAAAAAGCCACTGACAGGTAGATTCCCTTGCTCTACCAGATTACACCTGCAAAACACACCTCCTCTTTTAGTTGGAAACCTGAAGGTGGGACTTAAAAAAAGCTTCAGGTAAGTTGGTCCCCTGTGGGCAGCGGGGTCCTCAGTGAGTGCAGCAGTCTAACAGCTTGGAGGACTTGGGGCTGAAGAGCACAAATCTCTGTAAATTAACCTTCCGCTTTGACGTGTTACTCTGCTAACGAATTTTGCAGAGGCAGTTACACAATTGACCTGTTCTTTGTAGCACTGATGAAGCTTTGGTTTTTTTTTACCTGCAGATTTAGAAATATTTACCAGCAGAGAACTAATTGACTCTCAGGAGAACAAACCCAATTTTACTTCCTTTGAAACATCAGAAAAATAATTCCAGATGCATACCACTTCACAAGCAGGAATACAGCAGTTGCTACTACCTAGCATTTCTGAAGTAATTTGATTACAGAATAACTAATTACTTTTATTTTTCATGAAACATGGAATGATTTCATATATTTTTTTCATATATCCTATTTGGCAAAACAAAGGTTAACTGACCTGCCTCCCACTCAGCCCTAAAACATGTCCTATCTTTGTCACCTGCTGGTGCATACCTTAATTTGTATTTCCTTCGAGCCTGCAATATAAATAGACTTCCACAGAGGTACTACATGTGCAGAGATCTTTATAAATGCCAGGACTACTGTGACTCCAGCCCAGGGAGCCAAGAGATGTGTGTGGAGCTGAGCAACCGAGAACACCACGCAGCCTCTATAGGCTAAAGGAGGCACAGCTTTCAGAGGGAATGGGCAATTCCTAAGCCTCTGGTTTAAACAGACCACAAAAAAAAAAAGCTTAAGTCAAGTGAGAGAAGACTAAAAAATATTTATAACTTGCATCATCTGTGGAATTTTAAATTCCTGGTTTGGGAACTGCACAGTTTAAACATCAGGACAGATGCTTCACAGCTAAATTAGCAGATACAAATCCTCTGAAACAAGACATTTGCATCCTCTTACTAAAGTGATAATAGGAGAGTACTAAAGTGAGTTGCTAAAAAGATTATGCTTTTACTTTATTAAAGGTAGCTGGTCTGGCTTCAACCACTTATCTCAGTACAAAGAATCTTCCAGGAAATCAATCATTTGCTCAAGCTGATAATTTTTTTCCTATCTGAGGTCATGACTCTCCTTCGGTCATTCATTCCTACAGAGCATCATAGAATCGTTTTGGTTGGAAAAGACCTTTGAGATCATTGAGTCCAACTGTTAAGCTCACACTGTCATCTCCATCACTGTCAGACACTGCAGTGAAAGGTATTATGTAGGGAACAAAACTCTGTGTTTAATCTGTTTCTATCTTGCTGGACGTACCCTTAGTGCCATCAACAAGAGGCTCCATTTCACTCAGCGCAGCACAGGCTGTACTAAACCTACGCCATCTGGTGCAGGCGCACACACTAAGTACCTCTTTAAATTTAGAGAGGAGTTACAGCATGACCTGCAGACCACAGCAGTAGATATTCACGTCTGAGCAACATTATGTGCTTCCATTATCACCCTGCCTTTTAAATGGAGCCCTGAAGCTGACAGCACATTAGCTATTTTTGCAGGCATTGGCTCTGCTACACACCACCTTCTTCGTGGCAATATAACTAATTCACTGGAAACTGCCAGACATGGATTATACACTGCCATATTCACTGCCTTGCTTCCTGGCATTAAGTGAATAGATTCAAAATGTATCAGCTTTACATCAAAGCATCTCTCTTGAAACCGAACTCTGCAATCTCGTGCTTTGTACACAACTTTGCTTCAGGTTCTAAAAGAAGATTACACTGATTTTTAAATGCGCTGCTTGAGAGTTTGAGCCATGCAAAGGAGCTGTAATAAAATTTACATCCATGTGATCAGTTCAGAAATACTGCTGTAAGATCAGCAGTGAAATGATTTGAAAGCTTTGGCCCACTATTTGAACTGAAAGGGATCCAGCTCCCTATGACCGTCACTGGCTATTAAGCCTCCATAACCAACACCAGCCATGATGCTGACTGCTTGAGTCAGCAGTAGGACTGAAAAGCAAATGCCATTTCTGCTCTGATGGAGGAGGAGAGGACAGTATTACCGCTAGGAAGGCGACTGTCCTCCAGTCTCCACCACCACAGCCCATGAAACACAACATGAAACTTTCTGCTGATTCCCCAGGGAGCTGAACTGGGACCCAGGTTACAAAGCAAGCAGATTTTAAAAAATGTTCATTACAAATTAAACAAACAAGCAAACAAAGAAACCATCTACATGGGTTACAGTCAATCCACGCACTCTCAGCACAATGATTCATACTTACAAAATAAACAGTATTTTAAACAACATTTTGGCTCTCATAAAATGGGATGATGATGAATGGGATGATGGCTCTCATGAAATGGCATGTTACAACATGCCTTATCATAAAACTGCTCTGATTCCCACTAAACACCAATGCTTTCAGGAACTTGCACCACTGTTGGAAAGGTCACTTAGGTTCAGATATCATCACGTACTTGGCAGCAGAGGCTTCTTTCTTATGCCCCATTCCTTGTGAGAATCCACCCAGTGGGCTATCTGAAAACACATGTCCTCCTGTCTTGCTGACCCCACCAGCGTAAAATGCCTTCAACTTCTCTTCTTCTTCCTCCTTACTCCCCTGGTGAGGTGGGAAGGGAAACCTTGGGGATGGGTGGTTACCTCCACGGGTGGGCACGGTTAAGCCAGGCACGTGGAGGAACAAGTGGCCTTTCCACGTGCTGCTGATGTAGCCAGAGTGCCAGCAACCCCCCAAAATGAGGAAGAGATTCATGGAACAGCTGCGGCCAGTTTCTCCTACCCTGAAAACAGGTTAGGCTTCCAGAAGGAGAGGGATTGTTAGGTGGATGATGTTCCTCCACAACCCCTTTCAGCTCCCGCATTCCTCAGCTTGCTCTGCAAGACAGAAGAAACATCCCTGGGAACTGGCGCTTATATTTGGAGGATGACAACCTCTGCTACTCCTTTCCTGCCTCTCCTCGAACACGAAGAGCCACCCCTGGAAGGGGCAGATATGTTCCACCTCTCATTTCTCATACCTGCCTGCTGAGCCCTCCTGCCATCTTCGTGAGCTCCTCCAGACAGACAGCTTAACACGGACTAATACAATTAGGTAAAGTAAACCAAACCTATTATTTGACATGTTGAGCTATTAAATGGCAAGATGTCAGCAATAACTGACTTGCCAGGGAATAATCAAATACTTTGGGAACTTAAAAAGAAGGGGTGTGGTCAGAAGGTCAAGAGAGGTTCTCCTTCCCCTTTACTCTGCCCTGGTGAGACCACACCCGGAATATTGTGTCCAGTTCTGGGCCCCTCAGTTCCAGAAGGACAGGGAACTGCTGGAGAGAGTCCAGCGCAGAGCAACAAAGATGATTAAGGGAGTGGAGCATCTCCCTTATGAGGAAAGGCTGAGGGAGCTGGGTCTCTTTAGTTTGGAGGAGACTGAGTGGTGACCTCATTAATGTTCATAAATATGTAAAGGGTGAACGTCACGAGGATGGAGCCAGGATCTTCTTGGTGACAACCAATGACAGGACAAGGGGATACAAACTGGAAAACAGGAGGTTCCACTTTAATATGAGAAGAAACTTCTTCTCAGTGAGGGTGACAGACACTGGAACAGGTTCCCCAGGAGGGTTGTGGAGTCTCCTTCTCTGGAGACATTCAAAACCTGCCTGGACACATTTCTGTGTAACCTCATCTAGGTGTTCCTGCTCCGGCAGGGGGATTGGACTAGATGAGCTTCCGAGGTCCCTTCCAATCCCGAACATTCTGTGGTTCTGTAAAAACAGTAAATTCACCCTGACTTTGGGTGGGAGAGGCTTTAAATCAAAGGAATGTCTTCTTAAAGTTGCTAGATCCATGCAATAAATCACACAGAAGGTAGGCCCCTTCAGCAGACAGTCACTGGACAAAATTCTAGATCCCATTTACTGTACGGAATTCACAGAATCACAGAATGTTAGGGGTCCAGATACTATTTCCATATTTTATTTCAGAGATTAAAGTGGCACACATGAATGATGCTTTGACCATCGCTGTGCACATGGACCAGAGCCACTTACTACCACAGTTCACTTCTACAGCCTTGTCAAGATTCTGATTGACTTCAAGATAAATCACACTGGAATTTTCATAAGCATTGGAAATCTGTTTTCAGACTGCAGAAATTAAGCCTCAGACAGACATATAAAGGTAGATTTAATTTTTTTTTAAGATAGTCTTGAAAATATCTTGCTAAAAATACAACTAAAAAAAATCCTGTTTCATAGATTAAATACAACACTGTTATGAAAAATATGCTAAGTAGCTTAAGAGAATTGTTACTGAAATCTATTTCAAATGGGATAGAGCTTATTTTCACTCTCTTCTTGACCTTTATTTGAGAAGATGCCCTGAAACTCTAGGTATTTTGTATTACATCTGATGGCACTAATTCAAAGGAGTTTTCAACCTATATTAAACTATCAGAGATCACAGCAGAACCCAAAGCCCCCCTTCCTCCCCCATTTAATTCACCATCTTGAACATCTTTCAAAAATTGGAATGCAGGCACATGTGATTAAGAATCTATTTATTATATTTCATGGTTTATCAGAAATAAGTAAAGATGTTAGTGGAAAGTATGAAGGATCAAGAATCAGAGTAATTGAGCAAGCAGAGAACACAAGAGTTTTTTGAGGTGTGCGTGTGTTTTCTTTTTCTTTTTTTTTTTTAAAGGGACAGGAAAGAGCCATAGTGCCAAGAATGAAAAAACAAACAAACAGGAAAAAAACCCCACAAAAATACACACACACACACACAAAAAAAAAACAAAAACCCAAACCAACAAACAAGAACCCAGGAAAAGTGCACTGAAGTCAGTGTAGACAAATACAAGCAGTTTTCCAATAGAGGAGGTAAAATTTTGGTCATGTATCCCTGTCCTGGTTTTGTTAAAAACCAAGTTTCTCTTTTAGTGAATTTTGCCTGTCAGCTAAAGCCTTCATATTAGCTGCATTTTCCTGGAGAACCAGACACATGTTTTGGTAAACCTAGCAATGGAATGCAAACTTATTGATAAACACGGATGGACATCTCGCGAGAGGGGCAACGAGAAACCAGTGACCAAGAGACTGATCAACGGTGTATAACATTCCATTCACGTGAATACTTCATATAAAAGTGGGAGATCATGAGGATCTCGTCCCTTTTTCCTTCCCTTTTGCTTATGGCCGACATTAGGAGAGGACCTTGCTAGTCGTCCTTTTGAACTGGGGCCTAGTGAGAGACTGAATCCAGCTCCGGTTGGCTACAGAGTCTAATCCAGGACTTTGGGTGCTGGCTCTGTAGTTGCTGAGACTTTCAAGATTGGTTTTGTATATTTTGTATTATTTTCTCTATTCTTATTAGTAGCATTAGTAAAACATCTTTAACTTTTCCAACTCTTCTCTCTCTGTCCTTCTTTCCCTCCCGATCGCCTGTCCTGAGTGGGAAGTGGGGAGAGGGAGGGGCAAAAGGGGGAAGTGGGGGGGAGAGGAGGTTAACAATACATCTGCCAGGGTTTGATTGTCACCCCGCAATCTTAACCCTCAACAATCCCAAAGTGTCCCAAAAGCCAGGGATGACATAGTAGAGCATCTGCAGAAAGTCTGAGTCTTTTGTGGCCTCCCAGAACCTTCCCTCTGGAAATAAGCCTCTTGCTGGATACATGAAAATGGGATTCCCATGAAAATCGGGCTGGAAAACACTTTATTATGTTTTTAATTAGGCTGCATAGATCATTTCTCATTGTATTGTCACTGAATTCCTGAAACACCACAATAAAAATGACAATTAGCATGCTGAAATTTTTATTGTGTTTTCTTAATGTGCTAACATCACAGTAGAACACAGCTTGTTTGTGTTCAGATAAGTTATGCCACAGAAAACAAGGAAAAAAAACCATCCCTCCATTGCCTTGCTACTGTTGTTTGTCCTGGTCAGGAGGTGCGGCCTCCCCAACAAGAGGACACACTCAGTTCTCTGGCCCTTGTGCTTCTGGTTTGAGCTATCTGACTAAAATTTCACCTTGCACCAGCTGTGATGAATTTTGGTTGTAATCAGCAACAGCTGGAATGAGGCCAGCCACATATTTCATATGAGCTGGAGAAGATCTTTGGCCATCAAAGGCCTGAGTCACTTACAGGTCTGAAATCTCCCATATTAAAACAGGAGAGGGGCTTTTGCACTACTACATGCAATATGAATGAAGGGGCAAAGTTTAAATCAGTATGGAGATGTACATGCCCTTACACATTGAAAACATTGCCATGGAAGACATATACAAATACTACAATCCCACTGCTCTGTGAAAACCATGTAAGTGAAGGCTGCACCACAAAGCACACAAAAGAGGAACAAATTAAGGTCACAGAAACACCCTTAAATCTGTCATCTGAGAAGTTCCAAAGTGCATTCATTGCAAATGTATCTTTCTCACACACACGTCTGCGACCAGGGATTTTGCATTTACATCCTAGGTCCTGACTGGCACTGGAAAATTTTCAGTGCTAGTACTAATCCCTGAGGAACCTCACTGCAAACAACCCTCATTACACAATAATTCTTTGCTGCCTCCACTTTTTGACATATCAGCCACTTCTTAATCCTTTTAAATTCTTAATGAAGGAGCAGTTTCACAACAGCCATGGAAGGTCACCAATATGTTCCATGAGAGCACTTCTGTGGCAGCTGGTATGGACAAAGGGCTGGGATCCCACCCATGGGGATGGACAACTCTGGGACACACACCTTCTGGGAGGATGGGGCTACCAGCCTGGGAGAAGCAGCAGCAGGCCTTTCGGGCTGTGGAGTAACATCCCTGCAATGCATAATTTCAGATAATCTTAGAATCACAGAAGAGTTTGGGATGGAAGGGACCTTCAAAGCCCATCTACTCGAACCCCCTGCAATAAGCAGGGACATCTGCAACTAGATCAGGTTGCTCAGAGCCCCATCCAGCCTGGCCTGGAATGTCTCCAGGGATGGGGCATCTACCACCTCCCTGGGCAACGGGGGCCAGTGTTTTACCACCCTCATTGTAAAAAATTTCTTCCTCGTGTCTAACCTCAATCTCCCCTCCTTTAGTTCTATTGCAACAGGCCTTGCTAAGAAGTTTTTTCTCCAAACATTTCTTCTGAAAAGATGTCCCACTTGCAGCTGGGCTCCCTAGGCAGAGACAGCTCCCAGCCTGGGGCCGCAGCCTGACCTCCCTTGGGAGGGCTGATCCAAGCCCACATGCATCCCCACAGCACGAGAGGCACAGGATCGTCCCCCCGGGAACAGCAGTGATGACATTGAGCCTCTGCGAAGACAAGAAAAGAGAGCTTTTTTGTCCAAACTAGTCCTGTGGTGGGTAAGCTGCACTTTCTATCCCAAACTGTTTTTTTTTTGGCTGCTGGACCTGTTTGGAGGTGCAACAATGGAAGAGCAAGCGCCTGGCGTGGGGAGTGCTGCCAAGCGACGTGCTCGTGGCTGAGGCTTTTGTGTTGGCGCAGCCATCGTGAGGGCTCCACAGGTCCTCCGGCAGGCCAGGCAGGTGGGGGACAGACAAGTAAAATTAGCTGGCTGTTTTCTGGGGAAGAAGTAGCTAAAAACCACAAGAATAAAACAGGACTGGAAACCCTTGGCTACAGAACAGGGGCCAGTTTGAAGCTCAGCCTCAAGCAACTTCTTAAGTAGGTCAGAGCACAAAAGATAAAGCTGAAAGTTTGAATTCACAGTGAGAGAAACCTCCAATCCCTGTTTTATGACACAGGCACCTGGACAGAAAGGTCTGTGTTGCTCCTGCAAAGCCAACATAAGGATTTTGTTAACAACACCAAGAAAAGAGGCACTTCTCACACTTGAACATGGCCACAGGAGCAGAGGGAATCCTTACGGGGGCAGAGCTGCTGTAATGATCTTCCGGTTGGGCCAGAGACAGATCTAAATATTTCATTTGCCAGTTTTGGAGGAAAATACCATAGCTTTTCTCTTGCTGGACCATATTTTCAGCTAGTGCATGTCAGTATAAATCAAGTGACTTGAGGATTTTGCCCAATTAATTGACAGTTTGTATCTCATGACACAAGTTCGAAAAAAACCTAAAGTGATAAAAATATAGCAAGACCTATAGCAGTGCTACTAGTGGTTATGAAGGAGCTGTTAGATCTGGCAGTTATTAAAACAATTCAATGCAAGTGACAGATAACAGTAATAAATCAGTGGACTTGTTTCACCTATCCACACATCCAGTGTTTCTGTGAGCACAGCAAGCATTCAGCCTGGAAAAACAACAGCATCTCATTACAAAGCCCTAGCAGCAACTGCAACATACATTAAATTATTGACACATAACAAAGCCAAAGTGAAAACCCTTATTTGAGGGGTAGCTCCTTCAGGTTTAAACAACATCTGCTAAGTGGTAACTTGCTTTCCAGGTACCAGTCTCATGGAGTAGTAATTGCTTTTATATTAGGTAAAAGAGGAACTGCACTTTCCCTCAACTACTGAGGGCAACCTGCCCTTTTCCTTCAATTATGGAGCACAAACACCATGAACAATTCTTCTTTAAACCCCAGTATATGACGAGGCATAGCAAGAGAGTACCAAGCAGCAGTTTTCCATCTTTGACACAGCCCTGCTCACTCCCACGCAGTCCGGGCAGCTGGAAGCTCCTCAGGACTCCCAGTAATTTTCTGGATGAGCCAGCAAGCCTCCCCTTGCCTCCCCAGGGAGTAACCTCCCCACCTTTTAAGCAATAAGAACTTCCAGCATCTTCATGGAAGAGATGAGTCAACCTTTAATGAGAGAATAACCTAGTCATTGCAAGTTCCTGGGGTAAATTAGGATTGCAAGAAGCTCTGTGATGATGACAAATCCCTGAAAGGAAAATAAACCTAAGTATGCAGAAACTTAACTGATGCTGTCTCAACGGCACCTGACTGTACCTGGACCTGAGAGATTTCAAGTGACATGGAGAATAACTGCAGGAGTCAATTTTCTGGACTCTTGAAAATACCTGACAATCTATCAGACACAGAGTCCAGGGAGAAAACCAGGGCTGGCAACCACAGTGGCCTCCCTGCAGCCTCCCACTGTCCACTTGCCCAAGTGGGATGCCCTGACACGTCTTCCCAGCCCTTCAGAGGGGATCACAGGGCTCTTCAGGTGCTTACCGGGGCATCCTTTTGGGTAACTACTCACAGACACGCAGAACAAAACCTGTCTTGTAGGAGGTGAAAAACCTTCCCTCCTTTAAACAAGGATGCACAGCTCAAAAACCCAACCAAAGTTGCTTTGTAACTTGCCAGACTGGAGTGCCGTGAACCAGAGCTGTCTCCCCAGCAGTGTGGGGCCCAGTTCACATGCAGAGTTGACTGTCTCCACCAGATTAACAACACTGACCACTGTCTGCTGTGCAAACGCCAGCCTGGAGGTGGTCTTGTAAGTATCTGCTGTCAGTCGGTGACTGCAGAGGAATACGGGAGAGAGACCCCGTACCAAGCAGCTTGTTCAAAATGTTTGAATGACCCAGACCCAAATAGAACAAATTCTTACTTCTGCGGCTAATGTGAAAGGACCTTCCTTGGTCATCAAATCCACCCCCTGCTAGCACAGGTAGCTGTGTCACAGAGGCCATGAGCCGATCGCACTTCATCGCACACCTACCTCAGCAGAAAAGAATGACTAGGGAGGGGTGTGAGGAGCAAGCAGGAAAAATTTCCATTCCTGAAGGAGAATATGGAATTTTAATGCAAAATAAATTGTGTTAGAAGACACTAACAATGTAAGCTTACCAAATGCAGATGTTAAATACCATAGCTCCTCTCCTAATCTCAGCACATTATCTTAATATAGTATATTTGAAACATACAGCTAACATGCCACTTTGTTTACAGCACCCCTGTCATATAGCACTTTTGAAAGCATTATTGTCAAGCCAATATTTTATTAGATTTCTGGAAACATGCTAATTCAATCATTAAGTTTCGTTCAACAGTCTTGAAGGCTCAGGAACAAAGATGTATTGTGCTTTATTTCAGAAAATTTTAAATGTTATTGAAATGGAGAACGAGGGCCATAACTTTTCATCCATCCCTCATCCCCTTGAAGCTCTATTCTTTCACTCTCCACTGGAATTTAATATGAAATTATCCCTGCAAGGAGCCACTGGAGGAAAGCAATGCGAGGTAAGCAGGTTGGCAATCCTGTCATCCATTTTCATAATTTCAGTTTATGTAAACAGGCCATCTATTTCCAAGCCAAACACAGGGTTACCTCCATGGACTGAAGAAATAATATTAGCTTTCAGCCATGCAAATATATTAGCTATCATCAGACTCAGCCTCACTGAGGTCTTTGGGGACCAGGACCACGCAGCATAGCAAGTGGTCGGCGCACTGCAGTGCAGGAGAAACTGTGCCCCAGAATAGACGTGTGAGCAAACACAAAGGCAGACAAAAATAACTGTTGTCTTAAAAGAATGCAATGTTTGCATACGAGACATTCTGACAGAAGAGTTTTGTTGGAAGGTTACTAATTACTTAGATCAGATTAAGACTGAGGCATCTCACTGACAACTGAGACAGCTTCTGTGCTGGATGTGGCACAGAGGGACTCCTCGCATGCAATGCCATTCTCCATCCCAAGAGGTTTTCATCTGAATATGCTTATCCATGGTATATTTAATGTCTGTATTGAGACATCAAACTTTGTCTCCAAGTAACTGAAATTCTGCCCATAACCCAAATAATTAACCTTCATTTGTGGCAGTTAATACTGATTTTAGAACCGAGATGCCCATCAACAGCAGGAGCAAACTCCATGTGGATGGCAGACAGGCAATGCCCAGACACTGCTGTCTTGCCCGACAGGACTTTGTTAGCGTAAGACTGAAATGACTGACAAGCGCTAAGTGTCTTGAAACCCTCCAAAGATAATATGCTACACAAGTGGAAAGCAAAGATGATTACAAAGAAAAAGCAGTAGTATTCTTTATACAAAATCCTTCACTAACAAAATTCTTGTTGCTCTTCCAGGAAAATCTCAAAGATTCCAAATGATGTATTTCAACAAGGTCTTGTACAAAAAACTACTAAGAGTGGGTTTAGTCCCAACAATGAAAACGTCAGTGTTAAATTTATGCTGGCTGCTTATTTTCTCTCCTCTTGGTTTATATTTCCAAAGCAGCAGACAAGGAGAGGCCCTAAAGCTCAGAGACTTGAAGGATTTGACCCAAACAAAAGAATTAAAAGCTGCTGTCATGTACCATTTAAACACCATCATATTATAAGTGCTACTTATAGGTAATTAATTTTGGGCCTCTCCAATACGTGTCTGCTATTTCTGCTGTTGGAATAATTCTCCTTCTCCATGCTTAGGGGTCTATTGCAGAGGCATCACGATACGGGAACAAGAGCTCTGCACCGCCCTTCCTTCCCCCCGTCACCACCCCAGCCAAAGCCGCAGAGGCCAGCCCAGAATGCTCCTGGCATGGGCGTCTCGTGGGCTCCACAAAGCATCTTGAAGTCCAAACACCGAGTGCTGCCAACAAGCACCACCAATGTGGTGCTTCAGCAATACAGACAGCAGAACAGGATGATTCTCTAGATTATTTTAGTGTTGTAAGAAAACAATAAAGTAGAATTTCAGAAGAAAATTGTTTATAAGTTAAGAATTGTATGTATACAGATATATATATACACATAGAATCATAGAAGAGTTTGGGCTGGAAGGACCTTCAAAACTCATCTAGTTCAACCCCCCTGCAATGAGCAGGGACATCTTCAACTAGATCAGGTTGCTCAGAGCCCCGTCCAGCCTGGCCTGGCATGTCTCCAGGGATGGGGCATCTACCAGCTCTCTGGGTGACCTGTGCCAGTGTTTCACCACCGTCATTGTAAAACTTTCTTCCTCATGTATATACAAACACACATGGCGTAGAAAAGATAATGGGCAGCAGCTGCAGTCCCCTGTCCTCTCCTTGACAGCCTTCCTGTTCTCCCCAGTTTATGCTGCTGTACCCAGTGGGCTGCAAACTGCTCCTGGGGGCTCTGTCCTCTGCAGTGCAAGGCACCTACTGCTGCCTCCCCCTCCATGGTGGGACATGCCACTCCCCAGGGCTGTTTCCCTCTTGTACCAAATGATTATTTCTATTCTGTTCCTTTTCCTGAGAGGGAGGAGGAAGCACCAGTGGTGAAGGGAGGGAAAGGAAGGAAGGAAGGGGCACTGCTTGCACCCGGCCTTCTCCTACCCTGCTGATGGAAAAGTCAAATGCATGGGCATAACAGCAATAAGAAGTATATAGTATATAGCATAGTGATATATAGTATCAGAGACCAAAATAATGTGATAGCATAAGGACACACATTTGGGCCTGCATTTTATGTCATTCCTAGTTTATGAACACTGGTGCCCTATGGGCTGCTCGGTAGCTGGAAATAGTTACAGGGCTGCAGTACCCTCATTATACCTTCATTAGACCATCTTGACCATGGACTGCATGAAGGACTGGAGTAAAGAAAGTTTGTAAATCCCCTTTATGCTTCAATAGCAGTGTAGCAAGTCCACAAGGCACCTAAAAATAAGGTTCACTGCATCTTGGCTGATGAACAGACATTTAAACAACAGTTGCAGATCCTTGGTACCTCTTGTGCTTGTGACAGGCCTCAATAAAGAGAGAGAAGCTGGAACATTCAGCATTAAGCCAAGCCTCCCCTGTGAGCAAAAGGAATTACTCCATTTAATGATAGCAGTAAAAATCTCTTATCTGTGCAGATGAGTCAACAGAGGGAGACACAATGATGAAAAAAGCCTGCCCCATTTGTGGTATTAGTGCCTCTCCATCCCATACTAAATACTTACATAGGGAATAAGCCCCAGGAGAAATCTTGTAGTTAACAAAAATAATTCATTACAGTAAGGAAAAAAGGTTTTTTCTTCAGAAGAAGTGACTCTGAAAGTAAACGTCATGACTTTTCTTTTTTTGAAAAATAATTCAGAAAATTTCTCTGATTTTCTAAAGATTATATTAACTGTGGAATTTCTATCTAATTGTGGTTATAAATCTTGAAGGAACATGTGTCTGCCCTGTGAATTAATAGTTCATTTCCTTTATTTTTTAATAACTCACTTGTATACACCAAACTTAGTTTCTGGCCCTTAAAGAGGCACATTAAGATTAGAATGAGAGTTCCTCTTTCTAGGACAATATTGTGCCAATATTGAATTAGTGTTATAGTTTTTATTTGGATTGGCTGCAGTTACGCTGTGCAGAGCATCAAACGGACCTCTTGCTCAGCTTTTGACCCAGAAGTATCTTCATTAATAATCCTGCTCTGAGTTGGTGCGATATTACCTACTACAGAGCAAGCAGTACAAAATGCAACAGACTAATCCCCTGAGAATCCCGCAAGCTGAATGAAATCTCAGAATTAGCCAATTAAACAGAAGTTCTTCAGCTGGGGGTTGGGAGCCCTGTATGCATTGATGTGGAAGGAGAGGATGAGTCTGCTGAGGTGGGACCATCCTGTGGATCTCCTGATTCTCCAGGAGCAACACATCTTATTAAGCAGCGCTTGAACTGGGAGCAAGGGAGCATGAAGTGGCAGTAAATGTGGAAAGTACTATGGTGATTAAAAAAAAGAAAGAAGAAAAAATGTTTTTTTCCTGACACTTGGATTCAACAAGGTACTTGAGCTTACAACTTGTCCCATTACAACCAGTGCATGAAATCCCCACTGAAGTAATTAGCTTATTGATTTCGACAGAAGGAAGACTCTATCCATTGCATCTACTCACAGCCTTGAAGTTACAAATGCATTTAACTCCTTTGCTGAACTGATGCCTAGCAGCCTATCTGAATTCTCTCAAAAGCAGTGGAAGTACAGATCAGATGACTGAACAGAATTACACATTCATAGAGAGACATTTCCTCCATTTGAAAAAGCAAAAGATGAGGTGGTATAAAATAACAGACAGAAGGTAAAATTCTTATGAAGAAAGGACAGTCCTCTCATGATCAACATAATCCCCAGGCTCAGTCTTACATCAGTCTTACTAAGTGTTAAGAAAACATTTACCGTTTACATGACTGAACCTTACATGAAAATCCTACAGGCTTCCAAAACAGACCATTGCAAGTGATAAACACAAAATTCTCTCTACTTTTCACTGAAAACTCTTTTCAAAATAAACGGTGCAGTATAAGGAACCCAATTTCACTGAAATCCTTATGAATGTATTTTTTTCCCCCCCTTAGTGAGTTTTCTGTGAGCCAGAGGGAGTATTTCAGTGATTTATACTTTAATGCTTCCATTTTCAGGCCAAATTCTAACAATCTTCCAAATGATGAAAAACAGATGATCCACAGGGACGTCAACAACTCAAGGTTTAGCACAAAATTGTGCTATCCTTTCTATTTATGAACAACTGAACCTGCATGTTTACAAAGACTTCCAGTTTTCACTAAAAAAAGTGTTCTAGTTCTTATGGCTAACTTTTAAATTAAAGAACCCAAAATTTCCAAAAACAATCAAACGAACAAAAGAATCTTGTCCCATTAGTCCCAAACATTCCAGAACAGTCAGCCAGACACCCCTCCCAAAAAAAAAAAGGTGGGAGACTTCAAGTGGGAACTATCTTTTGAGAGCCTGTGTTTGGCAAGCAAAACAGTTGCTGCCCATTTTGAGCTGCTTGTCACAATGCAGGGTCACAAATTAAAAGGAAAGGACTAAAGAAGAGGCTCCCTGTGTTTTAATTCTGGCACTGACAAGGGTTTCCTCTGCAGCCATCATCAGGAGCAGATACTGCTCTGGTTGTAAATCTGATCACACATTCTCTGCTGAAGGATATGAACTGGGACGATAGGCATGCAACAAAAAAACCTCTGGAAGTTCAAACACTTTGCAAAGGTCACATTTTGAATACCAGCTCTCTCTCACAATAAAAAGGTGGTCCTGGATGCTCCTCTAAGCTGTGGTTAATCAATCCCCTGCACAGAGAGAGCAGGATGCCTCCCTTGTGGAGGTGTTCCCAGGCACGAATAGCGTGGTTCCATAGGTACTCCAGATGTTGAAGACCAAGGATTAAAAGGCTGAACTACTATTCACCTCTTAGAATGAAAGGTTTTGGTCTAATTATCAGAGCCTTGCCCTTACTGATGACATGTTTATAGCCAGCCCCCAGCACAAGCATCCTCAGGGTCTGCTCCACATGCTCATTCAGGAAGACTCTCCTGATCGGAAGCCACTACTCAAACCAAATGGAAAAAATACTTATTGAACCAGGCCTTCGGCGTACCTCTGGCATCCTATCAGAAGTCACAGAGCCAGAGACAAGAAATGGCAACTGCCAGGTAAATTGCCATTTTACATTTTGTCCCAAAGCTCTTCAATCTTTGGAAATTTTTAACATTACATTGATGAAGAGGAACACAATTTTATTTTAAGCAGAGTACCATACAACTGTAGTGCAGACACAGAACCATCCCCAACCCATATGCTGCTTCACATATTTACTGTGGGATGCCTGAAAGTGTCTAATTTTAATTATTTGGAATCTTCAGCAAATGCCAGGCTTCCTGTGGTGTTTTTTGTTGTTTTTTTGTTTTTTTGTTTTTTTTCCTGCATTCACTATAAACTCCAGAGGCTACGCCTCTATATTCCTAACTCTTAAAATGTTCATTCTGTCCTTTGGTGCACTCCTCCTCCATCCCATATTGTCATATCAAGTAAATCAACATAAGGGACATTCTTGATTTCATTAACAAAACCAGCATTCTCTGAGGTCAGCTGCTTTTCTCAAAAGTGTTACTGGATATAAAGTACTTCACGTCAAATGCCACACTTAGATACAACACACACAGCTTTTTCTACAGTTTTGCAGGCCGAGGCACGCACACAATTTTTATGCGAAATGTATTCTCTGCCTCTTTCCTCCCATTCTGCCTGCCTTCCTTCCTTCCTGGACACATTGTGCAACCTCTAGACTTAGAACAAAACAAAACAAAACAAAAAACACCCAAAAAGCTCACCCCTTCCAACATACATGTTCATGTAAATAACACCTGATATTTCAGCAGTCACTGAACAGGCTGTTGTTTCTTCATTATCTCCGATAATATTTTTTTTTCCACCTACTTTCTTGCACATCACCATCCACTACCTGTAATGAGATCACAGTTCTCTTGAGTTTTTATTTCCTTTTTCCTCCAGTCATGTTTGAAGCCCTTGGAATCACGTGATTTGTTTTGTTTTTCTAAATAAAAGTTGCCTTACAGTACCTCATTCTGAACACATTTACCAAGAAACTTTGCAACATAATGTAGCATCACTGTATTTTAGCTTTCTTCTTCTGTTTAAGCCAATATTGCAGTTTACTACCCTTAGAGACTTACCCAGGAATATATGGACAAATCACCAAGGCTGAATTTTTTATCAATGAATTTTCTTAAATACTGTGGGCCGAATCTGTGTAAGTCCCTTAATTTTGACTGAATAGTCAACTGGTCTGGCAGTATCCATCTGAAAGAATAGCTAGACTATTTGTCCTCTTTGCTTCATTATTTACCTGGATTCTGGGATTATTCCACAACAACTCAGAGCTGCTTGTCATGAAGTGCTGTTAAAGAGCAAAGGCAGCATCCAGAACCAGCCCTAATGACTGACATCTCTGCCCAGGCAGCTCCCCACAGCTCAAAAATCACCTGTAGGTAATTATAATCACAATGTAGAACGTGGTAAAGAAGACTAAACTGCAAATCAGCCCTCAGAAAATCCAACAGCCACCAGGATAAGCCTGAGGTCCAGACAATTTGGGACCTCTCAGAAGCAAATACAAAGAACACTGTCAGAAACACACATAGAAACTTGGGTTCTGCAGAAGAAACCCCTTTCACACCAACTCCCACCTCTGAGGAGCTCTGGAGGCTGGAGCTGAAGGCAATAAACTGATGTCTCCAGTTCCTTGGAGTGACAGACAGCAAAATGCTGTGGGTTGGTTAGTTGGGGAGATGCTGTTATTGTGGGCAAACCTGGAGCATCTCTCGCAGTCCTCAGTCCCTAGCCTGGCAGCAAGCTGCAGAAACAGATGCAGCACAGGGAAACTGATAAAAGGTCAGTTGCAAATGATTCACAGTATCACAGTATCACAGTATGTTTGGGATTGGAAGGGACCTCAAAAGATCATCTAGTCAAATCCCCCTGCTGGAGCAGGAACGCCTAGGTGAGGTCGCACAGGAATGTGTCCAGGCGGGCTTTGAATGTCTCCAGGGAAGGAGACTCCACAACCTCCCTGGGTAGCCTGTTCCAGTGCTCTGTCACCCTCAATGTGAAGAAGTTTTTTCTCAAATTTAAGTGGAACCTCTTGTGTTCCAGGTTGATCCCATTGCCCCTTGTCCTATCATTGTTTGCCACTGAGAAGAGCCTGGCTCCATCCTCGTGGCACTCACCCTTTATATATTTATAAACATTAATAAGGTCACCCCTCAGTCTCCTCTTCTCCAAACTAAAGAGCCCCAGCTCCCTCAGCCTCCACTCCCTTAATCATCTTTGTTGCCCTACGCTGGACCCTCTCCAGCAGTTCCCTGTCCTTCTTGAACGGAGGGGCCCAGAATTGGACACAATATTCCAGATGGGGTCTCACCAGGGCGGAGTAGAGGGGAAGGAGGACCTCTCTCAATCTACTGACCACCCCCCTTGTAATACACCCAAGGATGCCATTGGCCTTCCTGGCCACAAGGGCACAGTGCTGGCTCATGGTCATCCTGCTGTCCACCAGGACCCCCAGGTCCCTTTCCCCTACACTGCTCTCTAATAGGTCATGCCCCAACCTATACTGGAACTTGGGATTGTTCCTGCCCAGATGCAGGACTCTACACTTTCCCTTGTTAAATTCCATCAGGTTATCCCCTGCCCAACTCTCCAGCCTGTCCAGGTCAACAGCTTAGAAACTAGATTCTGAGTTTCTTGATGCAAAGGGCTGGGATGATGCTGAAGGCTGGGAAGTGTGCCTCCAGGCTTCCTTCTGGTGAGGAGTGAGAAGGTAGGCAGGAGAAAAAGCCTGAGCACTCAAGCATCCCTGCACCTTTTCCTTCATCCCACAGACACAGCTCCATTATGTTGCACAAGTCCAAATATAAATCTGTAATTTGTCCGAGAAAAAAAAAAAAATTTTTAGAAGCGCTACTAAGCACTAGATGCTGAGCAAATAAACAGGAGGAAATGCATATGCATCAGCGGAAATAATGACAGGCTGTAGCTATTGAAAACTAGTGGGAAGGGAAATATAGCTGGAACATTAATGCTGTAACAACTTGCTCTGAAAGGGCATCATGAAGTGGGGGAGGAGGAGGAAGGATGTATTACTTTACATTAGAGATGCTTATGGGATTACAGACGACTCAGCCACAGACCTCAAATGCTTACAGATTATACCTGTAGTCCAACTAAAGATGAAGTCTCTGGAACATCTCTTACAGGCCCTGAAATCCTAACACTAGCGTGAGCCAATAACTCTGCATCTGTTCTTCATGTGTGGAAAGAAAAACAGGCTAATCACAGATGCACACAGCCTGGAGGATGTTTGCTGAAAACATCATCTGACTAAAGAAAAAAAATTCCCTGGTCTCCTAAAACGATGACAATTTCTTAAAACAGAAAATTCTAAAACCCTACATAGAATATCTCAACGTAGAATCTCATTTTAATGAGTGAAGAGACTTAATTAATCACCTAAAGGCTACAAGCAACTCGAGTATCAATGATCATGACCTAATCACACTGACTTTGTTTTACAATCAGTATATCCATTATTGCCTGGTATGTATAGTCTGTTTGCACTATTGCTGGCATGTGGGCCTAGAAAGAGAAGAGGCACAAAAAAAAAACCCAACAGATAATTGTTTAAAAAGAACCTGGTGCATGCCAAAAAACTCCTCCAAAACTGCAAGAGTTATGCTTGTTAAAAAAAAAAAAACACAACATCCCAGAGAAGATAAAGAGCAGACACTTCAGAAAGACATGCAGATTTACAAAGAATGGAGAGAGCCGAGAAATTAGTGTAAACAAATGAACACGCAACCTCTAAAGAAGCAGAGGAGCCAATACAACCCTGAGGACTACTAAGGGTGCTGGAAACAGTAAAAAGACACTCTGAAAGCACCCACGCAGATCAAGGCCATTGTTTGGTGCAGACAGTAGGGTTGAAAACGATGACATGCGAAAAGAAAGATATTTAAAGAACAGCACTACATGGAATTATCAGGACACTGTTCGTTTGATTAAACATAGTTCTTTAAAAGATTTCAATGTGCAGTTGTTAACAGAAAGACATAAGCAGATAGGTTGCTAGCGGCCATTTCCAAATTCCAGGCATCTTGTCTTCTAATACAATTTCATCCATTTGACGTTTGGGGGTGACGCAACATGAAACTTCTGCAGGAAAACCTTGCAGATAAAAAAAAAAAAAATGGCTAGTATATTATCAAATAATGAAAAGGGAAGGTTATTCTTATGGAGCATCGTCAAAGTCACAATAACATCTTTTGCAAAGCAACTAAATGCAAGGTAGTAACCCTAGCAAAGAACAGTTTTCAAGCTTAAAGCAGTAGACATGCTTTGAAGACCGTGACTTAAGGACTCAGAGCTGGAACAAATTGCTAAGTTCATTTCTGTCTTCTGTGATGATCACAGATAGCTGCTTCAAAACAGGTTCTCAAAGAAAAGTACAGGAAAAAATTCTCCTAGCAAGTCTTCTGTCAAAACCCTGTGCTCAGCCCTGCTAGCCACACTTCAAGAATGAAGGGAAAATACTAGAGGAAGCTCAAAGGATGGCCAAAGAATTGACCCCTGGGCAGGGCAAAGCAAAACAAAGCAAATCTTACATGTGAGGCTGACAGAGTTCACCCAGCCCAGCGATAAGGTTGAGAGCTGTCATGATGACTATTTAGGGCCACATTGCAAACTCACAGATAAGTTAAGAGCTAGCTGTAGGAATTTCAACCTTGACTTCCCAGCAAAATTTCCCAGCAGTGTTAGTAAATGAACTATAGAACAGTTTACCAGGACAGATGGTCAACTCATTAATGTCTGAAATTTTAAAATGAGATGATACGTTTAAAGAAGACACACCTCAAACAATTTTTAAGAAAAAAAAAATATATATATATATATATATATATTTCAATCATGCAAAATGTCAGGTCAGAGGAGTATAATGACTCTGACTGGTCTTCGAGTCTATGAATTGAAGTACTTAACCATAAAAAATTAGAAGAATCAAATGTTTCTTTTGAGACATGTTGAGGCAGACGGCACTTTTAAGATCCTCTCCAGTATTCAAAACCATCCAGACACAGATAAACCTTTCCCATGTGTCAGAGCCATTCACACTCAGCTCTAATTCAATAGCTGTTTACATTTGTTAAATAAACATACAAAAAAGACTAGGTATCAACTTGGCCCTGAAGGCACAGTTTGAACATTTCAGCAGTCACTCTAAAGAATCCCCTGGCCAAACCTTTCCAAAGTAGAGCTCTGGCATTAGTCTAGATAAATGCCAGTGATATTCACATGGAAGTGGGACATGAAATCCACTTGCTTTGTTGCTCTATGGGAAGCTTCCTTCTTATAATGTGATATGCCACGCTATTGTGTCCATCATTCCTAAGCACATGTGAGATGGAATAACATATTCAAAACCAGTACCACCTTCCACACATGTAAATGGGTAAGCAATTTTTCAATGAGAAAAGACAAAAAAAAAAAATCACTTGTCCTTCTGCAACAGTAATCAATCTTAAGTACATGCTTTTTTATTTCCAGAGGAATGAAGGATTCTGGTGCTCTATCATAGTTTTATTTACTTTAGCCCAGGAAGTGTCTGATCAGTTCTGTATTAAAATACCATTACTCTGCCTACTCCTTCAAAGTGCTATAAAATGTGCTGAAGGGAACACTGCCGTGCTCCTCAGGTACGATGGCTCAAATAAAACCTGCAAGAGAGGAGTCTTTTTAGAAAAAGCAATTACCACCTTCCCACTCGCTCATCCCCAAACATCGCACAGTCCATATGACGCACCTCTTTCTCCTTTTCTGGTTTTAGTCAAGAATAAAAACCAAAAATACATGACAGACTGCACACTAAAGGTTATGGAAATTACTGGTGGGGTTGATGAAACAGATGGTAAGATGACCTATCTTGAAGAACAACATTTCATGTTGCACATGAACGTAATACGTAAGGTTGTCACTTAAATTAAGCCCAGAGCCTGGAGTCAGGTCCACTAGCACACAGACTTCCCTTCTTTGTCACCAAGGTGGAGGTAACAGCTGCAGTGAAGCCTATGCTTTTAATCAACAGTTTACATTTTTCTCTGGATGGGAAACATTCACATCTACCCCGTTTCACCTGCTGTGTTTTTTTAAGCGCTGTGAAACATGCTTTTCATACCGCAACATTAAAAGGTCAGGTTACCCTCACCTAGAAACTATTCAATCCACTAAAAGCCAAAAAACACCATCTGACAAAAACAAGCCAGTCAGTAAAAAGGAAAATAAGATTACTCTCAAGGCAAAAAGAATCTCAAATCCAAGTCATTTGTATAGTTGTTTGATTCAGGTATTTTAACAAAGCATTTCAACCAAACCCACAAAACTCACAGTCCTTTTCATCTGAAGAGCTTGAAACAAAGTTCTCACCACCTCTAAAGCTTATGTCCACAAATTATATTATTGTACACAAACTAAGGACATAACCCTCAATTTTAGAAAGCTCTCTGGTATGCTTCAAAAATACATGCAACACGAGACTTCAGAGCAATACCGATGTTTGTTAACAGCAAGGAAAAAAACAAACCAAAACAAAACCAAAAAACCATAAACTCTGCCAGTGTTTGTTGCCAAAACACAGCTTCCTGAAACCTGATTTTACATCAAGTCCATGAACACAGCAAGTCATTTTTTTTCTGAAGTGCAAATATACTTACGAAAGGACATTCCCAATGTAGGCATAATATGAGCAGCAGTAGGGAGCAGTCCCATCACAGCAGTAAGCTTTGCAGTCATTATCACACTGAGCCAGACAATCTTCTGCTGAATAAAAATAACACGCATGCGGTCAAATGGCAGCAACAACAAAATGCTGTACAGCACAGCTTTAAAGAAAATGCAATCTAACAGTTTTATACAATCACAGGACTTCACTCAAGGCATGACCTGATCCTGTAATCCAAATGGCAGCCCATTCCCACTCATTCTGCATTTCAGGAGGAAGTTCAGAGTTAGGTGCTCTGTGTATGGGTATTTTGTAGCTGCCAAGATCAGTTCCTTCTCATATTTAACCACTTAAAATGAAAAAAAAGGACGTTTTGAAACATCAAGATGCCACAGATCACCTTTCTTCCATTTCCGCAAGGAGTCCAGAGAGAAACCTGAGGCCGGGCTGCCTGTCTTGCAGAGCTGCAGGAGAGGACAAGGAAGCTTCCAGAGAACTGGCTTCGACCCCCAGTCCCTGCCCAGCCCCAGGACCCGCTGTAAATTGGAGTTGCGTGGAGCTCCCTCATCCCCTTGCCCTGCTCCAGCTCCAGGGCCATGGTCAGTGCGGCACGGGAGCCAGACGTGCCCTTTCTGCCCCACCGCCAGGCCACAGACTGTCCTGCCCAGCCAGGGACCCAAACGTTTCCAGCGTCGATGCTCTGCCAGACTGAGGAACAATGTAAATTGTGAAACAACAGTGACAGAGCTCTTTACAAGTAAGAAACATGGAAGAACACCCACTCTTTTATTGCTGTGAGAAGCTACTGTAAAAGCTGTTGACCTCTTGTCTCTAGGTACTGCCAATGCGCTGTAAGAGTGTCCTCATGAGTCCCACACTTCCCAGATTTCATCCCAGTCTCTCCTTCCCCACTGCCAGGACCTCAGGTGCAGCCTGGATGGACCCAAATGGACTCCCTGTCCCACACACCATCACCCTTGGTCACCTCTTTGGTCACACAAACGCATGCTGCCTCAGTGAAGACTTCAAAGTGAAGATGATGAACTATGCTCCTGCATTCCCAGTATGCTGTGGCTCCTGTTCTCCAGGCAGCAGGTCGTGCTAAGGGGTTGCCACTCCCGCATTCCCATGACTGCCTCAAATCTGTGTTGGCCCAACTTTTGGTGTGTCAGGATTTGGGCAACCCCACCTCATTGCAGTTGCTGCCACAGTTCCATTACCTCCCCGCCTCTGGCTGCAAATTCCCACCTAGCACCCAGGCTCCTTTGCACATTGACTGCGTAGTGAACGGCTTTCGCTGCTGATCCATCCCAAAACCTTAATCTTGCTAGTTAGATTTTAGTAGGTCAGCTCTCTGAACCCGCTTATTCTTGATCTTGGCTTGAAAACAAGCACCGAGAGTGAGGACAGGTCTGTGTATTTACCTCTGTATTAAAGAAACTCACAGGCACAAAAAAGTGGAACAACTGACCCATTGGTCTGAAGACCCCAGCAAATGAATCAGGGCAGGTGGAAGGACGGCAATCTCCAGAAGGAGAGGAGAGGCCAGTGCCTGGCATGGGCCCCACTGTGAAGGAGCAGCAATTGAGGGTGACTGCACACAGGACTCCTGATGCTGAAGCTTTCGCACTGTTACCCATGCAGGACTCCCCAACTCAGCAGCTTCAGGGTTTTGCACCATTACCCACTATTTGGCACCAGCGCGGGTGGCTCTGGCTGCGTCCCTAACGCGCCTGGCGGCCACAGCTACCCAACCAGAAGCCACAGTCCCCCTTGGCTGCCACTCCTGCTCTCCCACCAAGTCCGGTGGTACCGGGGGTGCCCTCGTCCTGCCCTCACGGCACCTCTGTCGAAGGGCTCGGATGTGACTGCCTTGCAGCCCGAGAGGGACCCGCACACAGTACGTCCTGCCCGAGGGGACGTCTGCTGGGACTACCCGGCCCCTTCTTCCAGGTCCGGCTGCCAGCTCAGTCACCGACAACAAGCAAAGACCCCGCGACTGCCTCAAACCGCCGCGGCCCCACTGTCCACGGCGGCTGCCGGCAGGGGACAGTACGGGGGCCACCGCCGGGCCCCGGCTCTCACCGCCCTCACCACCCTCCCAGCCCCGCGGCTTCGCGGCTGCCGCCCCCCAACACGCACCCGCCCGGCCCCGCTGACCTGCCAGGAGGAGGAGGAGGAAGAATGGGGGACGTAGGGCCCTCACGGCAGGACGCCCCTCGGCCCAGCCGCGCCGCCCCGCTGCCTCCATGCCGGCGGCGGGCGCGGAGCCGCCGACCGCCCCGTCGCGGCGCGGAGGCGGGCCGAGATGGGGAGGATGGCGGTGGCGGGCGGCGCCGTCGGAGCCGTGCCGGGCCCGCTGCCCCCCGCCGCGCCGGGGCCGCCCCCGGGCTGTCCCGGTGGCGCCGTGGGTGGCGACGGCGGGGCCGCCCCGTCGCAACGCGGCCCCTCCAGCTTCCCCGCCTCCCGCCGCCTTTGTCCGCCTGGGTCCCGCTCGGACGGGCCCGGGCCCGCGGGGATGGGGGGAGAGTCCCGAATGGGCGTGAAAGGTTGCGTCCGCCCTCCTCCCGCTGCCCCGGTCACATGCTGTAGTCGAAGGGGTTTCAACTGGGATTAAAATTTGTGAACTGGGATTAAATCTTGATTTATTTGTAAGCGCAAGAGCAGAACCCGCGTGTGGGACGGGGTGCGCTCTGGTGAAGGCGGGATGCCAGGCGTGCTGATGGCTGGAACGACGGCAAAACCGGAGTTCTCTCTGTTGGGCTGCCGGTGCCTGCCGCGTTGTGCCAGCACCGGCTCCGCATCCTGCTGCCGCGGGCAGCCACAGCGTGACCCTGCTGCTGACCAAAAACCCCGAAAGCACTTGGCCATGCTGTTCAGTGTTAAAAATTTTCCATGAGCAGGCCAGAACCATTCTCTGAAGTATTTAGTCAAGAGTCATTTTTCGGTAACTGTTTAAATGCTGCTGTGTGCGAGAATTCCCACAGACAGGGCCCAGAGGCCAAAATATTCACCCGTGGTCTCAGGAAACAAAAGGGTTAGCTCTGGCTTTGCATGAAGAGCTGCAAGCCGAGGAATTCCCTGTGAAAGGTTGAAGTAAGCACATAAAAATGAGGAACATCCACAGGTGTTTTTGCTCATAAAGGGTTTCCTGCTGCTGGCAGCTTAGAGGGGAAGGCTGACATAGGAACATATAATGAAATTTTTTAAAGGATTTAGCTATTCTGCACTGACGACAACAAACCCTCAAACCACCAAGCCAAATCACTTGAAAGCTGATTGTTTGATTTATCAACACACAGCTGATTGTTTTTTGTAAATATGCATCAGAATCTGACCATTGACAAAGAAAAAACAACTTTTTATGTTTTTAACTACCCTGCAGTGTGTATTCCTTAGTTTATGCAACAGCCTGAATTAAAGGTATAAAAGGAAATTTCAGTTACTTGTCAGTTGCTGAGAGTAAAGCTTGGACCAGGTCAGTAACTTAATTTCAAAGGAACTGCATCTGGTCCCTGTGTCTTCATCTTGTCGCAGGCCATGGTTTATCACTGTGAACAAATCCCTTAAAAAATAATATTGTTTTGCCAATAGATAGAATTGATAGTAAAGGAAAATAATTTACCAGATAAAGGAGACTCAGATCTGGTAGACAGCTCCCAGAAACTCTGACATCTCCAGGCTTTTAATTTTAATTAATCATTTTCAATCACTTTACCAGCCTGTCTTACAAAAGCTTTTTGTTGGTATTTCTTTTCTGTTCTTCCATTTTTGTTGTTGATTCCTTCACTTGCAGTCCCCTCCCCTTCATAGCTCTCTTGGCAAGGCATATTTCAGTATTTCCCAGAAATTTCAAGTAAAATTGCCCAGTAGTTGTAATCCAGCATAGCACGTTTGCCCTCAGTACTGATTGGCACACAACAACCTTATGGACCTTCTGTACCTGTTAGTTTTTTTCTGTCAGCAGGAGACAAGTCCTTTGAACCTCTCTAACACTCCCCAGCCCTAATTACTTCCCAAGTACTGTCCTTTGGACAAACGATTGAAAGGTCCATCTGAGAAAGAGAAACGTCTCTGTCGTCTTTCCTCTGCTCCCAGCATCATGGAGGGCATGTGTAGAGGGCTGAGAAGAGTGAGAACGATGTCAGGGTGGTGGTGTCTGTTTGTGCTGGGGTGGGGTATGGACCTTGTGGAACCAAAGCTATTTCTTGTTCTCAGAATGAGATTTTGAAGGAAGGCTACTTCATAGCAAAGAACAACAAAAGATCAGAGCTGGGGTCCTGGCCACAATGATGCTCCTTAGAAAACTCCGTATCAGCACGGCTTGATGGAAAAATTGTATCTTATCAGAAATGTTTTATGAAAGATATTTTTGAAAAGCATGCAGGATTGATAAAATTAAGTGTACAAGCCCTGAAGTGCTAATCTTCAGTCACAGTTCAAGGAGAAAATCCCTTTCCCAGTGCATTAGTGTTTTGAAACTTACTATAATCAGGCATCTCTGTCTCCAGAAGTTTAATTAGCCATTTAGAAACAGTAATTATCACACATAGAGCACTAGAGGAGACTTAATAGAGAAAAAGACACATGCTTAGGGCAAGTATTTAAATTTCTTTACCTCTAGATTACCTCCAGAAAAATCACTTCAAAACAGTTAACGGGATCTCTTTTGTACATGCTAAAGGTGTCTGTTGTTGAACTCAGGCTGCTAACTGGCTCAAGATGAGGAATGATACACTTTCTACATGTTTTCTGGCATGTAACCAGCCAACGAACTTCAGACCATCTCCAAAAGGGCCTGGACATCATTCGCGGCAGCACAGGAGCAGCTGAGTGGGGCAAACCCCTGGTTCTGGAAAGAGGGGAGGCTTGGGAGGATGTCTGTTCAGCTCTGCCCCATGTTGTTCTGTAATGGCATTGAGGAGTAGTCTCATCTTTTGAGCAATAGCCACCTCTGAGCACCACCTTCTCCTCCTGGCTCTCCAAGATTTGGGTGTGTGATTCTCAGGCAGGAGCAGTGGCTGTATCTGCTCTGGTACCTGGGAGAAGTGTGAACCTCACCCTTATTTTCCTGTAGGTTCCTTGTGTCGATGTCCAGTGGTAGAGAGTGAACTACATATGCTGTACTTCAGATGGCAAATATAATTTCGTTATACTTTTCATTTAGTATCTCGTCTTTTCCTTCACCATGAAAGAACACGCAGAATTAGCTGACAGGGGGTATACTCTGACCTCTGCTGAGGTTAATGAAAGGCTTCCCAACAACTCCACTGTTACCTGGACCGTGCTTTTAATTTTTTATTCCCTCCAATCTCCCTTTACTTATCGCTGGTCAAAAAGGCTTAATCTTTTAAACGGATTTCTTTTTGGACTTCTAATCAGTTTCATTGCCACTTTGGGCTGCTCTTTCTGCTAAATCTTTTTCTGAGGATGGCCTGAATACTAAGTGCAATATTTAAAATGGATTTCCAGTATCAGACTCTGTTCTCCTTTGACAGAGTGCCACAGCTTTTCCTGACCACTCCATGAGCACACATTAGGGCTGTTGTATTACTGGCATAATAGTTACACGTACACTATTAATGACTATAACACACACCCAAAAAAAAAAAAAACAAACAAAAACCAAAACACGTTTGCTTTCTTTTTCCAAAATGTTGTCTATGATTACATTGCTACTTATCTCCACACAAGCCACTTGATTATCTCCTTTGGGTTTTCTCATTTCTGCCACTGTCTTTGACACTGGAGAATTTATCACAGAGATGGTAGGAGGCTACGAGACAGTCTTGTTCTTCTCTGCACAGACCGTCAGTCTCTGTCACATGAGGAATGTACTGAGCACTCCTGCCTGTTGCCGTATAAAGCTCACAAAAAGCATACTGCAGGAATGCCGTTATTCCTAGGCAGCAAACAACATATCTTACAGCCCCCGCAGTTATATCTGCTATCTCAAGATAGATGTCATCTCTGCAGTATAGCTGTTACATTCTACAGAATAGAATACTACTGCAGGTAGAAATACGTTACTTTTATAAACTTGTGTGAAAGCTACTCAAATCTTTACCTACATTTTGCCTACAGAAAAGCTCAAGGCAGCAGACAAGAAGGTAGGTGGATGTTTTTTAGTTATTTGCAAGTCAGAAATTTTCCTGTTCATAACCATCTTCATGCATTTGCCAACATGAAGGGAAATAGTGGAACACTTTAAGCATTATTTCTGCTAAGATCAGGGAGTGTCTAAAAAATGCGGTATCCTTTCTGGTAGAGCACCAGACAGTGATTTATAAACCTATTCTGACAGTAGGCTTCTGCTGAAAGGCTGAATTTCATTCAGACTTGATAAACACGATTTAAAAATACATGCACTTGTGTGCTTTATTAGTTTCCTCAATTAAACATTTATTTAATAAACTGATCAGTAGTGCTTGGTGAAGCCTAGCAAATGGAAACACTACCTGCAGAAAATTCACTAACCACAGCAGTCTTGCGTTTAGGCGTTAGCGCTGATGTTTTTTCTCTTCCAGACTCCGTCCCAAACAATCATTTTAATTTTGTAATTCAATATGAGAATTCAGAATCTGAATGATTAAATAGTCTTTCTTAAATATCTGTGTTCCTCAAAATCAGAAATAGAAGAACTTAATCTAAACTAGACTATCAAACTAAGGGGTACTGAGAGCTATTGTATCATCTGACTAATAAACATTGTTTGGTTGGGTTTTTTTTTAACTTTTAAATTTCAGGGGGGTTATTCTGAAAATTTTATCCTGCACATGGTTTTAGGGGACAACAGTAAGGTTTTGTGAACAACATCCGTTTGTAGAATGACAGTCAGTGAGGAAGGTATGTAATGGGGTGAGCAACAAGCTGGAGATGACCAAGTGAAAATGTGGTCTCAATGTCCTGGCCACTGTTATTTTTCACATTCCTTCTACAGAGCACTTTAAATGATCAGTCAGATCTTCAATTATGTTGGAAAGCATTGAAATAGTATGGAGAGCTCTGTACCAGATTATCTCAGTGCCAGAAAAAGCTATATACCCCAGAAAGCAATAAATCCCCATAGTTTGTCAAGGGCTATTACCAGCAGCTAAGATTTAGTATTATTCCAATACTTAGTTTTGTGCCGTAGGAAAAATCCAGCAGCCTAGGATTCAGGGAACCATGAATATGACTTAAAGTTCTCTCTCACATTGATTCAGAAATACCACACCTAAGAATTTGGCCTGGAATTTTTAAATTATATAAAATACTTGTAGAAAAATATTTATAAAATACTAAGTAATATATTCTCTTTAATAAAGTTGGTTGTTTACAAGTATATTTTACTGTGCTGCAAACTTCATATGAAGTGTTTGCCTCTGTCACACTCAATGCAAACAAAGCAAGACCTCTGAAGACATGTCAGAGGCTAACATTAAAGAACTACTTACGAGAATCAGATGAATACCCCACTTAAGAAACAATGAACCTGGTGTTATTCAATTTTCTACTCCAAATAGAACTTAAAAAAAAAAAGAAAAAAAAAAAAGAAAAAAAAAAAAAGAATAATTTAGATCATAGTCACGATATGCCTCCGCCATTCAATGCTGAGAGGGATTTTAAAAGCTTATGTTGGGAACGGGTAGATGAAAGTGTCATTGGATCAGCAGTGCTGGTGAAGGATGCATATGAGTCCAAAGAACAGCTCTGTTTGGTATGGTAGATTTTCTCTTACAAACTCTGCTCTATCTTCTGTTTTCCCACACATCATGTATTCATCTCATTTTGTCTTTGTAATGTGGCACCTGTGATAAGAGCAGAATGAAGGCGTGGATAAAATAATCACAGAATCATAGAATGTCCTGAGTTGGAAGAGACCTACAAGGATCATCAAGTCCAGCTCCTGTCCCTGCACAGGACAACCCCACAGTTCACACCATGTGTCTGAGGGCGTTGTCCAGTTTCTTCTTGAACACTGTCAGGCTTGGGGCCGTGACACCTCCTTGGGGAGCCTGTTCCAGTGCTCCGCCACCCTCTGGGGGAAGAACCTTTTCCTCCTGTCCAACCTAAACCCCCCCTGGCACATCTTCCTGACATTCCCTCAGGTCCTGTCACTGGTCACCAGAGAGAAGAGATCAGCACCTGCCCCTCCTGCTCCCCTTGTGAGGAAGCTGTAGAAGATCTCTGGGTTTGGGGGTTTTTCCCTCCTCATATAATGAACCTACTGAAATTATTTTTCCTGAGAAATGTACAGTACAAACAGGCAAATGTCACCTTTTCCTGCAGCATCCAACACATGGGGTGAGTAGCCTCAAGTTCCCATATCAGTGTTTGTTGTAATTACTGATGCATGGCTGGTATTTGTGATCTACAGAAAACTTTGTGTTTGTGAAAAGTATCACTAAATTTACTTTTCTTGATTGCTAAACAGACCTACATAGGAAAACATTTTATAGAAACAAACAGCAGAGTGCAAATGATTCATTTCAGTCTGTTCGTAAACTGGATTACACATTAATACAGTTACTGGAAGAAAGATGAAATAGCAAGTAGCAGAAAACAGCTAAGACTGGTGGCAAATGCAGAGGAACACATTGCGTAGGAATTGTAGCTTATATTTAGGAGAGAGGAAAATGTGGTCTCAATGACCTGGTCACTGTTATTTTTCACATTCCTTCTACAGAGCACTTTAAATGATCAGTCAGATCTTCAATTATGTTGGAAAGCTGACCCTTTCGTCCCTGACCTACATTTGTAAGGGTTGAAAAAGGTAGTCTTCTGTAGTGCCATGTTCTTAAATAGTTGCTTGGGCAAAGATAGCTATTTGCTATTTTTAAAAGGTCATCTTTTGTATAACACTCTTTTAATCCTCATAGTTGCAACAAAATATATGTGGCTGCCAGTGCTTGTAGACATTGCATGACTTGACAGGAACCATTACATTGAAGAAAGTTTGACTTTTGCTCTGGAAGCCTAAGGGAATATAGACATTGTCGGTCTGAAGGGACTGCAGTCTGACATGCTGTTCATGGAAGTGGTGGAATGTCACTAGCCCAGCAGATACCCCGTGCTAATTGGCCCTGGCCATGCCCATCAGTATCCTATTCTATGGACTGAAACAGGAGATTGGTATTTGATAACATTTTTTTAAACTCACACACAAGAAAGAACCTAGTCCCTGTTAGCTGGACTCAACACCTTGCCTTTCAAAATTCTTTTGGCCTGTATTGTCTACTCATTAAATTCTTACATAAATTGATATGAAGGACAGTAGTGGTAAATGAAGATATTGTGAGATGGGGAAGAGAAAGAAAGTCAATTACCATAATCACGATTCTGCAACTATGAAAGGGCTCAAAGTCACATTTCTGAAGGTGGTCACTTTTGTTAGCTTCAGTATTTTAATTACTCTAGTCAAAATGCAGTTGTTTTTCCTTGAGCAATTTCAGGATGTGGAAGCAAATCTTTGGCTATTTCTCTGTCTTAGATAAGGGTGCTTTCAGAAGCGTCAGCGTGCTTTCATTGAAAAACAAACCAAAATGTTCTAAACTTTCCAGTTAAAGAAGATGATAAATGTATTGGAGCTGGGCAGAACTCTTTCAAGCTGGAGGCCGAGAGAAGGGTCAAGACAGCACCATCTATATTCAGCAATGTTCCTAATCATCATGGCCAGTGGTGCTGGAATTACTATTCAAGCTGTACGCTCATCACCACCTTGGCAGCTTGCTAGTTCACCAGAACCGTCAATAGAAACAAGTGATTTGTATTAATAAGTTATGGGGAAAAAATACATCCTCACAATTTCTAGATGTTTTTCAGCTTCCCAAAAAAACCTCAGTTGAACAACTTAGGTCTCCTATTTTCAATACTCTATGCGAGTGTCTTTTATCAAACCCCATGAAGTAGAGGATGTTATTCTAACAACGTTGTCAGTATTCTTAACAGTAGTCTGTGAGGAAACAGAGATACTACATGGCTTTTCTAATCTACTATGAGAAGTCAGTTACAGAGTCAAGATTTGAATCTAAATGATCCCAAACTCCTCCTTCAAGTGCAGTCGTAGAACCAGAAACACTAGATAGACTAGTTTCATCAACAGATTCTGTTGAAAAAGTTAAGACAAAACTGGCCATGTCTGACCTTCACACTCTGGCCACACACATAAATGAAAAAAGCTGCTTCAGGAACTGTGGTTCCGCTCTGGTTCAAGATGCAGAGATTGTGTAACCCCATCTAAAAGCTATAAACATATTGTTCTTCCTAGCAATACAATAAATGCACACATATATGTATATATATATATATAGTATATATGTGTGTATAGAAATATTTTTACATGCATACATACACACATGCATAGATGTAAATATATAAATGGACTATGAGTCCGAGTTGTGATAAGCAAGCAGACAAAAATACCCAGCTATTTGGAAGTCTAGTGAACCTGAAGTTTGTACATAACACCCATGTCCTAACTGAAGAATGGTTGGATGTTGCAGAAAGAGGACGAGGGATACAGCCTAATGGCATCTTTTTATAATGTTGTTGTTGCTCTGTTAGCTAAGACAGTGGGTAACCCCAAGCCTCACAGGATGTTACAGCAGGATTTCAGAAGTGTGGGTAATGGTAAGTCTCCTCTGTAGCAGCCAGCACAGAAAAACAGAGCTGTTTGGTTTGGTCCTTGGCTGTCTGGTGTTTGGGTACACCAGCTGCACAAGATGCTTGTTGTGGAGAACCAGTGCTTCTGGACAAGGCTAAGAGGCAACGTCTGTAGCAGGTACTGGATTCGGAGGAGGAAACTGCAGTATTCAGAGGTGCCCCCCCATGCTCTTCCATGGTGGCACCATGTTCTGGCCCTTAGGCAAGGGTTCCTCCCCAAACCCTGAGATGTGACAGTCTTCAAGTCCTGCGGCTAGAGACGGGAGAAGCACAGGGATTCAGAAGTAAGTACCAAGGAACTTGTACTTATTATACAAGTACTTACTATAATAAGTACTTGTACTTATAATAAGTGGAAGATTAAAGCTCACCCTTCTGAGAAATGTCCCACAGAAATAATGACTTCTTGCCATAAGGAGGACTTACTGGAATCAAGGAGCTGATAACACAAATAGAAAGTAGCATTAACAACAACAGGTCTAACAAGTGACAAATGCATCTTCTTTATTCTTCCCAGACACTTGTGTCTTTGAAAGTCTTGCTCTCTCCTACAGAGATCAAGGCTCAGAGGCTTTTGCTTAAGGAATAATTTTTGAAGAGAAAAACATTTTCTAGAGATTTCATGACCAGCTACCATAACAGTTCAGGTGATCTTTTTTCAAGCAGTGACCCACTTTTCATTGTATGCCTTAGCCTTGTGGGTGGATGGTTTTCAATCTCTTAACATTTTTTTAAGGTTTTTCTTTTGAATTGGGAGGCAGCTTGCATGCAATGTCACCCTTGCCAGCAGCACAACAGCTGTTAATTGTATTCTGCAGAGTTTGTCATGTGGTGACACAAGATGTGGAACTGAAAAGCAAAGGACTGGAACAGCACAGGCATATAATAATAAGGGGAGTCATTACAATCAAGCCATATACATTCCATTTTTGAACTGAAAAAATTGTCTTTTCAGAGTGATGAAAGACTTGGTAAAATGGATTGTAGGAGTTAAGCCAAGAGATTTCTAACTTAATCAGTAGAGAAGACCTCTCCATGTACCTTTATATTTATTAATAATTGCATCTATTCAGAATGATCCTGTTATAATGGATCATGCAATGGATTACCTGGTATACAATAGTAACTTTTTTATAAAGGGTAGGGAAAAAGCTAGCTCTTCCCTCCTGTATTAATCCACATGCACTCGATGAACTAGGGAAAACATTTTGTCGAGGACTTCAGCCCTCTCCTGTAGGGACATTCCTTCTGAAGACCCCATTTAGATACCAGAATGGGTCAGTTCATGAAAACTGTTGCAGCACAGGACTTGGTCCTCACTGTGTCATGAAAGCAACGCTCTTGTGCACACTTATTTTGGGTTCCAGGAAGGTGGGAGGTGAAAGAGGAAGGGCCATAGGGAAAACTCTGTATCCATGTGTTGATGCCGAGGGTCTGAAAATCTGTTCTGTTGGAACATTGTGTCTCTGCAGCTCAGAAGCACCTCGCTTGTCCACGTGTCAAATGTGGTGGATATGGGGTTCTACTAAGAGCACACCAATGCAGTCAAGTCACTAACAGGAATGCTGCTGAGAAACTCCTACTAGCTTGGGGCAATTCCCATGAAAACCAGTGGTATTATGTCAATAGGGACAGCTGTAACTGCACTCAGTCCTGCAAACACCTTATACCACATCTGCCTCCAAAAGAAGCAACCTCATTGTGCATCTGCACTCCCATTCTGGTCCTGGTACCCCCTTCTCATGTTCCGGCTTGGGAACTGGTGGGGTCACCTGGTGAGGAGGACTGGGACACTGCTCCAAGTTAACCATTACTTCAGTGTTTTCCTTTTTTCTTTTCCTTTTTTTTTTTTTAAACTTTTCTGTCTAGGTGATTTCTTGGGAAAAAAATGGGGCCAGATGTCTATACAAGGTCCAACATATACAATGAGCTTTTCCTTACCTATTTCCTTTGTTCTATTTAGAGCGGCCGTCTGTCTAAGATATCAGCCTTCTACATTGTAATTATTTCTCTCCCTGTCAGACATTTCTGTGATACAGCACGAGTTTAGAATTCCATTCACCTGTTTATGGTGATCAGAGGTAATAATTGTAAGTGGTTGTTGACCAGCAAGGGTCACTTCAGGGAAATCAGCTGGAAAACTGAAGCTATGAAAGGTCATTTTTAATCAATTCCTCTCTTGAAAATCTCCTCCAAAGACCTCTTACTTTTGGTTGTATACTTAGCTAGTAATGCAACGCTGATTAAAAAAAAAAAAAAAAAAGTAGCAATGAATATGAGTGATCTCAAAGATATTTCACAGTCTGTGCTTAAGTTTACATGTCATTAGTTACAATAAAGTGATTGTCAATGAAAATTAGGATTTGTGCACAGTTATCAAACAATGATTGATATTTTCTCTGTTCAGAACAGAAAATATTTCTACGTATAAAAAAAAAGGTGACATCTTAATTGTAATTGCTTTATTACACTGGCTGGCCATGTGCATTTTTACTGAAGCATTAGAAAATAAGTTTGCACATGTAATAGGTATGTGTTCATAATCATAATTCTCAAAAGAAGTACTGGTTTGGGTTCCTGAAGGCAATACTATTGGTCAATAATATCTATGCCCATATGACAAGCAGTCAAGGAGTGACCTCTTCAGGAAACAGTGATATTCTAACTCCTGTTTGACAGAGATGTCCTTACAGGGCATGATGGCACTTGAGGTAATAAAAAAAAAAAAAGGAAAATGCCCATAAAAACAGTGTTATTGAGGATTAGGTAAATCCTACTTTAGCATTCAGATTAAAAAACAAACCCCACTAAAATCATGAAAGATATTTGAAACATGCCATTTATGTTTGGAATTCATGGTTAGAGCCTCTGCTGTTGTAAACTGTAGGAGAGCCACTGAAATCTGAGCAGTCCACCAGTCTACAGCAAATAAGGGTCTGGCTCATGGTGTTCACGCACAAAGCTTGCAGAAAGTACAAATTGCAAGAAAACATAAATGCAAACTCATAAACTGAAGAGGTGTTGAACCACAGGATCAAAACACAATTACTTTCTGGAAGCCACAATGAGAAATGGAAAGAATAACAGGAAGAGAGGGCCAAAAGTGAAAAACAAGAGTTATTGTGGCAAGGATTTCCTCTGTGAGTTCCCTAACCTTTGTATTCTTCGTTTATCAAACCATAAATTAAATTGGACAATAAGAGCTACCCACACAGCACTTAGTTTGCTATTGTTTTGTAGGACAGATTGAAAACCATCAGGAGAATCTACAATAGAAGGTAAGCTATATCTTATGGCTCAAATTCCACAGCTATGATAAATCAATAAGTAATAAATTTTAATGCATAACACTTTTAGCATTGCTAGCATGACAGTAAAAGAAAGAAGGGTTTTTTTGATAACACAAAGATTGATGATGAACTTGTGCTATAGTAAGAAACACCATAACCAAAATTCAGAAAAGAAAAATCTTAGTTACCTACTGCCAACACGGCATGTAAAAATGAGGCTTTTAAAACTTTTCTTATTTTTTGTTCCATTATTATACAAGGACAAAAGAAGTCTTTACTAATATGCTGTGCAACTGAATGCGTGGTTCATGGTAGCATCCATGTCTGAAGGCTGGAACGTGGCTGAATATATCCAAGGCCATTTGTTATTTGGAGGAAGAAAGAAAATCAGCATCATCCACATTTTCCAGAACAGAGGTCATTTTACAGATTTTAATAGGCTTGGATTTTAAGGGTCTGTTTCCTACAAGAGCTGCTTTTTTCTTGTCATCCTCTCTGCTGAGTAAAGAAAAAAGAAACATTACTTTAAGCCTAGGGATTCCTGCTCAGTCTCTTCTTCAAACTCTACAACAAAGACCACCACCACCATCCTCCTACTTTCAAAAATGCTTCTTGCCTAAATTCTGTGTTCCACAAAAGCCTTTTGAAAATCCCTGTAAAAAATGCAGTTGGTTGTGCTGGAAGATGGCAATATTATTAATCTGCAACAGTATTTCACTTGTTTGTCAAAAATAACTGCTTTTCTTTCTCCTGACAGTAAATAGCTTGTCTAATTGTTATAAGCCATTTACAAGTATCTAGGGTATTATGAATCTGAACATTCATAAATTCAGGCATACTCTTTCTCTGTACAAAACTTAAAAGATAAAAAGCCTAATTTTTTATATTTCTAAGGATGGTCTCATTAGTTCCACTGGTATGAATGGGACTACCTGTTTGGGAAAGTTAAGCTTGTGCTTAAAAGCATTGCTGGATCAACACCTAAAATTTCTAATTTTACCAGATGGTTTACTTTTGCAGATCCCTGCTCACTGACTGATCTGTTTACAGTAGAGGTTCTATATATATTTTTAGTGGCATTTTAAGGCAATTTAAATTACATAACACACAAAAGCATAGTAAGAACATTTTAGAAGTCTCTAGAAATTATTTAAAAGAGATTGCTCTTCAACGTTGTTGTTTTCAAAACAGACGTAAGCTGCTTAAGCAGGATGCTTAAACCTATCCTTAATGCTAGTTTACTTCAAGGGAAGAAAACGGGTGTAAGTATTTGCTGAAGAAGGATGAGCTTAATTCATAAAGGCTTCCATGAGCTTTCCTGAGAAACAAATGGAAAAGCTGCGAAAAGCTTTTTGTATAGCGCAAAGCTTTTGCAATCCAGTTCCTATTAGCTGTACTGCATGTTTATCCTTTCATTAGTCAGGACAGGAATACCATAGATTTATATATCGTCATGTTAAGGCATCTTATTTTTGTGGCAGATTTTAATGACACTTAAAATCCTATTATATGTTTCATGGTAGGGATTTGGGAAGCTTGGTGAAACCCCAAGAGAGGCAGCAACAAGCAGAAGGTAGGTGATGCACCCTAGATGCAATATTTTGTATGTCCATGACTTTCGTGATATGTTGGATAACATATACAACATGCATACCACACTAACAACTCAGAATATATGTTCAGTTCAGCTGGAGAAATGAAACGTTGTTACATACAGAGATGAATAAGAGTACTGTCTGTACAAAATGTCATAGACTTGAATGACTTTCTTAAATGGTAAATAAAAATTTGAATAATAGGTATAATTGCCTATTTACCAGATAGACTAGAGTAACTTCTGTATTGTCATTCTGGTCTGCTGAGTACATAATATACTTTAAAAAGGCTTAATTACATACTTAGCTGATAGACTAATAGCTCCAGTGGGAGTAATTTTGCTCTATTAAGTATGAATAAATATGTATTTACCCAAGATGGAGCCTTCCTAGTCTCCAGAATGAAAGGTAAGAATTGTTAGTTTCTACCCAAACATGAGAGAATAATAATTAAAAGAAACCCAAAACCAGAAAAAGGGCAAAATAAGGTATTTTTGCCTATCGGAATATCTACATTAAAAATAAATTCATGAAAAAGATTTAACGGACAATAAAGCATTAAAGTAACACTTTTCCAGTCTCTCTCCAGATAGTGGTCAAGCTGTAAATATCAACAGGTGAAAAAGAAACTCCCCTCACATCTTTAAAATGCCAACAGCTGTGTAGTAATTTCCCTCCTTGCAGGACAAATTGTGCTGCAGAGAATACATGGGCCTGCCAGCTGGGTGGTATTTATGTTCTGTGAGGCTTGGTAGACATCAAGAGAGACCTTGAGGAGACAGTCCTTCCAGATGCTCTGCACAGCTCTACAACAACCAACCTGTTCAGCACACACAATCGGGTACACCCAATTCTCACTGAATATGCTAGGAAAATGCCCTGCAGACCTTTGCATCCCAGGACAACTAGGTATTGTAAGACTAATTCAACACCCTGCTCCAAGCAGGGACAATTTCAAAGTCAGATCAGGTTGGTCAGGCTTTGTACAGTCATGTTCTGAATATTTCCAAGGATGGATGTTATGAAAATTCACTGGGCAACCTGAGCCAGTGCGTAGACACCATAATTGTGATCTTTTTACATTATGGTTGATATTTCCCTCTTTGTGACTTGTGAACATTGTATCCTGTCCTTTTGCTGCACACCTCCAGCCACTCTGAGTCTGTAACTTCTATAGACCCCAGAAGATAGCTAAGGAAGGCAATCTGAAGCCATCTCTTCTCCAATCTGAACCAACCAAGCTCCCACAGCCTCTCCTTGCACATCAATTGCACCAGCCCCTTGTTGTCCTAGCAGTCTGTTCCCAGACTTGCCACAGCGAGCTGGTGTTTCTCTTGCCAGTCCTTCAGCTAAAGTCTTAAAAGACCTACATATAGGAGAAGCATCACTCTTGACCTGCTGGTAACACACTTTCTAACTCAGCACAGTCTGTGGTGGTTCTGCCTTGCTGCAAGGGTGCACTTGCTGCTCATGTTCAACCTGTCAGCCACCATCACCCCCAGCTCCTCCTCTGCAAAGCTGCCTCCTGACCAGTCAGTTCTCAGCTTGTGCTGCTTCGCAGAGTTGTTCAGTCCCAGGTGAAAGACTGTCCTTGTCTTTGTTGAACCTCAGGAGGGCTTCTTTAGCCTGTTTCTCCAGCCCGTTGAGGTCTCCCTGCATGCAGCTTTCCCCTCTACTTTGTCAACCACTTACCCTTGGTTTGCTGTTATCCACAAAGTTGAATTCTGTCACATCACCAAGGTCACAGGTAGAAATGTCAAATATGTGGGGTCAGTACTCAACCCTGAGGAATGCTGACAGTGAACTGTTAACTAGATTTTGAATCACGGAGTACTAAATTTTGAGCCCAGCTTTTCTCTCATTTTACAGTCAACCCACCCAGTGCATACATTGAAATGGGCTATACAGATGAGAAATAACAAAAGCTTTTTGCACTTTAGCACTCTGAGCCCATACTGTGACTTAATACAGATGCTGAAAGGAGAGAGAAAGAAATTGTAGCAACCCATAATCACAGAATGCAGCTTGCCATCCTCCCTAAGCATTCAGTACATTTCTCTGTTTAAGTGCATACCCTTGGGCATGTGTCATTTTGCTGATGGAAAACTACAGTACTGCATGAACCAGGGTGTGAGTTCCTGCACAGAAGCTCAGAACGATGAAAATAGCTCTCCACCATAATCAGAAAGACATACATTAAGAGCTTTTAATCCCTGTTCTGGTCCAAATCTAGATTCTGCCAAGTCTCAGATGCATTTAGACAATATAAGGAGTATATTTGCAACTGGCTTTTGACTATTTTTTCCCAAGAGCTTGCTATGAAATGGCACATATGACACTGACAGTAGCTGTTTAGAGGCAACGGATGGAGGATTGGCTTCTCTACTTGCAAGTGGCCTGTTGAGAATTTGAAATTGAAAGGGAAGACCTCTTTCCTTGTTTTGATCAAGAATTGCATCAAGAGCTCAGGAATATCCTTCAATGGTCAGAAAGGGGGAGTAGATTGGATTTGTCACTAAAGGATCAAGACTCTTTAGGGAAGGCTGGTATCTCTTAAGAATAAGCATATACAAAACTAAGAGATGGCCTAACAGTCCATATACAAAGCACAGATCTGTGCTACAGAGGAAATCTTGCTGAATGTGTGTATTATCCCACTTCTAATGTGGTCAAATAATTGTTTAACATAAGAATGCCTGGTCCAGAGCAGGGTGAATGTCTGCTTTATTCAGTACTATGTCTCTTGATGGTGACTAAGAAGTGATGCATAGGGTGGAACATAAGGAAGAGACAAAACCACTCTGCAGTGCTTCTTTAGTCCGAGACACAGGCTTGTTTTGTTTGATAATTCTTGAAGTACCATTTTGCATGGATGTGTCTGAATTTCTTTTTGAATCCCTGAGAAACCTTATGGTGCTCATAACCTGCAGCGGTAAAGGATTCCACACCTGAGCTATGCACTGTATAAGAAGGTCACTCCTTTTGTTTGCTTCGAGCCTGTTGTTTTTATGACTAATTTGATGCCCCTTTGTCCTTATACTGGGAAGCAGTGAATAATCATTCTTTATTTACCTCTGCATTATCATAACTTTATAGGTATCATAAAGGTCATTCATCTTCCAGGCTGAAGGGTTCTAGTCTGCTTAATCTCTTCTTGAAGGGAAACCTCACACCTTAACCATCTGTGTTACCTTTTGCTGCATCTTTTCTAATAGTACTGTATTCTCTTGAGATAGGGGATGAAGGTTACGCATCCTACTGAGGATGTAGCTACCATCTAGATCTATACAGCAGCCCAGTGATATTTGTTCTTTTGTTCTCTGTTCTATTTGCTTTTTTGACCACTGCCAAGCTTTGAGCTGACATTTTCACAGAACTATTTATTATGATTCCAAGATCTCTTTTCTGAATGGTAATTGCTAGTTCAGAGCCCATCATTCTGTATGCAAAGTGAGGGTTGTTTTCCCTCTTGTGAATCACCTCACAAACAGTGAAATCCATATGCTGTTTTATTCATCCATCACTCTTCCAAGAACATTCTGCAGCCTGTCACAGTCGACTTTTAAATTTTCTTTTGACCACTGTCCTGAAAAATCTAGTATCACCTGCAAATTGACACTGCACCCTCTACTCATGATTAGGTCATTTAGGGATATGTTAGATGGCATATGTCCTAGCACCAATTTCTGCAACCTTTCCCCTTTTGCAAAAATATCAATTGTTCCTACCTTTTGTTTCTTGCCTTTCAGTAAAGCACTAATCCATGAGGGCACTTTCTCCTTTTTGTCTGCAGCAACTGAATCTCTTGAAGAGCTTTCTGCCTGGGGAGGAGAAGGAAATCTTCCTTCTGGAGATTAAGTAGACCATGACCTTGTGATGCTTGTCTGTGTGCTCAGTCCACTCAATCCACTTCAGAGGACTCATGCAGATTTGTGCGGCATGACTTGTGATGTTCCTCAGCGTCATATCTGTCTGTGCATTTATGAATTTGATTCTTTAGTGCAGCTTCTGTCAATTTGCCTTGTTCTGATATCAGGTCTTAATTTGCCAGTATATATAAAAAAGAAACAACAAAAATGATGCTGCTAAAACTTCTGGAGAAAGGAAGTGGCCATGTTTTGTCTTCTGCTCTGACTCACCTCTGCTAAGTTCTCTGTCCCAGTAGATATACTCCCTGCTATAGTGTATGATAGGGTCCTACAATAGCTGTTCTCCCTTGACAATGATAATCTGAGAGGCAGTTAATGAGAAGAATGTGGAAGGTCCTCATGTGAGGACATTACTGACTTTGAAGTCCTCATGAAGATCCAAAAGAGCACTGTCATGAATAAAGGTTTTGCACATTGTAAGACGGATTTGAAAAAATCTCACTATGAAAGACCTCAGATTTGTTCTGGTTATTTATGGACACAGCTATGTATTGATGTTTACTCAAGCACACCTTAATATGTCTTCTCCCCTGCCCTTCGGTATTTTAAAAAGGTAAATAGTAGTTTCATAGGATACTTGAAGCTTTATGCGTGCCATATGACAATAAGGTTGCCATGGAGACTTCTCATCATTGAATACTGGTGTAATTAATGTAAAAGAATTCCGCTCCTTTTATCTGCATAAGAGTTACAAGGCAGTCTCTTCTTTCTTATTGACTTTTTTTTTTTTTCCTGGTGAATATGCATGCTTTGTGTAACAGAACAAGGCATGTAAATCTGCAGTCTCCTGACCTCTGAAACAATGCAGGAATATAGAAATACAATGTTTGCTACTACAAGCAAAGACTGAGATTACAGCCTGTGTGAAAAATGCATCAGTAATAACACAATAGCAGCTATGTGCAGTAGGATCCATATAAAGCAGAGGGAAAGCCAGAAATATGATGAATCACAGAATGGTAGCTCCCCTCTGACACTTCTCTTCCTTGTTGCATCAGTAACAATTTGTCATGTATGATATGGAGATAGCTCTTTAATTAATTCATTGATACCTGAGTAGTCACCCAATATACAAAAATACGACCTGGAAAATTTCATTTACCTGACACTGCAGAAGTAAATGTGTTGTTGTTTGGAGATTATCACCAAAAGCAACATGTTGCATTGACAATCTAATGTTTCAAAAAAAAAAGCAAAAAAAAAAAAAAAAGCTGCATATTTAAGAACTATGGGATGAAGAAAGGCATGTTGGCTCTAAGTCAGAAGAAATATTCTCTTGCAGCTCTGCATAATTCTTTATTTACATTTGGGATGTTCTCCAAGACTGGACCAAAGGTAGGCTGCCTTACATATTAAGGTCACTTAGTTTTTTCCTTTCATCTTGCCTGTCACTAGGGATTCAGATCCTGCCTGGACTGGATAATTCTTTTCACTACATTAGTAATGAAACCATGGCTGCAGGAGAGAAGAAAATGAGCTGTTACCACAAAATAGGGTTTCAATACAATTTTGTTTTGCTTTTGTTTGCACCTGTTTAATTTCAGCACCTCATGTTCTGTATAACTCTGCAAGGTTCTGTTAAAATTTCTACACTGCTAGCATTTCATTTAAGAATTTGAAATAAACAACCATTAGGCTGTCTCTGAACAAGAAAAAAATAAACATGTTATTTTTGATTTTATATATTCCAGGGTGTGCTGTCAGTATAAAGTAATATATGTTCTCGATTCATGCTAATTAACTAATCTCAAATGCTGATAGTCTCTCATAATGAACTTAGTTAATGGCCTTTTCTTCTTCATGGAGATATAAACCAAGGTGCAAATCAGGCAGAATTTAAGGACAACAGTAAAAAACATAGAAAACATTGCCTTTCAAACTCTTTGATATTCCATCAGATATTCAGAAGAGCTTCTAGCAGTCAATTTTTTTTTTTTCACCTGTATACTTCCATTTTCTCTGCTATTTTTGAAGTGGAAATACAGGAGAAAGAGCTACTGATAAAAGCCATGCAACTTGGTCCTTGTAACTTTATTTTTCTGAGACTAATTGAGGTAAGAAAACCTCAGTTTTCCCTTCAACACGTGGTCTAGTTTTACACCTACAATGACGATGTCAAGTGGACTTAAAAGACAGACTTCAGGAGCAGTAGTCTCTGGTAGCACACAGGTAGGAGAGGCCAGACCAAGCTACAGCACTGCAGTGGGCAGAGCACAACCAACAGGCTACTGGTAAAAACATACTTTCAGAGGACATTCCACTTCTGCTCCCTGCAACATCTGGCCCCTAACCAGAAGCCTTTTGAGCAGGGCCTAGACTGGAAAACAGAGGATGTGATCTCATTTTGTGGCTCTCACAAGCTTCTTGGGGCCCATGTATTCAAAGGGATTTCAAGGACCTGACATTCAGTGAGCAGAGGTGATCAAACACCTGGAGGACAATGGCCTGGAGTTCTCTGTCCATCAGCGAGTTTATTCTCACCCTCCTCCTTTCAACCTCTTCCTCATTCTTGCAGTTAAAACTGAGAGAGTAATCCTTTATTCCATACCTTTTAGAGCACCTTATTTAACTGACAACTTGCTCTCATGTTATGCGTAAATTAGTAGATGCGATGTGCCCACAGATGATGTGGCTGGCACACTGCTCCTTGTCTTCATTGCAGTTCTTGTGAGCTAGATGGCTCCAGAGGGGTTCCTCATGCCGTCTGAGTGGGACTCTATGTGGCTTGCATCAATGGAAAGAGGAGAGCACAGAAAAAACGGAAACAAACCTTTCTAGGAGATGGGAGCTGTCAGACAACTCCACACAGGCCTGCATTAGGTGTGTTGGATGCTAATATTATAGCTCTGTGGAAACATTTAGTGGTAAGCATGAGAAAGACAGAGAGAGGGACAGGAGGAGTGACTCTGCAACTGTGACTGTGTCTCTGTGACTGTGACTGTGTCTCTGTGACTGAAGTGTTGTTGAGGTAAACACCAGACATAAAGCTTTTGTCTGCTCTTAATGCTCTTCTGGTGCAGCCCTTAAGAAACCTAAAACATCAGATTCACATTTCTGGAACCAGTCCACAACTTGTCGTCAGTTCCCACAGAAGATGTACATACCCTGAATTTTCATTTAATCTTTTGGTTAATTTCTAAGGGTCCTTCTGTCTTATTTTGCAGAATTCTCTTGAAAGTGATTACAAAATGATCCAGTAAACAACGAGAACCAGCCACAGAGTGCCTGGCACCTCTAGTGAGATGGGTTACAATGACCCATATGGAAAAAGAGATAGGACAGACTTTCCTGTCTGAGGGTTTTTTACTGACAAGAGTTCTAAGATTTCATTTTCACTTACAGAAAAATGTTGTCAATAGAAGCAGATCTTCTCATCACATGTTTAGACAGAAAGGTTATCAACAGCATTTGTTGTCCAAACATTGCAGGTGGTGAGATCAACTTGGGGCACAGGGATTATTACGTGGTATAATTAATTCTGTGTTATTTTTGGCTCACTGAAGTTGAGTGCAAAGGAGAAGCAAGAGCTTGTGCCTACCATCACTGCGTGGAAGATATGTTGCTGTGCCAGTGTCCAAGTAGCCTGTTGGCAATCACACCTCAAATGCCCAGGTAACGTTGCTGCACTTTAAGAGGAAGCCTGTGTCAGCAGCCAAAATTTATTTAGTGAGCAAGAAACCAGAACTGCCATACAGGCTGCTGTTAGAAGTCAGTATCAGATGGGGCTGCAGAAAGACCGTGGCTTGCCTGAAGCACAGTTTTGTTCCTTAGGTGGTTTATATTACGCACGTGACACCTCACTCCACTCTGCTCTCAGTCTGATCCTGAGTGAGGTTCTCCTGCACAGTTCCCTATGTCAGCACACTATATATTTTAGAAAGAAAGTTGGGAATGTTGCTAGCCATTGCAAATGCCCCGCAATGGAAAATAGCCATCTTCGTTTGCTGTCAGTTTGTCAGTTCTGCCCTGGGGGACACTAGTGTCCCAACCACGCTGGGCTTGCCTTGATGGGGCATGGCTGGAGAAGGAGGGCACGGCACCATGCCACCTTGATGACCCTGCCCTGTTCTTCACCATGTAGGAATTGACTGAGGGTATTTAAGTTACCCATTGCTTTTTCTTTTTTAAATCTAAAAAATTCCCAAGGTATTTGGCTTTGTAACTGTAAAGTGTGGCGCTTTTTTTTTTCCTTCTAATCGGGAAGAACTGCCTCAGATTTGCAGACATCATTGATACCAAAACTGGGCATCTGTATGAGCCTATACAGGCCAGTTGGAGGAAAAACAGAAGCCATAGATGCAATGCAAAGAGCAAACTGAATTTTGTTAACTCTCTAAAGAGAGAATCTCTGAAACAGCATTTAAACTCCCGGTCAGAGGTCACACAAGTAAGTGGAGAGACAGGCGCTGCAGAATTCAGCCCTTGGTGAAGATCAACGAGCCTGCTCATTTCAGCCTGTGTATAGGGATTCGTGCAGGAACAGTTTACCACACTGCTTTAATATTTGCCTGTAGGACTCTCCAGGATGTATGATAAGGTGTCTTTAGGACTTTTTTCATGGGCCTGTTATCCAAGCACAGAGGTTCTACTTGTGATTTATGTGGTTTTCTACAGTCTAGCTCTAGTCACTTGAGCATATTTACAATTATCCTCCTCACCATTCTTGCGCTATTCCCACACAGCATTAAACCAAACCTCAAAAATCAGGTGTATCTATCTCCTACTCGTCTTTATGGCCGGTGATACAGTCAGAGGTTGTGCTGTCTGCTTCAGTCGCGTGATTGCACATTCTGCTGACCATGGCCTCCTGCTGGAGTGTGACCTCCAGCCCCTGTTCCCAGGCGTGTGGCTGCACTATGTCAGATGGAGGGGAAGGTGTTTTGTTGGCTTGTCTCCCGCTTACCAGGACAGCTCTGAGCCAGTGACTTCATCCTTTCCACTCTTGGCTGCTGTCCTAGCACTCGTGCTCACTGAAAACCTTGTTAGCAATGATTTTATAGAGACTTACAGGTCACACATCAAATGGTAAATAGCACAAAACCAAGGCCAGCGATAGAGAGCCAGCAACCTCATGGCATGTCCTTTTACATCACTTAAGCCAGTTTAGTTCCCTTTAGTGAAGAGCAAGATGATTTTGAATCATTCTAATTTCTTGACCAAATTACAGAATAATGTCTATTCAGGCAAACTGGGCAAGCCTAAATACATTACCTCCATATACATCCTTTATTGACAATATTTATAATGTCCTGAAAAAGTTTTTTTTTAAGAAATCTCTGTGTGTAGGCTGGTGTGCTATGTCACAACTTCAAAGAGACATAACACATATACCACATCTTTCTGGTATTTGTTAAAGACAATGTTCCTACTAAGGAATTAGTATCACTTTGTGGTATGTACCTATAATAAGCTCCCATGCACAGGGTAGTTATCTGAAAGATCTGAGATATTTTGGTTTTGCTTTTCAAAAAGTATAATCCTGATTCTGCTACCTTCAGTCACACTCAGACTTTATTCCTCATGCGTTTACTTGAATTCACGGGGAATGCACAGATTAAGAGCACACAATGCAAGAAAAAAGTATCAGGATCTTGTTCTAAATAGTAGAAGTATATGAACGCATATGTTATTTGAACTATTGTTTTGAAAGTATGTGACAGCAAGAATCCATTACCTGCCAACAAGTAGAAGCGACCAGTATTATCACAGATATAACATTTTTTTATTTCTTGATGGGTTAATTCTCAAGAAACCATCATGCTTTCCTCCAAGTTTTTCTGTCCCTGTCCCTGAATTTAAATTATTGAGGAACACTTCTGGAATTATGTGTTGAAGCTTATAGACCATGTGCTTTAAAATCAACGAGAGTCCGAATTTCCTAATGCAGCTTGATTTCTTTTATAACATCATAATATTTTCAAAAAACAGGAGTAAAGGTCTCACCATGGCAGAAACAACTATTATGAGAAAGAAAAAAAAATGTTAAAATCAGTTTCTAATAGCTAACAATGCTTCCAGGCAGACACAAATGCAATATGGATCTTATGTTTTCCCAAAGCTATGCAGCACATTTTATGGTTTTAAAATGAGAACCTTCCACAATGAAAAATAGGATGAGTTTCCTCCTGGTGTTTGCTCTTCTCACCATGAATTTCCCCATTAACTGCTGCTTTCTTTGGCAACCAGATCTTTTTATTTTCTAGGAAGTTGTTGTTTTAGTAGAACAAAATGAACTTTTGACAGAGGAAATGACTTAGAAGTATGTTGAGAAAGGTGTCTGCCCTAACAGGATCTTGTTCTTCAGCTCCATGCTCGGGTAAACACTCTGAAATAAACAGGATTTCTTTCATTTCAGGGGTTTTCAGAAATATGTGTAACTGATCCCATTGCTTGGATCCAGTTGTGCAGTCTCTGATGCTGAGGACAAAGGAGGGTGTTGAATCTCACAAATAGCAGAGTCAAGTCCCTGTGGCTTGGGAAGGTCTTATTCCAAGATCCAAGGAAGAACTTTTTTCAGCAGCCTCTGGGTAGTGCAAAACACTGTCAATGACAAAGCAATAACAAAATAATGTTGCTAATTGAATTTCAGTATATTTTATTTGATCGGCTTAAAAGCAGTGAAAACACACACTGCTAAATACACTTTTGGCCGTTCCAAGTCATTGATGGATTAGAGCTGAACTTCTAATGTTCCCACAGAAGTACTTTTTAAGGTCTCTTCTCCCCTTATTTCTATTAATCACAAAGATTGTACAATGCTTATTTCAAAATTACTTTTAACAGCCAGTTCAATTCTGACAACATGCTGTAATCCTTTTCTAATGCATTATCTTTCTGTATTTTATGGATCACAGACTAGGATATATGAAATCTTTCCCTTCTCCTGACAGCACAGGACAGCCAGACAAATCCTTGTATCTATCTAAATTAGGCTATCAGACCACAAACTTTCTGGTTTGTTTTATTACAGCTGCTCAGTGCTCTGGCATAACTCAGAAGCCATCCCAATCATTTTCTTCGCTTGATTCTCCCATAATTGTGAAAAAGGGGGTTGAGAAGAAGAAAACACTTGTTCTTACTGTAACAGCATGCTATTCTCTTGCCTCTGAGTGCTTGAAGTACTAGTCTTGGATGCACATTTGGATTTCCTATCTGTTTTTTCCCCATTTTGGAGGCTTTGGAGACCTCACTGAATCTTCCAATGCTTTGGTTTTCCAGCTGTGTGAGTAAAATATAAATATTGCCTCCCTCTTGTTGACAAAGTGCTAAGCAGAGAGACCTCCAGTTGTACTACAATATCAACAACCAAACTAACAAAACACACCGAAGATCTATTATTTGTAACATCTGTCTCCAGATAGGTCTGAAAGCCTTCAAGCATCTTTCTTTAATAATAAGATGGACAGGCAGAATATTCATAAAAGACCATAAGTCACTACTAGCAGAGGTGAACAGTAGGTTAGCATGTTTCTACAGAGGAAGAGAGCAGATGGATTATTTTTTTTCCATTTTTTTCTAGAACTTGAGAATCAAGTTTTCAGTTTGAGTTAGTTTCCAGTTAGAGAAGCTATGGCAATTTCCTCCAGCTAGAGTTCTGCCCACTATGGCTTTAGCGTGATCCCTGAGCTGTGTGATACGCTGCTAAAGAAATGCAATCTTAGGGCTAATATTAACTTCTTTTATCACAAAGCTGTTGTCATATCAAATACGGTATCAGCATGTGCCAAAAGGAGAATCATGAGAATAACAACACTGAAAAAGCACTGTAATTCTATTTTTAGCGGGAGTAAAATCTTTTCAAAACTTTTCCAAAAGACATGAAATGCAGAAAACTGAGTCATACTGCAACGATTAGAAAGTGATTGCTCCTTCTGAGGAGAGTTTTAAAGCAACTGGGATTGCCGTGATCATGTCCATTCATTTAAATAGGTTGTTTATGACAGTCTTTTGGACTAGTTTACCTAACGATTCAAAATCTTGCCTGCTGCAGGTAGAAGCTCGTAGCCATCCCACTCACAATTCTGACATTTAAAACCACTCCAACTCAAATATGGGAGAGGCACTGAATAAGCCATGTTGGTGGTCACCAAGTTTGTGTCTGGGCCCTGAGGGCACTAATGGGTCTCACTGTCCCTGCCCAGCCCCCATGAGCATCCCCAACATGCCCATGGCCCAGGTCCTCACCTCAGCCCCCCAGGCCCATCAGCCCCTGCCCAGCAGTGCCACAGCAGGGCTGGTCTACAGCTCTCCACAGCCCTGCCTGGCCCGGTCACAGGTCCCCAAAGCAGGGGCCACCTGCGGGCGCACACCTGGGCCAAGCCTTGGCCCGTCCCCAGGAGGTGCCCAATGCCTGTGGCTGCTCCACGCCCTCCAGGTGCCCTGCTACTGGCTGGGGCAGTGAAATAGTACCTGACATCCCAGGGCAGCCCCCGCCATTCCCAGTACCCTGGTCCCCAGGGAGTCAATGACCCAGGCAGAGCCCTGACGCTGTAGGCCCAGGATCAACTTTCTGAACAGAAGTTCTATGTTAAAAGCAATTTTTGGTCAGAATCACACTCCAAAGCTAAGGAACATATGCAAAAAATTTTCTTTGCCACTGAACTGTCGAAATCAGAAATATGAAAAAAAGTGGTCTCTCTAAGACTAATTCATACTGTGTAGGGAAATTCCAACTAGGCTGTTTTTCAGTCTCTGAGTAAGTGTACTCATTCTGGATATATGCAAACACTGCACATGAACGGAGAAATCTAACATCTCAACTACGAAGCATGTGAACAGAAGTTTGTGCTTCATCATTGAGATGCGTGTGCTCACACGCGTGTGTGGTGACTGCAGAGTGGGGCCTGGGATCACTGCTGCAGAGCAATGCTAGAGGGATTCCATTTCCCCCAACCAAAAGTAACACTAAAAAGTATTCCTCAATAAAAACCTTCTAGACAGTAAGTCAGAGACACATAAAAAAGCAAAATCTCCTTCAGAACAGTTGTGATTATATAGACAGCAGTCTCTTATTGGAATATTAATCTTCATAAGGCCTAAACCCTGTATAGAATAACTTCTCCCTTGACCACAGATTTATAGTTCCTTGAAGACAAAGCAAACTTTTTCATAGGGCACATTTCAATAGCTCAGCAATTTCTAACTTTGTGTATTAGTCTTTCCATGAATCAAATAAGTATATCACAAATTAAAGGGAAGACTTTGTGTGGGCAGGGTATTGTCTGGAAGCTGATGCTGCAATGGGTTTGTTAATAAAGTGAGAAGCATCCATGTAGTAAAAGACTTAATAGCAAACTTGCAGTCAATGATGTGTAACTTCAGCTGGATGAAAAACACAGTGGAGCGTATATGTCTGAGTGAGAAAAGCAACCACAAGAGTTGTCATCATCTACCTGGACTTGTGCAAAGAATTTGACAGTTTCCCACATGACATCCTTGTTTCTAAATTAGAGAGACATGGATTTGACGGATGGACCACTCACTGGTTAAGAAATTGGCTGGATGGTCACACTCAAACAGTTGTGGTCAACAGCTCAGTGTCCAGGTGGAGACCAGTGACAGGTGGTGGTCCTCAGGAGTCAGTATTGGGACTCATGCAGTTTAACATCTTTGTCAGTGAGACAGACAGTGGCAGTGAGTGTGCCATCAACAAGTTTGCTGATGACACCAAGCTGTTTGGTGTGGTCAGCATAGTGGAGGGTAGGGGATGCCATCCAGAAGGACCGTGAGAGGCTTGAGAGGCAGGCCTGTGCAAACTTCATGAACTTCAATAAGGTCAAATGCAAGGACGTTTACATGGCTCAAGGCAGTTCCAAGCACAAATACAGGCTGGATGGAGAATGGATTGAGAGCAGCCCCAAGGAACAGGACTTGGGGGTTTTGGTTGATGCAAAGCTCAACATGACCCAACAATGTGCACAAGCAGTCCAGAAAGCCAACTGTATCCTGGGCTGCATCAAAAGAAGTATGGCCAATAGGTCAAGGGAAGTAATTCTCCTCCTCCACTCCACTCTTATGAGATCCCACCTGCAGTACTGTGTTCAGCTCATAGGCCTGCAAGATAAGGACTTGGATCTATTGGAGTGAGTTCAGAGGAGGGCCACAAAGATGATTAGAGGGCTGAAACACCTCTCCTATGAAGACAGGCTGAGACAGTTGGGGTTATTCAGCTTGTAGAAGAGAAGGCTCTAGGCAGACCTTATAGCAGCCTTTGAATAGCTAAATGTGCCTGCAAGAAAGCTGGAGGGGGACTTTTGGCAAGAGCGTGTAGTGACAGGACAAGGGGTAATGGCTGTAAACTGAAAGAGGGTAAATTTAAACTAGATATAAAGAAGAAATTCTTCACCATGAGAGTGATGAGGCACTGGAACAGGCTGCCCAGAGAAGCTATAGATGCCCCATCCCTGGAAGTGTTCAAGGATAGGATGTATGGGGCTTTGAGCAACCTGGTCTAGTGAAAGGTCTCTCTGCTCATTGCAGGGGAGTTGGACCTAAATTACCTTTGAAGGTCCCTTCCAGCCCAAACCGTTCTGTCATGATTCTATGATGAATATCATTAAGCAAAGCCTAAACATGTAAACAGAAAGAGACCATTTGTTACATTGCACTACATTTCTCCACACAGGTCAGGCCTGTAACATAGAGAGATTCACTTGTGGGAACACTGCATAATTTTATTGCACAGTCACACTCACGCTTTGTTTGTTTACTCATTGTCTGCTTGGCACGGAACATGCTCCTTTGGAGAGGGAAATGCCTAACGGCTTCCACATTACAAACACATATGATGCACTATTATTTTGAGAGCTCGGCATGGTACCCTTTCACGCACATGGACAGTAGTGCATGGACCACAGGTGGAAAATAGTGTAGGTGCTCTTCCTGCTTTTCCTCATAAATCACTCAGAGACTGAAATGGCAGCTGCATAATGGTAAATACATCCCTACAGATTCAAAGCAATTATTATGTACCTCCACCATAACAACAGATTGTTAGACCGCAAAAGAACAGATGGGAATTTATGATAGAATAATTTCAGTTGGAAGAGACCCTCAAGATCATCAAGTCCAACCATAACCTAACTCTAGCACTAAACCATGTCCCTAAGAACCTTGTCTATGTGACTTTTCACAGCATCTTAGTAATGAAACAGGAATAGGACAGTGGGTCTTAACAATAACTGCAAGTTTTTCAGCACCTTCTAGGCAGAGATCTCAAAAATATTCTAACATTTTACTGCCTTTCTGAGTTATGCTTTAGTATCTCAAGTAAGTATGCAGAAAAATGAAAGCACCAAGTATTACACGACTGAGATAACAAACAAAATCAATAACAGATCTAGAAACAGAATCCAGTTTGTAACTTCCAAGCTTGTCTTCTCAACACACTGCCTAAAATGAAATTGTTTGCTCGGTGCTCTTTCAAAATTTGGAGCAAATGCAATCTACATAAATATCGACCCACATTAGCTCCTGATAGGTGTTTTGTACAAAAATCACCTGTTCAGGCTTTCTGTTTATAACTAGAGTCTGCACTGGCAGCCTGCAGAACAAGGTAAGAAGAGTAATCAAAAACATCCTCCGCAACACTGGGGCTAAAGAAATTTCAATAGGAAAGATGGGAAACTTATGTTGTTCCCTGGCCTATTATTTTTGCATGTGTTGGGCTGAAAGTTCAGAATCTGTTTCAATTTTTTTCCATGTCTAGAATGGCATATTTCACAGAATTAGAACCATGCAGACCTCAGTCCTGCCAAAACACCCATACATGTGCTGTCATGGGGAAACGTGCTCATGTCCACTGACTCATTATGAATAAAACATTCGTTGCTGCTGCAGGTTAAGAGATTCTGAATAGTTTTGATTAATGCTCCTTGACTGGTTGAAAGTAAGAAAAGAATCACTATTCATTTGGATTATCAAATTCCCTCATGGAATAAAAATCAGAACATAATAAATTTATTAATTGTCATAAGAAGGGAGATGAAGAATCCAGAAGATTACTTGTATACTTACTGTCCCAAATCCATTGACATCTAGCAAATTGCAAGACTGTAGGCTTTCACTAAAATGCAAGTCAGATTAAAATGTGAAAAATACAGTTCGCTTGGTACAGAAGTTCATAATCCATTTTTAATAGTTTGAGATTAATTTCAGTTATATATTTCCTATTAATCTGCTGAAATATAGAGCTGTAATCCAGAGAGGAAATAATGATATTTTTTATTCATTATATTAAATCACCTTGTCTGGACTTGCTGCTCTTGGTTTCAGTTCTGAAACTCCAGGAATTACATGTAAGACTAATAGTTCTAGATTAATTACTTTCAACATTCTTTTTCCTTGTAATTCTTCGTTTAAAACCAACCTAGAAAAAAAATACAGTTTCTTAACCCACAACTTCCAATATTCAATTGAAAATGAAAAAAAATACCACCAAACAACCAAAACTCTGTTCCACCTTGTATGACAAAGTATCCTATTTACTGCTTTATTAATGCATCCTATATCTTGTATTAAGATGGCAACCTTTTCTGGATTTTGTAGATTAGAACTAAATTCAAAAATCTATAAGGAAACACAGGCTTACCGTATTTGATTTTGAGATATAGAAGTCTAGTATGGACGTTCAGATGTCAAAAAAGTGTCTGTACAACAAGTTGCAGCATAATGTTGAGACACACTAGCTATTCTTAAACAAGAAAGAACCAAACTGGAACACATGGTCCTCTATTCTACCAGTTGTCTGCTTCCAGAACCTGATCTACCTTACTAAGAACTACCTCTAATATTACTGTGTTAATGATGGGAATGTAGGATATTGTAAACCTTTCCTTCCATGTAAAACTGCAAGGGGAGTCACACCACTTGCCTTCAAAATTCTGTATTTCTTTGCAAAATGGTATCAGGAATTATAAAAGGAAGTGTTAAGTTCATACACTTTAAGTGTAATGATGTTCAAAATTCAAAACAATCAATTTAAACGTGGTCTGCAATAGCACAGCAGGGAAAAGATGAACCAGTCTGGTCTACAAAATAAAGGAGAATTCGGGAATTCAGAAGAACTTAATGTGTATATAAATATAAAAACCTAAATCAAACATAACCTACCAATACCCAGTCAGTGGAAGGGAAGTTAGGGGAAGCCACATGAGGAACAGGTAAATCACTGGATTTGTTCAGCCTGGAGAAGAGGAGACTGAGGGGAGACCTCATGGTGGCTACAGCTTCCTCACAAGGGGAGGAGGAGGGGCAGGAGCTGATCTCTTCTCTCTGGTGACCAATGACAGAACTGAGGGAATGGCAGGAAGATGTGCCAGGGGAGGTTTAGGTTGGACATGAGGAAAAGGTTCTTCCCCCAGAGGGTGGTGGAGCACTGGAACAGGCTCCCCAGGGAGGTGTCATGGCCCCAAGCCTGACAGTGTTCAAGAAGAGACTGGACAACACCCTCAGACACATGGTGTGAACTGTGGGGTTGTCATATGCAGGGACAGGAGTTGGACTCAGTGATCCTTGTGGGTCCCTTCCAACTCAAGGCATTCTATGATTCTCGTGATGCATACACAGAGCAAAAGAACTAACTACTACTCACTACTGTTTCCTTTCTTTTCAGGAAAGAATTAAAACAATCTGCCTGAATGCAGCAGAGATTCTCAGGAAGGACAAAAGCCCACTACTTTTCAACATATTCCTCAGGTCCTCAAGAGAACAGGAGAGAAATCATTAGAGCTATGAGGAACTTTCTCTCTGTTGTACTCTCAGAGCAGGCCAAAGTTACATTCTTTTCGAGACTGCCCCTCTGAGGCAGTGAGGGATAGTGAAGGTACATCTCCCATACTCCAGCCACTTCATCTACCTTACTTAGTGTCACTACTGCAGCAAGAGTATAATTTATAGTAGTAATGCTGGATCTTTCTGATTCAAAGCCTGGGATCCCTATGAAACAATTTATAACACTTAAACCTCTAGGAAAGATTATTAGTGATAATTGACCTTAGTCTAGTGAAAACTATGTGTTCTTGATTCTAGTTTGTGATGCTTAAGTGCTCAGCTCAGCCAACTGTGTCGCAGTAATGTTGATATCATTGTGTTTTACTATTGAAGACACTGTCTGCCACTAAACATCAACAAGACATTCAGCCTGTCGCACATGAGGAATCAATGGCTGATGGCTTGTAATTCTCAAATTATAACTAATCTAAAGGAAATAACTGTTCTGCTAAATGTTAGCTGAATCACTCCCCATTACAATACAAGGCATAAATGTGGGGCTGAATTTTTTGAAGGGTCTAACACAAACCATCATAGATCTATTCTGCTTGGAGTTCAATCTCTTGAAATCTGAATAAAGAAAACTAGAACACAAAAACCCTCTTCATGATCTTTGGGAGTGTTCAAACACTCAAAAAATATTACAGATTAAAAGAGTTTTAATCTAACCTATCAAAAAATCTTCAAATAAGATTGTATTCCCTGCAGTACATTTGAGACCACTTGATCTTTGGTCATAGTGAGATGGAGCTTCTCATAGCTGGAAATAAACATGACTCATATACCATTGTGCAGAGATTAAGTATTCTGGACTCAATTAATGTTCTTTCATAATGCTTTGAACTTAAAAAAAAGATCAAACCCCAAAATATAAAAATGAGTCTTTTGAGAAATAGGATATTATAGTTCACCCAGGATATGTGTCATCCTAAAGGGTCTTTTTCATTTTAGCATCCTGACTGCACCTGAACTCTGGAGTCTTACAGACCAGCACTTTTTCCACAGTGACAGCTGTGTGGGAAGGGTGGTGAGTGTCTTCTTGGATCTAATCCTAAACTTCTTTTCTTGCTTTCTCACTTACTTGAGGAATTGTAATTTGCTTTGGCCCTATACCAAGAAAAAACTGTAACATCTCCTGTTGGTTCAGCCACACTAGCTTCTCCAGTGGAAGAGCGAAAAAACAGGCCTCTACATCCTCTCCACACTTTCCCCTGCCAAACCATCAGGACTGATACAGATCTTGGCTTGGGTTTATCATTACACAGGATGGTATCAAGCTTCTTCTGCTACAGCGAGGCTGCCTCTTCCACTCTCCTCTCAAAATCTGCTTTGGGTTTTACTATGGTTAGTTATGAGACTGAGATTCAAAGTGTTATAAGCTCTAGAAGAAAAGTCAGAATGTATTACAGTGCTGGTTCCAACTCTGATTTGTCAATAGAAAGCTTCCTCTGACAGGATTTATCTTACTTCAGACACTTACACATTAGATGTCTAACTGTAGCCACTGCCTAAATTCCTACTGTGGTCAGTTGACAGAGACAGGCAGCACTCAAGGATGAATTACCGCACATGACTGAGATGCTGGCTGTGGAAACACAACATACTGCCAGAGGATGCCTGTCTCCCTGTTTCTCCCTCGACTGAGATTCAATGCCTAACTCCTTGACAGTTGAACAGATGGATCCCACCCCAGGGAACACCAAGGGATTGGATTAGCTTTCCAAACATTAATACTTTTTCATTTGCAGAATGATCCTGTAGATAAAGTTTGTATTTAAATAAAGAATTTGAATTCAGTAGTCTGGGTGTCAGAGGTAGGTTGATTTTTATGTACAAGCTAATATTGCATCACAGTATTGGCATATTTAAACCTCCTGGACTGAAACATGCTGTGCTGTCTACCTGTTCCCTACACCTGATCATTTAGAATCACTCAGTTATTTCTAAGGAGATTAAGAACAAATATGTTGCCTGGTTTATACTGCAAATTTCCTATAGAATACTACATGTGACAGTTCTAGTATTTTTAGAGCTACAAGTTCAAATGTGGTGAGAAAGATTCCTACACTGTGGGTTGTCCCCTGCAAAGTCTTACCCAAATTTGGCCAAATTATGTGCATTTGGAAACTTCAGTTCATATTGCTCATCAGAGCATCTGGCAGCTATTAATCTCTCTTTGTTCCATCTGATGTGGATTATGGCCTAGTGCAGTTCCTTCAAGGGCTGCACAAAACTCTCCACTGCAATTCGGAGGCTACATGAAGGTTTGCTCTGTGCTCTCAGCAATCCCCACTCTGGTCCCAGCAACACTCTCACCTGACTGATGACCCACAAAGAACAAAGTTAGAACAGAGGGGAGGGAAAGACTGGCATGGAAGGGGCCTGGGACTAAAACTGAGGAAGGGCTAGGGAGGGAAAAGGAAGAACTTGTTTATGAGGCTGGAAATGGACGGTGCAATATTCAGTAGAGCAGATTCAGTGTCTGGATGGGGCACTAGGGTTGATATGGGTCAGCGTCAGCCGCTTCTCAGGATGTCAATAACCAGGAAATGAAGGCTGACACCTTCATTTTAAAGTGTTAGCCATAAGAGCGGAGGGGATGGCTCCTGCCTGGAAAGTCCACGTGGTTCAGCCTGGCTTTTAATCACCGTCCTATATAGAACTGACAGAGAAAATGCCTCCCAAAGAATCTTGCTCCCTCCACAATTCCCCTGTATACATTTTCATCTGAAAAAACAGGTAGCACCATACGCGTCAGGTCATTATTCAGTCCTGCAATCTTTTGTCATATAGATTGTGCCTGGAAAGTAAAGAGCGTTTGCAATGTAAAACTAAAGGCAATAGACTAGAATTCAAAATCATTGGAGTTTTCTTGCTTCTGCCAACCCAGCTATTTAGGCGTCATAAACATATCTCCACAAGAATGTAAGAGTTTAAAAATTAAATAAATTTATCATTCTTTTTATTCACCTTCTGATTTTCTGTTTCCACTATCCACACATCAAATATCACCCTGAAAAAAAGTCCTTGTTTATCTAATTCAGAAAAAATATAAAGCTGTACATTTCATGTAGTCACACAAACTAAGGAACAGAAAGGCCTTGGTGAAAAGAGAGGACTAGCTAATGTAAGCATGGACCTGGGAAAGAATGGCCGTTCAGCACAGGCTTTCTCATTGCTTGCCACAGTTGCATTTATTCCTGTCACATTAATTCTGATAGAAATCGTACGCAGTACTGTCTGCTTGAAAACCAGGGAGCAAACAGAGCAAAGCATAGAAAGTATGTCGTTTCAGTGCTCACTCTCTTCTATTCAGTTCCAAGAGCAATTAAAAAAATGCTATTCATCTCCTTTCTCGGCCTCTTCCTATCTTCTTCATTATTCTTCACTGAAAGAAGAGGAAGGGGAAGGAAGGCTAAAAGGTGAAATTGTTTTGTGCCTCATCTCAGAAATAGACTAATCCTTCCAGCCTATAACTTCTCATAACTCCAGCTGCCAGGTGAGTCTTCTTTTCAGCTGCTGCTTCCAATACAGGATTTTCTGAAGCCACATGTTGCTCCGTGGTACTTTCCAGATTCTTACTGTTAAAATTTACTATAAGAAAACAAAATACAGCTTTTGATATCCCCTGCTTGCCTTGAACCCTGCAGTAAAGAATAAAAAGCCATAAAATGAAAGAAATCTAAGACTTCCTGCCACCCCCACTTGAATTTTAACCCAAATGCATTGCCTAATACCATGTGTGAGCTTTTTTTCTCCCTTCTATTTTGTTTGTGATTGCAAATCCAAATCTGCCAAGCTGAACAGTTTATATTTCATAGAGTGCAAGAAACGAATTGTCCAACAAAAATGCCTCTTTCCTGCTGAAACTGTTGACACATTGTTTGTTCTTCACAGTTGAAGACTCTGTACATTACTTGTGCTTACAAGGTCAGTGATTCACACAAAAACATGGGAAATAGTGAGTTGAAAATATCGATCTGGGTGCAAAAAGGCCCTTTCACCCTCCTGTATATGAGCTGATAAAGTGCTTATAAAATTCCAGTAAATGTTAATGATGCAAGTCCATCAAAGTTAAAACTATACTTAATATTACAAACTCATGCTAATAAGATGCTCTCAAAGAGGCCCTGGATAACATCATGCACTGCTACACTTAAGATGTGAAGAGAAGGGCATACATTAATCATTTAATGTGTTTTTTAGGTGCCAAATGAATCTTTAGCTGAAAGAAAATGTTTAAAGCCCTGATCCATCACTAGGACTACTGGGATGAGTAAAGACTGTAGAACCCAGCCATCAAAGAAGAAGAGTGCCAGAGCCCTGCTGGTCTGTCCCTATAAAATGTGCCTCTGGGTGCATTCAAAGGGAAGTGATCTGCAACTAATGCCTTGGGAGAAGAGCTTATGGGTCCGCTCATCCTCGAATCAAACTTGGGCTTGTTTGTAACATAACTCTCTAAGAGTGACTAGTTAAAAAATAAAAATAGTGACTCTCGGCCTCATTCATTTTGCTTCTCTGTGTTCAGCCCATTTGCATTGTATTTTTAACACCCCCGTCAGCATAACTTTTGAGAATGGCTTTTTTTCAGTGTGGTCAGACTCTATTAATTCCCTTATATATCAGGGAGGTTTAGGAGTTGAAAAGAAATAGGAGGCATTAAAAAGACAAGGTAATGCTGCTCTGCTGTAGTCAGAGTGTGGTGCTGCTTGCCCAAGACGGACCATCTGCACATCCTACAGCACCACCTTCTCCCTGGACCTGCGGGCAGGGGCTGCAGATCTCAAGCTGATGCAGAAGGTGCCCCATGCACTAAGGGTGCCCCAGGTGGGACAGCAGACATCTTGGTCTGAGCCCCATCTCTGAAGGCAGTTGCTGACACTCTGAACTGGCATCACTTGTGGGCATTGATTCAGCTGAAATTATTGTGATCTTGAGGTTATTTTTTAAGACCTTGTGACTGAGAGTAGGAACGCTTTGTAATAGCCATGGTAGAAAGAGTGCCCTTCATGCTTTTTTCTACCTTACGAGTGCATAAAGCTGGACCAGGCCTACAAGCTTTACCTAAAACCCACTAAATCAACTAGCTTCACTGAATAAGGACAGACAGGAATAACGTATTCTGACATTTCATTTTTGCAATGCATCCTGTGGGAACCATTCTACTGCTTCTATTGCAGTTTAACTTCAGTTTAACTTTTTCCTACACTTCAAAGTCACATGCCACCTAATGAACCTAAAAACCATAATAATCTACCTTTTTTGTAAGAAATCACTTCACTGTACACACCTCACGCAGTCCCTACTGAGGGCCTGTCATAACTGGGCAAGTAGCAGGACACTGGGGAGAGTACAATATTGTTGCTTGTATATTTATGCTTCGCAACTAAAATAACATAACATAAATATTTTAAAACATTTGCTTCCTTTACTTTGAGAGGCTACTTCCAGGCTATTTCTTCTTATAGGCAAATATTGCCCTTTAAACACGGCTACTTTTAAGAACAGTTATCAGCTCATATGTGCTATAAAAATATTACAGATGTATCAGTGTAGTGTGAAAGAATGGTAATTAAGACAGAATGTGGCACCTTGACTGAACCAATCAGCAGATAAAAATGTCTGCTTAGACTTGAACTGCATCGTATTTAGTAATTTCAGGCATCACAGACTCTTACTCCCTGTTGGGGTTTGACCTGAACTAGCAATTGCAAACACAATAGCTGCTTGCTTACTGTCCCCCAGCCACCTCCAAATAGGGGAGAGAATCAAAAGGAAAGAGAGAAACTCATGGACTGAGATAAACAGAGTTTAGTAAAATAACAAAATAATAATCATATACCACTACTACTAACATACATAAAATGGAAGATGGACTATAGAATAAAAGATACTCAATGCAATTCGTCATGACGTCTATCCGCACCGTTCTCTGTCTCCCCAGCTAGAAAAACCCAACTCTCCTTAAATATGAAGCATGACACTAACAGCATTGAAATATTCTTATTTATCAGTCTGGATGTCAGTCAAGCTCTGCCCCATCTATGCCCCTCTTCCTTGCTGCCTCACACCTGTTGGCAGTGTGCTCAGAAAAGTCCTTGACGCCCAGATACCAACAACTAAACAACATTAACTCTGTCCCAGGTTGTTAACTTATTGTTCTCATACTAAATGTGAACAGCAATCATGCTAGCTAGGAAAAAAGAAAGGTTTCTGACTTCAGGAAGAAAATTAACTTGCTTTCAGTCAAACCAGCACAGTCCCCTGGGTGCCCAGCTACATGGTTAGCATGGGCAGAGCCTGACCAAGTTCACTGAGAAATACGACAAAGTTCTACTGTAAGGGGTTTGAACAGCAATTAAATTAACCCTTTCCTTACTGTACATTGAACCAGATGCTAGTGTGTGTGCAGGATTTGATTTTCAGTATCTCAAAATGAAGAACTGGGTGAGAACAGAGCATAGGCCAGAAGCATCAGTGACACTCTAGCCATTTTTTGTAGGGTGTTTCGCAATTTTCATCCTAGGATCACAGAGAGCTTTACAAAGGAGGTCAGAACAACCATTTTGTCGAAGTCAACTATATTAATAATGTTTGCTTTCTTTGTACAGCTTTGTACAGCCTGCTTTGTACATTCCTCAGAAGTGAGGACCTTTTTTTTTTTTTGTTATATCAGTCATGCCAAGCCAGGTAAGACTCTGGGACTGGAGTACGGCTGGCAGCAGAGACAGGGCCAGCTACATTTATCAGCTGCCCTTTTTTCTCTTCCTTCAGAGTGGGAGTGCATCCCTAGTGCATGGGACTCTTGATTAGGGCTTAAAAACATGGCTTAGGTGCAATCACATCAGGATGCCAGAGGTGCTTCCAAATTGGTAGCTCAGAGTGTGTCATATACTTGTTGTACAATTTCATGATAACCTGTTTTCTCCGTCAGTTGGCATGCATGACTATGCCTAACAACAACCAAACAAACCAACCAACCCTGACACTTCTTCATCACTGAAGAAAGCAATAAAATGGCAAATGATCAAATACAGCAGTAATATATTGCATTTTTGCAATTGAACAGCCAGATAATACACTTTGCACACAGTTATGACACCAGAAGCCTGCATCATCTTTGGGCATCATACCAGTATAAAGTAACATGCATTTTATTTCTAGTGTAGACAAGGCTAGGAGTCATGTATATGTTCTAAAATTTCAGGCTCTAGTATTTCAGATTTAACAGCTTGGTAATCATATTTTTAAATGCATATACTTATGGTAAGTTGAAAATTACTTGCAACTTTCAGTCTGTGAGGGTAATCACATGAAGGGCAGATGAACGTATTTATTTCTAAGAGCACAGATTAAACCCTAAGTTACAAAAGCCAAATGTGGAGGATCTCACTGAGACTTGTACTGAAATCAGTGACAATTTTCCTGGACTTACAATAGAGGAGACGATGTGGAAGGTTACAAAAACATGATACAGGAACGAGCACTCATATTGTTTTAGAAATACTGATGTATGTAAAATTTAAAAAAGCTATTAATGAGGTACTGTAAAAATCACATAGAATCATAGAATGGTTTGGATTAGAAGGGACCTTAAAGATCATCTAATTCCAACCCTCCCTTCCATGGCCAGGGACACCTTCCCCTAGACCAGGTTGCTCAAAGCCCCATCCAAGCTGGCCTTGAACCCTTCCAGTCATAGGGCACCCACTGTTTCTCTGGGCAACCTGTTCCAGTGCCTCACCACCCTCCATTACATGGAGTAATATAACTAACTAACATCTATGCACAACTCTTTTTTTTTTTTTCTGCAGAGCCAATGGAAAGCAACATCGGTCATGAGGATACCTCAGCTTGGAAGCAAAGGATCACTTTCCTAAGAGCAGCATGCTGTTTGCTTGAATCTGTTCATTATTCAGCTTTCCCTCAGACAGTTTATATGCAGTGTCTTGTGAATCTCTTACAATCAAAATTCAATCAGTTGTGCTGGATCTCACTACTGAAACCACTTTGGTGCACATTTGTGGCTACAGAGACCTGAATGCAGGATCAAAGCATACAGTGCTTGGTCTAGACTGGATGAGTATCCTCAAGGACTCTTTGCTCTTTATGTATTTGATAAGTGTAATTCTTTGACTTCTTAATGATATTTATTAATTCAAACATCATCTTCATGGATATTTTCTATAACAGCATATAATTGTAATGCTGCAGTGACTGTTCCCACTTACAAACCCATTTGCTGGAATATTCACGGCTGCAAACATTTGAATACAGGTAGTGCCATTTCATCTTTAAAAGGCATTTTTTCCAGCTCTTCCATTCAGTAATTTGTCAATGAATAGGCACCAAAATGTTTGGCATCCTACAGATGGGAAAACTAAAGTAGCTGGCTTGGTGCTGGCCATCTACACAAAAGTTTTGTGTGCTGCATTTGCTTTCGAAATTCCCAGCTTATGAGAGCAGCGAGTTAATGGCTTCTGCCCTTACTTATCTTTCCATGCCTCTGCTGGGCTGGGCTCCAGACATGGCTATTATGCAAGGAAGGGCCTCAGCTGTCAGTGAAAATCCAGCTCCTGTGGTTATGGGGGATCCGAGGGAAAGAAGGAAGACATGGGCCACATCTCCAAAGGTGCCAGCTAATTAAAAACATCTAAAAGCTACATTAAGCAATTCAGGAGCTATGAATTCCATTCTTACTTCCATTTTAAATACCTTGTTTCCTTCTCCTCACTTCAAAAATAACCAAATTAGACTGTTAAAATAGTAAATCTTCAAAGTTATCTCTTTCTACTGTTTGAATAATGCAAGTTTCTTCCTCTTGCTAGGGATCCTCATTGTCTTTTGAACGGTCAGAGCAGAATACTGTATGTGAAGATTTTTATTCTTCCATATAAATAGATTATAGAAAATATATTTTTTATATCACTCATATTATTGCTTTGTGTTTCACAGTTGAATTAGAAAGAAGCAGTAACTTATGGGTATAATAGTATAAGGTGCCAGGTACATTTCCAGACATAGAAAAGTATAATAATAATAACAGCAACAGTAAATCGTAATGGGGGATGTAGAATCATCACATAAACAGGATTGTATAAAGCACGCTCCTCTAACTAGGGACAAGTTATTACCTCTAGACATCCAGATTAGTCACACCTGACTTCATGTCTTCTCCCACAGCCTTGCTGTGTTTACTGGAATTAATCTGAGGATCAGTCAGGTAGTAAGTGCTATGATGACTCTTGCTTTCAAACCTATTCTCACACCCTTTGCCCCCAAACTAAAGAACTATGGTGTTTGTGACTGAGGAAAGCCGTACAGTTGACTAAATTTCTAGTGTGACACAAACTTTATCACAGACCTTGTAACACAAGGGTGTTGAATATTGATGTCTTTTCCAAAATAAGATGTAGTTTACAAATATATTTTTCTTTTTTTGTTGTTTACATCACAAGCCTCCATGGCATTACTGATGAAACTGATATAATCATTAAGGGCCATATCTACTTTTTAAGAATTGTGTCATGCATCTCTCACAAC